>NW_028091637.1:8878566-9407877 GCF_014824575.4 Sturnira hondurensis
CCTGAAACACCAATCCAAAAGAACCTATGCACCCCGATGTTCATAGCAGCACAATTTACGATAGCCAAGAGTTGGAAGCAGCCTAGATGCCCATCGGTAAATGACTGGATCAAAAAACTATGGTACATTTACACAATGGAATTCTATGCTGCAGAAAGGAAGAAGGAACTACTACCCTTTGCAACATCATGGATGGAACTGGAAAGCATTATGCTGAGCGAAATAAGCCAGGCGGTGAAAGACAAATATCATATGATCTCACCATTAACAGGAATCTAAACAAATCAAACAAGCAAGCAAAATACAACCAATGACACTCAAATATGGAACAGGCTGTCAGGGCCCAGAGGGGAGAGGGGAGAGAATCATAGGGGAAAAGGGAATGGACTCACATGAACAAGTATAAAAGACACATGGACAATAACTAAGGTGGGGGGTGGAAAGGGGAGGGAGGCAGGGAGCATGGGGTGGGGGGCGGGCAGGGTTGGGAATATAAGACAGAAACCTGTACTTGAACAAGAATTAAATAAAAATTATATTAAAAAAATAAATAAATAAAAATAAAAATAAAAGTAAAACAACAACAACAAAAAACTCCTTCGTTGTTGGTTTCAAACTGTCCGATCGGTTTTTCTGTTTTCGGTGGGACCCCTCGGTGGGCTGGGTTGTAGGCCCAGGCGCACACCCGCCCACCAGCCAGGCTACCAGACTGGGGTGCGGGCGCCTGCCCACCTGACAGGCTGCCTGGGTCCCACGGGATCTGGTACTGGTCCTTCCCAGTACTGTGGCTGGGTGAGAAGCAAGCAAGCTGCCTTCACAGGAGAACACCTCAGTCCACTTTCCAGTAAAAACTTCTCCAGAAAGCGTGCCTCTCAGCCCAGCCCAATCCCCAACCTGACTGGTTAGGACAATGCTCCTCTCAAATTTCCTGGGCTGGCAGGCTGGTAGGCTGGTGACCACAGAGATCGCAACCGAACACGGCCCCCTGTCCTTGCCACCCTCCCTGCACACCTAGGCAGACAGGTCTCTGCCACCCAGCCCCGCCTAGATGGTGAGGGAGGGAGCCAGCTCTTCCAGGGACCCTGCAGCTGGCCCAATGATCCACTGGGTGCTGGGCTCCCTATGAGTCCTCCGTGGCACTGGCCACAGACAAAAGCCTCTACACCCCTAACACAGCGGCAGCGGCAGCGGCAGCTCCAAGGCGTTTTGGGCTGGCCAAGGGCAGCCGGTCCTGCCACTGCCGCTTTTGTCTTTACTCACAGTTGCTGGGCTCCCACTGAGTCCTCTGTGGCAGACGCCCCGACGCTGGCCGTAGACAGAAGCCTCTGGGCCCTGAAAGCTGCGGCGGCAGCAGCTCCAAGGTCTTTATGCGCTGGCCAATGGCTGCCATCCCGCCGCCACTGCCGCCGCTGCCGCTGCCCTTGACTTTTCTCAGGGTTGCTGGGATCCCGATGAGTTCTCCGTGGCAGACACCCCTGTCGCTGGGCACAGAGGGAAGGAAGCCTCTGGGCTCCAACCGCTGCGGCAGCCACGGCTCCGAGGTCTTTATACACTGGCTAATGGCTGCGACCGGTCTGGCCACCTCCATCCTTACTCACATCCCTGAGACCCCAACGACCTCTAGCTGTCTGGTTCGTCACTATCTCTGGTCTCTTAGTTTCATCAATGCTGGGGAATTGTTGGTTGGGGAATTGATTGCGCTGTTCTTCTGTAAATCTGCCAGGATTTTCTCCCAGGTGTAGGAGAACTGGAGTCGCTCCGTCCTACTCCGCCGCCATTTTCCTCTCCGATTTTATTTTTGGAGCCTCTTTTTATTTCACCAACCTGTGTATCTGTATTTTCTCCAACACCATGGAGAAAATACCACGTATTTTCTCTTCCTTACCATGACTTTATAATATGTGTTGCAACCAGATGCTATGGTCCCTCCAGCTTTCTTCTTCTTTTTCAGAATTTTTGTAGCCGTTCTAGTTTTCTGCTTTACCGTATACATTTTAAAATTTACTCTAGCTACATCTCTTTGAATTATTTGTTGTGCGGTTGTTCTGGGGATTAAAATACATGAAACATTTTTTGCAGTAAATTTGGTATTAGTATTTTACACCTTCTATAAAACAGAAAATCCTTATGCAGACACGGGTCACCTGACCCTCCTTTTATGGTCTGGTTGTCACATGTACCACATCGGCATTTGGAAAATCAACCAGATAATGTTATAGTATTGACTTTCAACAGTGTCTTAAGGAAAGAAAAATAAATAGGCTATCACATATCCCTGGATTTTACTATTTTTTTTTACTCTTCTTTTATTCTGGAAGTTTCCACTTTTCCTCTGTACCATCACCTTTTCATCTAAAGAGCTTCCTCTAGCTTTTCTATGAAGTCTGCTGGCAACACAGTCTTTATTTTTTTCTTTATCTGGGAACATCTTTCTTTTATCTCCATTTTAAAGGACACTGTCACTGGATGTGTAATTAGGGTTGACAGTCCTTCCTTCATCACTTGAAAGGTGTTTTACCATCTTCTCTCCTCCATGGTTTCTCTTGAAACATCCATAGTCCTTCAAACAGTGTGGGCAGTTTGAGTTTTTTCTGATTTGGGGCTAACTACCTTTCTCATATATAAGTGTACTGTACATTTACGTCTTTCATTCAATTCAGGAAGTTGTCAGACAGAATTTAAGTTTTTATCCCATGTTTTAGTACTTAAGTAACATGAATGGTAGACCATCTGCTGTTGCCCCTCAGCAGCCTGAGGCTCTGATCATTTTTAAAAATCTTTTATCTCTGTTATCTAAATTTGATCATTTGTATTTTTATATCTTTAGGTTCATTGTCTCTTTTATCTGTCCTCTCCACTCTTATTAATCTCATCTAGCCAATTTTTTATTTTAAATGTTATATTTCTTATTTCTCAACTCTATATATTTGGTTCTTTTTTTAGTTTCTTATTTGTGCTGAGATCTTTTACTTTCCACTCATTTCAGGAGTCTTGTCCTCATTAAGCTTGTCTTTACCTCATTAAGCATGGTTTTAATAAGCTTTAAAGTATGACTGATAACTCTAACTTCCAAATAATTTCATGTTTTGATATTCATTTTTTTTAATTTGGCAAATCTTTCTGGCTTTTCTTTGTTGAATAATTTTGAATGAGCTTGTCTCTCTCTGGACATTTTGAATGTTATGTTGAGAGACTATGAGCCTTTCCAGTATCTTTAGGAGACTGTTGGTAGGAAAGTATTACTGTTGCTGAGCAGACAATCACCTCGGTCAGGTTCAGACCACAGGTGCATCCTCATCTTCTGTGGATGGTGGTATCAATATCAGCTGAGTTTTCAAAGCCTTCATTGTATAGTTTGGGTCTGACTCATTCTTATATCACTTAGGAATCGATCTGGAACTTGGGCAGGGATTTATACTGTCTTTCCGTTTTCAAATCCTCTGCTATTTGGGCAGGGGGATCTGTTCTGCCCATCAATTCCATCCAAAGTCCGTTCATACACAGCATTAGGATATTCCCTTTTCCAGCACTTTCCTGGCAGGAATTTCCCATAGTCTTTGTCCCCAAGGGGCCCCCTTTGAGCCCGGGAAACATGCTTCTTTTCTTACATTCCATAATGTATGAGTAACTAGATACCAAAAGAGGAAACATTTGTAGTGGCTTCTGTGGGTAATGTGGGAAACTACCCTGAACACTGATGAGCTTTGGCTTAATGGTAGAGCGCTTGCTAAGAAAGCTGAAAACTAATGGTGCTTGTAACATTAAGCGCAATACTGATGAAAGGCCAGTAGATTTTCTCCGTATTCCCTAGGTACCCATAAACTTCCCAGAAATGAATATTCATACCAGTGACCTAGCTGACATTTATTCAACGTGAAGGGAAAGGAAAAAATTACAAGATCATAGTGTTATTAAGTACTTTTAAAAATAAAATTAAAACCAGTAGTTAGTTAAGAAGACAATACAGAAAATGTATATGTCCACATACACTCTTTCGAGCATTTTTATATTAGAAGAAAAAGCAGAAACAACTTAAACATTTAATTTTAGGAAAATATTTAATTGTGGTGTATCCACTCAGAAGATTAATATGCAGCCAATAAAAATAATGCTTAAAAGAGGTTTCACTGGCATAGCAAAGTCTATGTTTTCTAATATAAAGTGAAAAGATATGTATGTGTGTATATATATAATACATTTCCCATACATACATATACAATATACACATGTGTGGGTGTTTGTCACAAGCGTGCTTTACAAAACCTACTCTGGGGAATAATTGGCAGCTGAACTTGTCCGTCTGTTGAGATATTACAAAACACAAAAGTTACGTTTAGATAGCCAAAGACAAATTATGAAATGAGTCACTTAAGCTCTTAGTGAATAACTGAGATCGACTATAATGGAATAAATAGCAACCTAGAATCGATGAAATCTCCTAGAGTGAGCAATGTCTATGGGATCACGTTGGCCGATGGCTCTAAGAGCTCAGGAAAACAGACAGGATGTCTGGGTAATTCCATTTTACATCAGGGAGAGCAATTTAACTGTGTGCCCGATTAGTACTGAGCATGCTGCTTGAACCCAATGCAGAAATTCATAGTGATCGTTGAGCCCTGGAGAGATATCACTTTCCCTGTCTTCACTGTAAAATGACAAATGAGAGGAAATGTGGGGAAAGAAATATAATAAAAAGTGGTACTAGAATTAGGCTGGTACATGTCCACCAAGATGCGAATAAGTCAACAAGTGGTAATATATCCATAGACTAGATTGCTACTTAGCCATGAAAAGAACAAACTATTGATACACACAGCAATGTGGATGAGTCCCAAGCACATTATGATGAGCAAAAGGAGCCCAACATCAAAGAGTGTACAGCGTGTGATCCCAAAATTAACATACGATGACAGGAAGTAGATCATTGGTTCCCTGAAACAGGGGCAGAGGGGCGGGGGAGTTGACTGCGAAGGATCACAAGAAAACGTTCTGGTGCAACGGAAATGCTCTATGTTTTGATTGAGGTGGTGGTTTCATCGGTTGTAGAGGAGGCAAATTTTTACCTTTACCTTCTTAGGGCTTTTTGGCTGGACCTGAGAATTAAACCGAGATAAGAGGTATCCAGAGGAGAAAAGCACACACATTTGTATGCTTTCCATGACACAGAAGCCCTCATCAGCAAAAAGACCCCCACAAGAGCAGAACCTGTAGCCTTTTATAGTAGGCTGATCAGAGGGCAATGGTGAAAAAATAATGAAACTATGTGGGGAGGCTAGAGAAAGAGAAAGGGAATTTTAACACCGACTGCAGAATTCCCTAGGTCTCAGCTTCTTGTCCTTGGTGATAAGAGAGTGGCTTTCCCCTGGTCCAGGAAAAACATCTTTCACTTGGAAATGTCATCTCCTGCTTTTAAGGAAAGGAAAGATGATCAATTTTTTTTGCATTTGCTATTGTTTGTGTGCCTTTCATTCAAAATTGTCCTTATGTCAAAGCATGCTGGAAGCGGCGTATCTCACCACCCGTTAGTGTGCATGTATATTTGTCAAAATTCACTGCATTACTTATTTGAAGCAGGTGCATTTCTTTCTATGTAAACTAATATCTCATTAAAATGTATTAGAGTTTTTTAAATAGGCTGGTAGCACAAAACCCAACAACAGTTCTCACAGATTAAATAGACAGAATTATGAAGTTCTGTTCATGAGTATTTTATTTGTAAGCATTTCCATCCTGTGAAGGTCTGAATGAGGTTGCCTAAGATGGCTGCTCTTGGCCCTAATTGCACATCAAGACTATCTGGATGTCTTTTTAAAATTCCAGTGTAGTTGTCCTGGGGCGCAGCCTGGGCACGGGGAATTTTCCAAGGCTCCCAAAGTGATTCCAGCGTGTGGCCAGGGTGGGAGACCACTGTAGTCCTTACAACCCCTTTCTCCATCCCGGGGCACCTCTGGCACAGAGGACAGGGCACTGTGCTGAGCGTCTTACCCTCCAGGTGTCCCAAGTGTTTCCTCAAGTCAGGGAGGCCCCTAACCTCAAACCACGCAGGGTCAGATGAGGCAGAGTTCCGGGCATCCTATCCCAGTAGAAGGTTCTGACAGGAAAAAAAAAAATCATTCTAACATGTTCATCTGAGTCACGAAATTAATTAGCTCAACTCAACTGGTCCTGAAAAACATAGTCATTTTGACTCTGTTATATGAAGGCTAGTGAACCTATTGGTTCATCTTTCCACAGAAGGCTTAGGTGATTGGGTCCAGGGAAATCACATATTTTATCTCCTCAAAATGAGGGAGGAGAAGGGTGAAGTATATCAAGACAAACAGACGTAAAGATGCAAACTCAAGTGTCTTTTATTGGCCCTCTAAAAATGGAGGGAGGAGCTATTACACACTGAGAACTGCTAGTTGCCAAGCACTTTATACATAGTAACTTGGGTGGTCCTCACTATCCACATTGAATGTCCTGTACCAGGGGTATGATTTTGCCACTCGGTGATGCGGCCGCTGGGGCTCAGAGAAGTCACTTACTCTGCCCAAGGTCCCACAGAAGGTGGCAGAGCCATGTCCTGAGAATCCACTTTCTCTAAAACCTGTGGGTGCTCTTGCCACTCTAGTCAATTTCCACTTGAAAACTGACTATAATAAAAGTAGCAGTAATGATAATAAGAGTTTTATATGGGCTAGAATCAGATCTAAGATATTATCTATATCTATATATCTTTGTACCTTTATCTAGACCTATAATTGTACTTAGATACAGAACTCTAAGAGGTAGACACAATTATTAACCTTATTGAATATGATACAACTGAAATACAAAGAGATTAAACAATATTTCAAGGACACAAAGCTACCGAAGATAGGAGTTATTTAACGACAATTCCCTCCTAAAAAGCACTCTGTCTCACGATGCCAGCCAGAAGATAAAAGATAAGAGTATTCTGCTAACCTTGCTTTCACTGTCAATATTTAATACAGCTATGATTTTAAAATACTGCTCTTCCCTTCAAATTCTGCCAACTTGTAATACAGTCCATTTCGACTTCAGTAATTACAGTGTATGGGAAAGGGCCAGTTACGGCAAACTCTGATTTGCGAGATCAATGTGAATATTATTACCTATCATTTTGAAAATCACAGATTAGCATGTTGGAGAAATACTTCTGACAGCTCCCGCGGCAAGAAAGCAGTGCATTGCGTCTGACACGGTGGACAGGGGCTGAAGAAGGCGGCGCTGAGAGCGAGGACTGTCCGCTGGAATTGACTGTGGGAAAACGACACCTGCCTTCTCGATCAAGTTCACTGCCAAGTAGCAGCCCACACACCAGGGCTTCACATTTCATGGACACAGGCGAGTTCAGACCTCGCTAATCCCTGCAGGGCAAGTGCAGGCATGGGAATGTGGATTGGGTAAAACCCTGCCTCGTACCTCATCAGCACAATCGTCGGCTGGGTTTTCACAGAGGAACTTTCCTCCCCGAGCCTGCAATGGGAGGTGGGAGAGAACTGCGGAATCCACCAGACTAACAGGATTTTCACGTGAATGCATGTATGTGCATATACTCACAGTACTGTTCAATATAAGCAGGAATTGTTCCCATACCAGACAGACGGTTTAAATGACAGCTAATGAAGTTTACCAATTTAAACTTTTGTTGGTATGAACAAAACCATCGGCACCGAAGTTAAGAGTCACCCCCATGCGTTCCGTTGTTACCCACTTACTTTCAAATCCAAACCCGGACTCCATTTCAGCCTGAGGGTGTGGCCTCAGGGCCCCTCCCTGCCCTGTTTCCTGGTCACCACCCAGGGCTGGGCTGGGTAGCTTCAGCAAAGAACACTGCCTGGTCTCCAGCAGTGCAGGTGACTCTCGCTCTCACCCTTTCCCCTAGCTAGCAGGGCCAGCAGGCAAGATCTGCCAGGGGACACCCCTCCTTGCCAGCAAAGCCTGTCTGGGAGCCCCCCAGGGTCACACCCCCAGGGGGATTCTGCCCTTCCTGGAGTCCACTTTTCTAGGTGGAAATGATCTGTAGAGTGCTTTTTCTCATCAAAACACAGACCAAATGTAAGTTCCTTGTCTCTCATCTCTGCTTTCATCCTCACTTTCTCAAACTCTACATTTTCTGGCTTTCAATAACATCATGGGGAGATTCCCAAAGCATTTAGTCAAGTTTCATTATTGAAACTGGTCAGGACCAGTTTTAATTTCGATCTTGTGAGCACTTCAATGACCTCCACTGACACCACTCCCAGCAGGCTCGTGGCTGGAGGCAGAAGGTACGTGTGTGGGGTGGGGGAGTGCTTAACACACCCCACTCTGCTTGCCTCCTGGCTCTACACCTTCTGAGGCTGAACAGGAAAAGGTAGAAGGAGAAGAAACATTACCACTTCCCTGGTCATGGAGAGCCGCCTCTTCCTGTTGGCCACGGCTGCCTCTCTGGCCTTCACCTTTCTGGCCCACAAGACCTCAAGACACTGGCTCAGACCTCTAGGTGCTCATAAGCTCAGGGGTGGGTCTGTCACAGAGCCGTGAGGTTCCTCCCTACCCCGTAGTTTTCTGAAGTGGGATTCCAGCTCTATCTCCACCCTTCAGCCCCAAGGTTTTTGCCCAACAGTGCCCTCCCATGGCCTCTGGTGCTAGGATCCCCTCACCTGGCAGACATCCCTCTGGGTAATGCATCAGAACGTCAGCATAAACTTGGCCACCTCGTACAGCATCCCCTTGACCCGTGGGCTCGTCTTTGCCAAACCAAATGGAAAAACTGCAGTCAGCTTCCCTGCCCGCCTCCCTCTGCCTCCTGACTCTGTCCCCTCTGCTCAGTGTCTGAGCAGATTAGCACAGGGCTAATCAGCAGGGCTACTGCCCAAGCAGACATTCAACCTGAGGATAAAAATCCCCTTTTTGTGGTAGAGCAGATACCTCCACAGATATCAAGTGCTCTCAAGAACTCCACACTTTCCTCGCTTCAGGTTGAAAAACAAGACCCTTCTTCGCTCCTCTGGGAGGGTGGGGGGATGACCCCTCACTCCCCACAACACTCTCTCCCCGATGCTGACAACGTCCCTCCTCCTCCCCCAGTCTTCTCATTACAGAGACATGAGGGGCAGCGGAGTGGGGTTACTGTCAGGTGGGGGCAGAGAGGCTTCCGTACCTCTGGGAACGCCTGGGTTGGAAGTACTGAACCTCCAACTAAATTCACATTTCAGATAAAGAATAAATTATTTTTAGTATAAACATGTCCTCAATATTGTATGGGACATTCTTATTCAATAAATAATTTTTTAGTATAAGTATGTCCTGTGCAGTATTTAGGATATACTCACACTAAAACTCATTGGTCACCTGAAACTGAAATTGAACTGAATGGTCTGTACCTTTATTTGCTGATTCTGGCAGACCTCGCTGGGTCCACATCAGCTTTGTTCACAATGTGGGTTCTCCTGTTTCCAGTTTTTGTCCATAGGCAACATTCTGGGATAAATAAAAAGATGCTATCAGCAACCTCTCACACGTGGTTTTATTTCTAATTTTCCTTCTTCGTGGCTGCAGAGCCACTCCGTCCTCTCTTGGCTGTGCTCCCTCGTGTTCCCAAAGTCCCGCACAGATGCCTTGAGAATCTGCCCTGCACCAGGGGGAAGGGCCAGGCCCAGCATCCTCTTCAGGAATTGCACCCCTGCTCTGTTCGTGAATGCGTCCAGGTTGATAGACCCTCCAGCGCTTCCAGGAGATGCAAAGCTACTGGTGTTGCTCCTTGGATTCTGTCAAGGAAGAAAAACGTCCTTCTACTCTCTTACATTGTGTGGCTGGGCCTGAGAATTAAAGGGACATGGGATAGATTAACAAGAGAAAAGCATACAAATTGATTTAATGTTTTTACAGGTACAGGGGCCTCTTGAGAAAGACAGTAAAGACTTGAATGAGCCATTAGGCCCAAAAGCTTATAATATCTTTTTATACAAAGAATGATAAATGAGGAGATACAATAAGATAATCAGTGTCTTGGGCTGTGGGCAATAAATTATAGGACGGTGACTAGGATAGATCTGTAAAAAATTAATGGAAGATAAGGGTTATTTTAGTAGGTTTGCTTGTGCAGGTCCATGTCAGCATCTTCCCAAGGGGTAAGAACATTCTCTTCTTCCTGGGGTAGGCAGGGCACCTTACTCATGGGAAATCTTGGGACCTGCCTGTAGGTACAAAGGGAGAGGTCAGAGGGACCTTCCTTCATCTGCTGTTTCTCAAGTGCCTTCAGTTTAAAATATTCAATATTCTAAAGTGGCATATTTTGGGGTGGCGTGATCTGATCCTCTTCAGTTTACATAAAGCCTCAGAAATCTTCCACCCCTTACACGGACATCCGCAACCATGGTTATGAGTATTCTGCCTACATGAGGTTGATTTGTTCAGCTCCCATGGGCCATATAAAAGCCTGATTAACCAAGAGCAATCTGACAGTAGGCCCTCAAGAAGGCCCAAAGCAGGAGTTCGGCCACCATCACCACGAGGTGGACAGAGTGGGCTGGGATCTCCGGCAGCAGCCAAGATGGCAGCTGATACACAGCATGGCCCACACTCTTCGGCCTTCGTGCCTCGAATTCACATCTGCTTGGACCAAAATCCTCTCTCTCCTCCTGCTGATTTGTGTAGTGGACTCTCTCAGTGCTCCACGCTCATCCCCTTGGGCCCCTTTTCCTGTTGCCAGGTGTCCCTCTCCAGCTTCTGTTTGAGCTGGCTCTGGGCGGTCTGCTGTCAGACGTGTGACTGATTTCGGACGACTGCTCGCCACCACTGGAGTTGCTTTACCCAAACAGAAGTACAGCAGAAATGCCAGTTCCCACCCCACCCGGAGCTATAAGACCCTTGGTCAGGGACTGATGGGTGAGGAGACTGGAAGCCCAGCTCCCTTTCCTCCTAGAGGGACAACTCTGAAGTGTCCTTCACAGCCCCAGATCCCCTGGACACTGAGACCGAAGCTGCCCTCTGTGGGTCTCAGCCATTACTGCCAGCTGCTCTGCTTTCTCCCCTTCTCTGCCCTTCTCCTCCACTGCCCTCCTTGTCCTCCTCACAGGACTTCCTTAGCAAGTGACCTGCTCACGAATGCTCATCCCAGGGTGTGCTTCTGCAGAAGGAGCCCAGCCTGGGACAATCCCTTCTGCCCAGGAGACAGGATGATACAGAGGAGACAAGCATACTGGAGGAGGCCATAGCCCCCTCTTACGCATTTCTGTCACGATTCTTCATTCACGTGCTCAAGCTCCCTCTTACTCATGTTAAATTAAACCGTTCAGAATCAAAACCCTAAAAAATAAGCTAAAAAGCTCTCTTTGGGGGAGTGGGGGCGACATGGATAAAAAATTTTTTAAAGAAAGGGCATTCTAATATACTTACAGAAACTATACTAATTAGCTCTAGGAGGAAACGCAAGAGTTTCAAAGTCATGATTTTGGCAGAAGAATTGAAACACTTGGAATGAACATTAAAATTGTAATCTCACACAGTAGTTAGATAATTGAGTAAGTATGTTGGGGAGAGAAGAATCACTTTCTAATTACTAGAAAACCTCTAAGAATTCCATGCCATACTGACTAAGCACTTTTATGAAAAATTCCAACTGAAATCAGAAATACAGGCAACGAAGATTTATTTTCCGCATTTGATTTTTTACTTAAGAGGATCATACTCAGGCAACCAAGAGAGCCACATCTTCGAGGAGCTTTTATGTGCCCAAGATTAAGTTGGAATCTATTCCGAGGGCACTGTGGGAGAGGGGGGGAGGCAGCCCCTTCCCATTGCCTCTGATGAGGAAGCCAGTGCCTCTCTGGTTGCCTCCCCGCTAAGACACGTGTCTTGTTTGGGTTCTGCAGAAGCAGAGCCTGAGACAGGGGTTCTGGGGCATGTGGATTATGAAGTGAAACCTGTAGGGAAATGAGGGGCACAGAATAAGGCAGATGAGACGTCTAACTAAGCAAGGATGTGGTTTTAAGTGACACTAGATAATTCCATGGTGAGCCCTGGAGAGAAAAGTGCACTGTAGTTGTTCTGCTTGGAGAAGCAGAGAGCTGGGCTTCTATAGCCTCAGTAAGCGTCATTCACTGGCCTTGACCTGCCTGGTGGGGGTGGGCTAGGCACGGGAGGTGTGCTCACCCACCATCTCTGGTATGGTAGCATCAGCCAACGAGAGAGAGTCCCCAGAGAAGGGGCCAGTTGTGAGCCACTAGCAAGCAACCAACATCCACAGCAGTTGGAGGTGCGTACACCAGTCTTACAGAGGGACGAGGCACCAGGTGCATCTGCTGTACCGATTACCAGCACCCTCAGTGTCCCAGAGGAAATGCCACTGCAAGGAGACTCCCTAGGCTGTCTGCCATTGCCTGTGCCTCCACAGTCAGTAGCTTTCCAGTAGCTTTCAAAAGATGGAAACCTAATCCTCAAATCATTCCATTCTGTAATAACCCAACGCTGGTGCCCAACTGAAAGAAAATGAATTTTTTTCTTTTTTTGCAATTTAACATTTAAGCCTTTATTAAAAGATGTGTATCTCATCCTCTCCAAACTCCTCACCCTCCCCTTGGAAACCGCACGGAGGCTGCTGCATACTCTGTTGGATTTTGCTCTCAGTGGATGGAATCTTGCTCTGAAGAAGCCAGATGAGGTGGATTAATGAAATCTGTTATTCCCCCCCTCCATCGAGGGACCAAGACCCAGAAAGCAGAGATGAGCAGTCCATTCAGGGTTTTGCCAGTTTGAGATGGAGGAGACTAAGGAGACACTTTGCCAGTACGGGGCGGGCGGGGGGGGACTTCTGTTAAGGATCAGAAGTCATGGAGTTTGGTCTTGTGGGAGACTTTAGTCACAGGAAATCCATTTGAGGGCTCTGCCACCATGGCCACCTCTGACAAGCAGAGGAAAACTGCGGGTAAGTGAGTGCCTGTCCAGCTTCAGTGGGAACCCTGTAGGGTGCACGAGCAGCAACTTGGGAAATGGTGCCACTGCAGGTGCGAGGCTGTGAGAGACCTGAGTTGATGTCCGACCAGGGAACCTCTCTGGATTAACAGAAAGCCTCAGGTGCATGAAGACAGTTCAAGAAAAATGCCATGTGGGACACCGGAGACAAGTTGGAGGCCTTTTCAAACTAAACAACCACTCTCAGAAACAGCGCGTTTTGAACTGGCCAGCTGAAGCAGCAGCCAGCACTGACTTCAGGACAGAATGAAAAGGGCAAAGCAGCGCCTTTATCATCATTCCCCTACAAGACAATTGTGCCTGCTTAGCTCAGGTCTGTGTTTAAGGATTCACATTGCTATACTTCCCACTGAGCCACTGAGCTGGGCGGGAGCTCTGTGTGTGAAGACCATGTCCACGAGAAGGCGCATGAAAAAGAAACGAGGTGGGTGGTGACTTTTGTTTGAAATGAATTGTGTTTGGGAGCCTTTTGAAGAACAAAAAATAGACCTATTATTCACCTAAAACCATCCATGAAATGGGATACAATCTCTGGCACAAACAAAGAAATAGGATAGAAACTCCCCAGTGCTGAAGCTATCTACAGATGAAGAAGTTGTCTGTAGCTGAGAGGACAAGTTCTTCATCCACAATCCCAATGCTGAGCTTCCTGCAGAATCCTGGACAGTGTTATCTGTTTCTGGAGCACAGGGAAAGATAGATAGATAGGTAGGTAGATAGATAGATAGATAGATAGATAGATAGATATCAGATAGATATAGATATGTCTGATAAAGATGTCAAGGATATAGATGTCAGTGATATGCATATCAGTAATACAGATATATATGATAGATATAGAGACGAGAGAGAGATACAGAAGAGGAACACAGTATGCCACCCAAAAATATGCCTCAATGGAACATGTATATATTTAAATACATATGTGTATATTTATAAATATATAAGCATAGGATCATTTTTACACTGATTATTTTTGAGAAACAGCAGACTCAAGTAAAGCTCTGAAATCTGAGAAGTTATCCTTTTGTAAGAGACATTTATATGCTTATAAGCAAAATCTCAGTTTGCAAGGGTGTCTTCCCTTCGGGACCAGGAAGGACGACTTGAGCCCTCTAGACACTGTTAAGTCAGAAGGCAGTGACTGCAACCTGCACAGCAACCTTACCCGTGTTCACTGTGCTTTTCCTGCTAACTTTCCAGAACTGGCCTCCCTCTTCACCAAAAACTTTTGACTTTAGCTAGAGATTGCTATTTATGGAAGTGGCAGTTTCTTTCAGGGAGTTATTCACTTTTCCTGGGTATCTCCCATATATACAGGGGATATACATGTTTTTAAACTTCTGTTTGTTTTTCTCTTAATAAACTGCCTTTTAGTAGAGGGAGATCTCAGCCAAGAACCTAGAAGGGTAAAAAAAAAAAAGCTATTCTCCCTCTTCTANCTGGCTGGGAATCGAACCGCGATCCTCTGGTTCGCAGGCCCACGTTCAATCCACTGAGCTACACCAGCCAGGGCTTCAGAAACTTTTGACTTTAGCTAGAGATTGCTATTTATGGAAGTGGCGGTTTCTTTCAGGGAGTTATTCACTTTTCCTGGGTATCTCCCATATATACAGGGGATATACATGTTTTTAAACTTCTGTTTGTTTTTCTCTTAATAAACTGCCTTTTAGTAGAGGGAGATCTCAGCCAAGAACCTAGAAGGGTAAAAAAAAAAAAGCTATTCTCCCTCTTCTACCATGGAGACATAAAACAGCAATATAGATACAGATGATGTAATTTTTTTTTTACTTTAATAGTCCTCTTTTTTATGGCCATGGTGTGGGCGAGAAGGAATCGTGTTCATCACTGAACCCTTCCTGGGACACCACACACGGAGGAGCACGTCCAAGTATTATCTCATTAAATTCCCAAAGCACCACCATAAACAAAAAGCTCTTAGCTTTTATCCCCGTGACAAGCTAAGGACACTGGGGCTCAGGACATTACAGCTGGGAAACAGGGCTAAGATCTGAACCCTGCTCAGTCTGACCTCAGCCTGAGCTTCTTCACCACTGTTCCATTTCATTAAGGGAAATGGCATTCTGTGCAGTAGCCACAATTGAACAGGTGTTCAGCATGGTGACCTTGGGAAGGGGAGCAAAGAGAGGCAGGCTCTGAGTGCCCTTGAACGTTTGAGGGACTCGGTTTCTCCTACTGGCGTCCCACCATGGTGCTACTCACAGTTTGAAGTGTTGCATGATTTGTGGACTGAGAACAGTCGCTACTGACCCACCCAGTTCCTCCATCCTATGTAGCTAGTCAGCCACTAAATGCAATGGACTATCTTTTGAAATAACTCATAACCACCCTTCCTCCCCCTATTTCTTCCTCCACTTTGGGTTCCATCTTAGTCTATTCCTGTTTTAATGACACCTTTTTCCCCACTGTCTTTTCTGACTCAGCTCTCTCTTTCCTCATCTTATGTGACTGCTCACTGCCAGACACAGCTTTTATGTGTCATTTCACTGCAAGCCCAGACACTTGGGACAGCTCTCCGTTCCTCAATGACTGACGTCAGCCCTTTCACCTCACTATAGTCTGTCTTCAGGTCACAGGGCCGAAGTCCACCCCCAACCTGCATTCCATCTCGTCGTCTGCTTTCCTTTGCACATCTGGCCATCTTCATCTGTGTTGCCTTCCCCTCCCCACATTGCTACTAAATCATATCCAAATATCAAGGTCAAGTTGAAGTCTCATTTCACCCTTCACTACTATACTTTAAACCAAACCAACCCACACCCTCAATTGTCCTGTACATACCAGGTCTGTTTTCATGAATTATTGCCACAAGGAAATGCTCAGACAAGGATCCGAATGCAAATATTCTATTTGGAAGCTGTAGAAAACACTCTAAGGCATGCGGAAGAGGGACAGAGAGGGAAAGCAGCCAGTGGAAGATGTGTCACCAAGCCAGTTCCTACTGTGGACAACTGGAACTTAATCCTGCTGGGCACAGGGGAGCCAGGATAGGACAAACACTCAGTCACCCAGTGGGTTTTATGCAGCAAAAAGTGGGTTTTATGGAGCTTTTGTCCAGTCCCCACAACCCTGGACTGTCCAGCCATGTCAAGTGAGAGACAAATAAAAAATTTGTGTAATTACATTCGTTGTTATTTTGTGTGTCTCTTTTTTACCGCTGACCAAAGGATACATTGTATTGCTATTTCTTCATTTTCCAGTTTTAGAAATTATCTACTGATGACCTATAAATATTAGCTTTCTTATAAGTTCCACCCCTCCACCTACACATCTTCAATCTCAGTATAGTTTTATTGTAATGTTTTATAACCATGTAATTCTTGCTCACCGCCAAACCCAGTAGTACACTGTCAATGTTTCCTTTCCTGTACCACTTTTCATTGCATCTGGACTTAGTAATTGTCTTGCATCTTCATTTCCTTACTCAAACACTATTGCTAGATTTCCTGCACCATCTGATAGCCTCTCACTCATTTTTCCGCAGAGAAAAATGAATCTGGTGCTCTTCCAGTTCCACCTCTATTTCTTAGCTCCCCCTGCTGGAGCCTTTGCCCTCCCACCCTCTAGGCCCAATGTGTCACCCTCCCAGGGCTTCCCTTCACCCTCCTCCTGGGGCTTGCCTTTGCTCACTCTTATGCGGGATTCTCGCTGTCCTTACTGTCAAGTCTTCCACTTTTTCAGTTTCTCCTTTAATGTGGAGGACTGCTTCTGGCAGCTTCCTAAGGAAGGATGCCTAACAGGTGAATTGCATTTAACATCTGTTTGGTGGGAAACAGACACAAGGATGGCCCCAGGATCTCTCCAGGCTTGCAGGACCCATCAGAAAACCTGGAAGGAGTGATGCTAGTAGAATATCACCTATTTCCTCACCTTCAGGTGAACTGTGGTGCTGCAAAAGAATGTAACCAAGGTAGGGAAACACATTCTCCACGCTGGAGCCCTCCAGGAAGAGGGAAAGGCACTACTGGTGCATCTGAATGCAAATAATCCAAGAACTCCAGTCTATGGCCATAACACCCTGAACGCACCAGATCTCGTCTGATCTTGGAAGAAATTCAAGAACTCCAAATGACCCTCTTATGAATGTACTGCCTTTCAAAAATCTCACTTGAACCCTGTTACCTTATTCCCCCAGAGCAGAAGATGTCATGTGGCACCTTTTCCACTCCTCACCTGCATGAATCTGAAAACAAACTTCCCAAAGCTCATTAGCTGTGTAATTAACCACACAACATGTTCCACTCAGAATCCCCCAGCAAAGCACAGTGAAATCAGCAGACAGAACAGCCCGACAAGAACAGGCCATCCCTGCTAGCCCCGAGGACGAGCTAGCAGGTGTACCTCTGAGCACCCCAGGCTTTGCCCTGCTCCTGCCCGGGCTCCTCCTTGGCCCTTGCTTTCAGACTGCCAGTGAGCATCGGGGTCCTGAAAACTCCAGCCCGGGTTTTGTGCCATTTCTCATCCAAGCGTGGGTGCCTAGCTTAGAAAGTCTGTTTTGCCCCAGGTAGAAAACCAGCCATGATGAATTAATCCAACACACTTTCTTGTTTTTTAATTTAAAATTGTATCTCGAGGTGTATTTGCTGAAGGCAACCACGCAAGGATCTGGGATGTGAAAGGAGAAGCTATTTCCCGCTCCTCGGCTCTCTTCAACCGGGAATCGGGCTAGTACTGTTATTACAGTGGAGTCTCAGCGCCATCTGCTAATTGACTGAGAAGGCCCCCCTCATTGTTTGTAATTGTAAAAAGGGCTGTGTGAGCAGTAAGTGACCCACATGCTCCATCCCCCAGGTTTGCAGAGGAAACAGGGGACAGTTTGTACCGCCTTTCGGCAGCCTTGGTGCCCCCTCCCTGTCAAAGGAGGAGACAGCAAATAGTTCTTCCTTCGACTTTTTCTCCTCTCCGATTTATCCTGGATTCCCCTCAGAACTGGAAATGGCCTCTGCTCCCTCAAATGTACATATCCCCCCAGAACGGAAAGCAGTGTCTCTCGAAAAAATAACATCATGGTTGTGAAACACATGTGACAAAGATGCCCGCAACCCAAGTTATCTTCACGGTAGGGGCTTGTTAGGTCTTGATATGATCACTTATATCATATCATAACTCTCCAAGACCAGGCTACTGAAAGTAGCCTTTCTAAAACTTGTTTAACCATAGAACCCTTTATTTGGGGAAGGGCTGTGGGCATTTCCTTGTATTTCACGGGCTGTTGGCCCCAGGGATGTAACTTGGGGAACTAAAGGAAACACCAGTAGAGCGAGCCTTCGAGTCTCCAGCCCCACGATGTATTTCTGAACCAGAGCGATGTCGTCTTTGGGGGAACCAGGAGACGGGGGCTTGAAAATCTCGTTCACCATGCCCTGGCTATTTTACCCCAGCCAAGTTACTTAACTTCTGTAAGATCTATTTTCCCATCTGTGAAACAGGAACAATTACACTTACTTTTTTGAAAGAGATATTTAGAAAAGATTGAACGAAATACTACACATAAAAACCCTGCTGAATGCCTCACTCTAGGTGGACGTCAACACTCGCTAATAGCCTTGCTCTTTCCTTTTCAACTTCTCCTGTCCTACCCACATCAACCTCATTTTGTCAAAGACCTCTGCAGTACCCACTTGCTTGCTCATGTTCAAAATGCCTTTTCAGAATGCATGAAATAGATAATGATGGTGCATCATTAAACCGGGAAGAGGGACTTACCCAAAGTAGTGACTTTCACACAATAAGGCAGCAAAATTACTTGTTAAGAATTTTTTCACTAAATAATAAATTAAAAAATGCCCACACTGAAAGATTCTCATTTAGGAGACTGTAGGTGAGGTTCTGGCTTCTATATTTTAGCAGAATTTCTAGGGAATTAATTATGATGCAAACAGAAGTTTGGTAATCATAGGAGATATATATATATATATATATATATATAATGCCACAGGCTTCTGTGAGAACAAGAAGTGGGAGAGGAGAGAAGGTTAGGGCCCTCGTGATTGAGAAATGAAGCCAGAGAAGGAAGGCAGGAGCTCGGAATAGAAGCTCTGATTAAGGACAGTCTTTCTCTCTTTTCCATTTCTCCTGACAGTGAATCAAGGACAGTTGCAGGAAGTGGAGAAAATGTGAATGTGACCAAGGATGAGTGCAGCTTGGCCGTTTTTGAGGCCTACTGGCGGAGTCCATCAGGCAGCCACATACCTGTGCTTGGTAAATACCTGTCCTGCTGGCCCCAAAGCCACTTCTGACTCTGCCAGTGCTTTCACCACGCCTGTTACTAAAGCCCAATGCCAGGGTCAACAACCCCTTGGCAAGGATGTTTAGGGACCTGGGGAAATCTAGATACTGAACTACCTACAACCCCAAGGCCTTTGATGACCAGGCTGAACAGCTTCCTTCTCTGGTGTCCCAGTTGGCTTCACGTTTCACTTTCCGTTTATGAGTAGAGCCACAGAACTGCCTTCCTACTTTGCTAATCCAAAACCTGGATTAACCAAGATGCACCTTTCAATGGATGGTCTGGGAAACAACATGAAAATCATATAAAAAAAAGCAAAGGGACCAGAAGTAAACAAGTTCACCCCCAGAGGTTTCTGTGAGGGTTTAATAACTGACATATGGTGTCCAGCAGGGCATGGCCCTTAGTCTGGTGTTCATGGAGAGGAACAATAGGCAGTATTTTTAGATATCAGACTGTGGATATTGTCAGTGAAGGGAGTATGTCTTTTATTTCTGTCCCTGAAGTAAGCCCAGGGCCTAGCAGACAGTAAGAGCTCAATGAATTTTAGCTGGCTGACTGGATAACTGACGTAGATTCCAGCATCAACCATCAAATCTGCAAGTTTGTATGACATGTTCGCTGTGTGGCGACAGCATGATGGTCTCCCTATTGGCAGAAAGGTGCAAAAGAACTCTCTCCCAGCCTTAGGCATTTACAATTTTGTCTGGCCAGAAAGGTTTACACAATATGCACATGCACACACACACACTACACTGTGAATACTCCAAAAGATATACACTCAGATGGAAAACTGGGGCGTGAAGACACGCCATGGTCAGTTGGATTAAAGGAAAATTTGGTATGGACTGGCGTAGCTTCATCAGGGAAGAAGGACGCCTCATGAGACAGCAGAGAGAGCTGGCTCGAGTCAGGCAACCACAGGCCCAAATCTGACTCTAACTTCCTCTTCTTCCAACCCTCTTCACTCAATTCATAGGGTTGTTGGGAAGAGTTGTGGATTTAGAACATAAGAGGATTTTTACACAAATTTTTCATCGTGGGTAGCGCAGTTGGCTCATGGCCCCCAAAGAAGGGGCCATAAGCCTTCACATACTAATCCCTGGAACCTGTGAATATGTCACCTTATATGCTATAAAAAGGGCTTGGCAGGCGTAATTAATTAAGAATCCTGAGATGGGGAGATTATTCTGGGTTATCTGGGTGAGCCCAGTTAATCACAGGGTCCCTTATAAGGTAAAGGCAAGAGGGTAAGAGTCAGAGAAGGGGATGCAAAGATAAAGGCAGAGGTTGGAGGGATGCAGGGCCACAAGCTAAAGAGTACTGACATCCTCTAAAAGCTCGCAAAGGCAAGGATGGATTCTTGCCTGGAGCCTCAAGGAGAGATTCAGTACTGCCAATGCCTTGATTCCAGCCTAATAAAAGTCACTTTGGACTTCTTTCCCTCAGAACTACAAGACAATAAATTTGTATTAAGTCCCTGAGCTCTGGCAGTTTGTTATAGCAGCAACAGGAGAATAATACAGATTGCTTCTGTTGTCCAGCCTAGAGGCCGAGGCATTCATCCATTCAGGAGGATAACAGAACTCAGATAAGAACAAGGCATTCAGTGGTCAGCTTTTGAGGACATTCAAAGTAAATTTCTGGTGCATATTTAGAAACAACAGGTATGGAAGCTATGACTTTCACTTTGTAAAAGCTGTGATTTTTTTTGAGAGAGAGAAAGTCAAAACGAGTGATTGCCGGTTCCAAAGATCAAACGCCTGTAAACTCAGAGGATCAGAGGGAGAAGGAAGAGGGTATGTTCTGAGACAAGTTTAGCTGCCATGCAGGGAGCAGATTAAAGGCTAGGGGACAACCCAGAGGAACACGCAAGAGGATGAGATTATGGGTAAGATGTTGTTTTCCTGTCCCATAGAAAAAGTGAGCAGGCAGATGTGTGTGGGATGCTAGGAAAACCAGTAGTGAGAAAGAACTCAGGACATGCTAAAGGGGAAGGGACGTCTACCCCACCACACTCCACCAGTTTTAGGGGAAGAAAACCCTGAGAACCCCTCACAGCACCCCACAGTAAAGTGGGAAGGCTGGTGGACTTAAGGCAGCCAGAGCACCTGAGGCCACATTCGTGGTTCCCACAGAGAGCTATCTTTCCTTTGTGCCACAGTGAAGGGACCCAGCAGAAGCCCGAGAAACCCCATGCACTGAAAGGACCTTGGAGTCAGAAGGAGGAGATTGTCAAGTGCACAGACTTCACAACTACCGTCCATGACTTGGTGCAAGGTCAGAGGTAAACAAAGCAAGTGTGCAGCAGGAATTAAGGCCCACTCTCCACGAGAAATGATGAGGGAGCTCTGCTGAGGCCAGTGAGGACAGCCAATGGAATGCACTCTCCCTTTGCAGCTGTGACGCTGTGTGTCTTTCCTCTGCACCCAGGTAGGACTGTGGAGAGAAAGAGGGAAGGGAGAACCCCTGAGAAGGGACATCACCCTCGACAGGGAGCTGCCTTTTAATTCACTGAATTTCATTAAAGCCTGAACTAACTGAGTATTGACTAGGAAGGAAATTAAGTTTTAAGCCAGAGAATTGAGTTACCTTAATGGGACAAAAATGTGCCCCCACCACAAAGAGCAAGTTGAGTTTGATTATTGAGAAATAAATTGAATTACACGGCTGTTCTTATAAGCTGTGACTAAGAATATTAAGCCAGTGCATGGGTGTAAAGCACTTGGCACACAGTAGATGCTCAGGGGTGTTATTACCACACCAACCCTCTGTGAATGAAGGAAGGGATTTGTCCAGGGGGACAGGAAGGGGAAGGACACAGTTTGTGGAAGAAACTAACACCCAGTCTTAAAGGAAGTAGCAGGTATCTATCGTTCTGCCTGCCCATTTCAAGGACTGTCCTGCTGGTAACGGCATGCTGATTTTCCTTTGGAATATACCCCCTTTCTGCTCTTTCCTGCTCTTTCCTTGTGATTCAAGTAGGCTGACATCATCCCCAGCTCTGGGACTGGCAGATTACCTAGGCCTGTTCAGTCAGAATATTCTAGCCCTGTGTTCACCGTAGTCAATTCAAGAAAGAGAAGGGTCCCAAGCTTCATCCCAGCTAGGAATTCCAAGGGCTTTTTGTTGGCACCACTTGAAATGAGATTCCCTTACTGTTAGAATTGGTAAACTGGAAAAGAGAAAACATAAGAAAGCCTGGATTCCTGCTGCTATCTTTCCAACACAAGGGCTATCCTGTCTGATAGGAAAGCCAATGCTGAGAAAAGAGGTTTGGAGAGATTCGGAGAAAAGGATACCAGGAAGCATTATCTGTGCACCTGGACCCATTCATGCTTGAATCCTTCTTTACATAAGCAAATTAGGTTTCTTTCACTAGCAAATATAGAAGCCTGAGTAAAACATAGAGGTATGCACTTCCTGTATTCTCAAGACGACAAGGAAATCAGCCTAGTAGAGAATGATGGTATTGTATAAGGCAAGTATGATCAAGTAGGGTAGCAGGTATTCTGAAAGCTGCTGAATGCCAAGCTCGGTAACTGGATTTTGGTCCAATAAACACTAGATGGAGCAGGTTGAAGAAATAAGTGGCTAATAAAAAGATTATGTGGAGAAGACTGGCCTGGCAGTCACATGCAAGATGGAAAAAGCAGGGCTCTTAGCCTGGGACTCAGGTACCGAAATGGAAAAAAAAACCAGTTTTATTTACATTAATCTGTGATTGGAATGTGGGGTCTTCTTCTATGTTGAATGTAGACAACACACTGCTCTGGTATTAGCACTACTTACATATTTTTCTGCAAAAAAGTTATGAGTATTTTCCTATCCCTTTATGGTTATTGTAGATATGTAAAAAAAAACATTTACAATCATTGTTGCTTTAAAATTATAGTTGTTGCTGAACCAACCACTGAATCTGGTCTTAGACATTAATGGAGAAGCACATATGTCACAACAGCATGTCTGGGAGGTGGGGGTTCTATTTCAATAACTGTATTTTAATATAATTGGCTTACTTTGTAATCCTAAGTGTTTTCCTTTGCACATTTAAAATCATTATGTGGAGGAACCCTTACATTGTACCAAGGGAGCACCAAAAAGATGGCACTGAGTTTAAGACAAATCTTTGCATTAGAGGAGGCAAGGAATCTGGAAGCCAGGAGCCATAGAGGGCTTCGAGTCAGAAGGAAGCATGGAAAAGAAGGCACACCCAAGAAGCTTCGGAAAAACGTCAGCTGGAGCTACAGGAGAAAACGAACCCATGCGAGTCAGGCAGCAAAGGAAGACCTAAGAGACCAAGGACTCCAAGTTTCCACACCTGAATGGGTGGGACAAGATCAGCACTCAACCAATGACAAAATAATGAAGATGGAAAAGTAAGGACACAGAGCTGGTTTAATTGAGGTTAGCGTTGTGGTATTTTCCAAGGTCATGGTAGGACTTTCCAAAGGAAATATTCAATAGGAAAACCAAAATATCTCCTAAGAGCTCAGCTCAGAGGGCAGGGTGTGGCCTGTCTCCTGCCTGGGAAGGCCTCTGTATGGAGGTGCAGGTATGGCCATAAATGCATTCTCTTGGGGAAGAGTGTGTAGGAAACCGAGGACCCATGTCACTGGGGCTGGGGCTCTGTCGCCTGGGGTTTTCCCACCTCTGCCTCCTTCCACCTTCAGGGAGCAGCATGACAACACTGTCTATTCCCAGCCCAGAGCCCTGACACAATGTCAGATACAAAGCAATCTTCCCTTTCAGTAGTCTCTGGGGACAGAGAGCAGCTCCTTTTCCAGCCGCCCCTGAGGCTCTTTCTGCTCAGACGGGCTTGGTTCGGGCGGACCCTCTGAACTCGGGTGACCACACGACCAGGTCGGTCTGGAAGCATCCACATCTACTCATTGTCCCAGTGTAATCAAACAGTGCCCCCTCTCACTCTCAAAAGCATTCCAGTTTGCATGGCAAAGCCTGTGGCCACCCTTCCCTGAAAGTCACCGAGCTAGGGAAGCAGAGAGCAGATTCACCTGGGCTGTGTTCAGAGATTCGGGTGGGGAAGGGTTCCCCAAACAAAATCAGGACAGGTACGAGAAAAGAACACGGGAGCTGGGCAGCAAAACCCACCGACGCCCACTTTAGGAAGTATGATAAAGCAGATTCCTTAAGTTGGAAAAGAAAGATTTAGAGCAAGGTAAAACTTAAAAAGCTGAGGGGATATCACAAGAAGAGACCAAAAGGGAGGTCCTGGACAGGTGACTAGCTCTCACTAAATTGTGAATAATGGCCCTGATTTATTTATCCTGTGTCTTCCGACAACCTTTAGCCCAGCGCCTGGAAGTGCTGAATTGAAAACAGAGCCTCAGAGACTATTGGTCCTCAGTGCAGAGACTACGTTCCATACCCAGGAAGACTCCATTCCTGAAAATCTATCTCGTCTGCCCGTGCCATGTGCAGCGTGGTGTACAATGGCAGGCAGCTCCTCCCCTGTGAGAAGTCCTGCGAGGATCCGCAACGGAGGCACTTAGAACCTCAAATACCTTGTCTGTTATCAGCCACACTCTTCATAGAAGCTGGGGTACAACCATCTTTTTTCCTCCTAGTTCTCAGTTAAACCAAGTTCTCAAGTCATCATTTCTGAACAGGAAAAAAAAAAAAGCTTACTCTTTTCTACTCAAACTAACTCAGGATTTAAACTTGGTCAATTCAAGAATTAAATTTAGTCTACGCATGATCTCCATTCAGGACCAGTTATGTGATTTGCAGGCCCCACTGCTACATGACGATGCAGGGCTGCTTGTTCCAGGCTGTTAGTCATTTCAAGACAAGAGCAGCACATCATTCAGTCAAGCACAAATCCCTCCTGAGCAAGGAATCGCACACAGGTCACAGGCCACGAAGCCAGGGCTGTCTCCTCTCTCTCTTCCTCCCAATACCCCATAAGGTGGACCTTTCAAATGTTTTTCCTTTCCTTCTATCCACATTTATGAGGACAGTTTGATGCTCCTACTTGGAGAGTATTTTCCAGTTAGGAAGCCCCTTCTACATCAGAAACTCCACTTGGAATTTAATGTTACATATTCCCACTTATTCTATCATTGCCCATTGCTTAACTTTCTGAAGTCTGTGTGTTACGCGTTCTTTCTCCGTTCTTTTACTCGTATGGTACATGGTGATATTTTTCTGACTTTATTGAAAATCCATAAATTTCATTCTTTCACCCTGGCGAGTGCATAATATCTTGGTTGCATGTAAGATTTTTCGTGCATAGATCTTTTTTCTTGGAAGAATATATAGACATTATTCCATTATCTTCTCATTTGCTGTGTTGCCAAAACACAGTTCAAAGGAGCCTGATTCTTTCTTCTGTGTAACTTTTTTCCTACCTTGAAGTTTATAGGATTTTTATCTTTACCCTTTAAGTTCAGGATTAGCACCAGGATATACTGAGTTATATGGTTTTTCTCTTCAACACTGTCTGGTACTCAGAACATTTTTACTCTGCAAACTAAGGGGTTTCTTTAGCTTCATTCTCACATCAACTCAGAGAAATTTCTTGTTACCATTTGTTGATAAATAAACTCTCCTTCATCTGTTCTTTGCTCCTGCTGGAACTGATAGTGTTCATACAGTAGGTCTCACAAATCTGTATACAAATTTGCTTATGTTCTTTGTCCACGATTCCCTTCTCCGCAATTTTGCTCCAACATCTTGCTCTTGATCATTCAGTTCAGGTCTCAAAAATCACTCTTCCATTTGCCTACAAAACTGGAGATTAAAAGATCATGGTTTTCATTCCAGAGAACGTTCTTTTCTCTGTGCTGTGGGCCAATCTTTGCCCTTCCAGGACCTCCACTTCTCTGAGCTCCCGCCAGCACCAGCATTCTGCCTGTTCTCCTGTGCCTTGAATTCTTGGTCGCTCCTCCCTGGGCCCAGGCCACCAGTGGTAAACCAAGGGCAGGGCCGTAGGAAGGGTGTGTAGTGCAACGAAAAACAACAAACCCAACCAGAGGCCAGAGTGCCTTTCCTTTTCACCACACATGAGAGCATAAACAATGTCAGTGATAAAATACACCTCTCCCCTGGGACACTTCTCTTGGACCAAGTTGGAAACAATTGCTATGGTTACAGTTGAGTTTTAATTAGACATATATAAGCTTCAAATTAGCACATTCTTATTAGTTACCATTTGTTTATTTATTTATTTATTTACTTACTTACTTATTAAATTACTTTTATTTATGAGCTTTTAGAAATCTTTAAGCTTTTTAATTTCCTATAGGCCAAAAAGGGTATTTGCTGGTACATAGCATAAAGGTACCACAAACCTTGTGTTATTTACTCTTAGCCTCGGATATAGATAAAAGTTTTCATATTTCTTCCCTTCGAGCATGAAAGGCTCACATTTTAAAGGTACTTTCAAAAGGGGAAATAGACATTTAACTAATTTTGCACAAGCCACCTTAAGTATCAGGTAGGTATATAGTGCACTTATCTTTTAATAGACATTGTACTCTACATGGAAGTTAATTCAGAAAATCCTCATTTATACATTCGGCCCCCAACACTGACACTCAGTTCTGAGCCCCTAGGAAGAGTAAGTTCATAGTTTGGTGTTGTTCTGGCTCACTTCACACGTACGTCCCATGTCCAGCCCCTGTGGCACAGCCCACGCTGCATCTGCACAGCAGACTGAACATAAACAGCGACAGCACGATAACCGTAACGGTGCAGAAACAGAACTCGGGTCGCTTGAGTTCTGGTGCTATATGACTACTGAGACTTTTTATTTGTGTTTTTAAAAGTGTTCAATGGAAAGAAGGATAAACTGCAAGCCAAAATATTTTGCTTGGGAAGTGAAAAGTTTAGTGTTCACACTTGTAATTTTACTGAATTTTAATAGCACTTCAAAAATTAAAACGTGTTGTTTTTGGTTATTTGTTCTTTGTTTATAGTTAAAGAACGAATACATAAAATAATGATTATTACCAAATACTACATGACTTACACTGGAAATAATATATAAAAGAGGAGATACTACAATACAACCCACACTGGATGAAAACAGCTGGATACTTCCCTGGGTCCAACCCCTGGGGCAGTTCACTGACAGGGATGGTGCCGGATCTACCTTGTATGGTGACTCAGCTAGCAATTTACTGTCCCCATGGGGGTATCAGGACCAAATATCTGGGCCCCTGACCACCTCTGCAAACACTGGTACTCCTGAGCCATGGCCATAGGAGGGACTCACCCCATTTTTTCAGATCCCTCACAACTTCTCAGCCCTCACAACTTCTCAAGATCTGACACAAGCAGGAAGCCCCAGAACCACTCGCAGGGCCAGAACAGCCTCCCCTCCCGGGACTGCAGACCACTGTAGGCCACATTTTCTCCAGGGACTTGCACCCGTGTCCCTATCCCCAGGGTTCTCAGCTGGTGATCCCTAGTTCTTATCAGCTTCAGAGATGGAAACGTCTTAAGATGCCTCCATCCCTGGACACCACCACAGCCCAAGACCTGCTAACATCGTTCAGATCACGCTGCCTGCAGGAACACTAGATTTCAGCTGGGAAGAGATCGGCTGCTGTCATCAACCCAGAGTCTCTACCACTGAGGCACACAGTCACAGCTTCATCTAGTAGTTCATAATATGTAACTACTTTTGATAGATAAACTCAAGAGTTCTTTGCCCATTCTTTTTTGTTTGGAATTAAAAACATTTTTAATCAGTAACTACCATAGTTAAATATGGCCAATTCGAGATTTCGATTCGGCCAGTCCAAGATGCTCTCTGTCTCCCGTGTTCTCCTCTTGGCCTCTCAGTGGACTTGGGTTCCCACAGACTCTGTTTCCTGGCGTGGGAAGGGCAGCTAGTGCACATTATCCACATCTGGGTCTCCGTGGAAAAAGGGCTCCTCAGTTTCCTGGACAATCAAACTGGGAGATGTTAAAAGCATGCTTGCAAATTCTCTGACACTCCCATTAAGCAACGCCATCTTCCCTTGGTCCTGGGTAGGTTTTTGATCCTGCATCAGTGAGAAGTGTTGCCTTACTGACTTTCAAGGCTGGTTTAGATAAGGCCCCAGGGCTTTGGTGAGTGACTTTTGGGATACTCCCTCTGGAAACCTTCAGCTACCATGAAGGCGGTCTGGGACTGGGGGCTGCCCCAGGGAAAGCCCACATGGAGAAAAAGAGAAGCTTGCACGGCCCCCGCTGTGCCTGCCCTCAGCTGTGTAAGTCTTCCCACCCCAGGGGTCAGTCACATAAATAAGTGCCCAAGACAACCCCAGATCCAGCTGCCCTTTGACTGCAACCCCACGAGAGACCCTGAGCAAGAAAGGCCTAGCTGAGCCCAACCACTCTCTCCCCCAGGTTTTTGAGCAAAACTCATGATTGGTGTGTGTTTAAACTTAAGCTAATGGCTAAAGCCAGTGATTCAAGGTAGCTTGTCCTGCAGCAAGAGACAATGGAAACACATCGACTGTTGATGTACCTCGCACCCTCTAGTCTCAGCAGAAGCAATGCTCAGTCATGAATCCAGGGATCTCCATTTCTTCCCTCCGTAGATGATGCTCTGACACCCGGCTATGCTCTCCATCTAGTCACGGGCGTGGAATGAGTAATCCACGGCTTCTCTCATGAGGTCCCCTCACACAGTGCCACAATGATGCCACCAGCCCTCAGCCAACTTCCTGGTTGTACTCCAGCAGAACAAGCAGGGCTGCTGCCTCCCAGCACCTCTCCAGAAAAAGTCTGCAGCCTTTGCCTAGCCTACTTCAGTTGCCTCTTATTGCCATGAGGCCGAAGGTTGACTCGTTCCAGACGGTAAATGGGATACCAGTTCCCTCAACCCTCAGATTCCCAAACATCTGGGGGTACCCATCATTCTCACTATCTAAAGGAGGTGCCCTGGGCCTCTTCTCTGCGCTGCAACAGTGTCCAAACTTCCTTCATTATTGTTTCCTCCTACTAAATGTTTTTTCCTTTCTGCGGCATTCAAAGGTTCATATGCCATCTCATGTTATTGTGTATTGTACGTAACTGTATTCTTGAAATCCTCCCAAAATTATGGTTTATGCTTACACCTCAGCTATTTGGAATGTCATGGAAAAACATAACCCAACAAAGCCTGTCTTTTAAAAATCAAAAGTATTTTATGTTTCAAAGTATTGAGAACCCAAACAACCTACATCCACCCAACTTTATGTCCACATTCATACAGATATGCCAGGACACCCTTCCCCATGAAGATGAAATTCTCAGTACCTCTTTTTTTTTAAGATTTTATATATTTATCTTTAGAGGGGAAGGGAACGAGAGAAGGAGAGAAATTCAATGTACAGTTGCCTCTTGTGAGTCCCCTGCTGGGAACTGGCCTGCAACCCAGGCATGTGCCCTGACTAGGAATCGAACTGCAATCGTGTGGTTCGCAGGCCAGCGCTCAACCCACTGAGCTACACCAGCCAGGGTTCTCAGTACCTTTTATTGTTTGTTTAAAAGATGACCCAAAAGTACTCGACAAGTTACAACAGTACTCAACCAGACTCATCAACAGTCCAAGACCTGCTTCAAATACCTGGCCTTGAAATTCTCACCTTGCTGAATCAGCCAGTTCCAAACTATTTTATCACGAACTTTGCCTGCTTCTAATAGAATCATAAATATTTCAACTTTGTCCTTCCCTTTCTGAAATGATATTAAGACACTATCAAAGGAGTGATGTCCTTTATTGTAGTAAACAATATAGTTGGACTTACTCTATCACCAAATTATTTCGGTGGCATTTTAAGAATTGAACATTCAATAATATTACCTCTGCTATAAATTCACAAAAGCTAATTTAAATATTTAAAATTAAAAAATTAATTATCCCAGACTGCATCCAACATTCTTGAGAATAGTTAGTTTAGAAAGGAAAGAAATAAGTACAAGGAATTAGGCATATAAAGAAAGATAGAAGAGGAGGAGAAGGGTGAAGAAATAATAGTAATTCATTTAATCCTCACAACAAATCAATGAATTAAGTATTATTATTACCTCAGTTTACAGATGGGGAAGCTAAAGCATGCAGACCAGATAACTTGCCCAAGATTATTACATGGCTGGTAAGTAGCAGAACTGGGACTGTACCTACACAGTCTTGCTTCAGAGTCTGTACTCTTAAACACTGTGATAGTATCCTGTTACTTATGAAGGCAACACCTGCAAGATGGTATGCTAAAAGTCCAAGCATAGCTATGAACAGAGCTTAAAGACAGAGTAGTCAACTCTACCTGAGGGTGGCTTGAGGTGGGAGAAACCAGACTCTGTTGGGCTTGCTATAGGGGTGATGCATGATGTGAGCTTTGAAAGATGATCACATGTTCCTGCACGTGACCTGACCCAGAGAGCAGGCGTGCAAAGGCCCAAAGGCACTAGACAGTGTGGAGTATTCAGACAATGGTGAGCTGGGCCATGGGCAAGGAAGAGCAGGGAGGGAGGTACAGTAAGAGACAAGACAGGCTGCAAGGGCTAGATCATTAAAGGTCTGTTGGACTGGCCAACAGGTCTAATCCAGAGTATCAATTCTTAGATATAACCATGAGACGCATGTTTAACCATCCCTTCTGTCTCCCAGTGGAGGCTTTCAAAATATCAAAGAAAAAGAATCAGAAGCTTCTGCTCTCCAGCAAAAATTAAAACACCTCCCCACTCCCACCCAAAAGGTGGCAAAGGGCTGCATTCAGAGGGAGCAGATGAAATTCCATCTGGAGTGAAACCCCTCTGTTAAATCAAACACTTCAAATCCCCAAAAAGCATATTAGGGTGAGGTCTTTGCTGTCTCTACAGACAGCAAATGAAGTTTTCCCATTCACCGTTCTGCATAATAATTCCCCGCCTTGGGCCTGAAGCTGATACAGAATCACCCGTGATGGATGAACTCGGTGGAAGGAGAGGTCTGAAAGGCACACGTGCCCCCGGGCACCTTCTCCTCTCTCTAAGTGCCATCCTGTGTTAACCATGTGTGCGTTCAAAGCACAAGGGCAAGGAAGGGGAAGCCGAAATGGAAGAGAAAGAGAAGTTTCTCATCAATTCTCTGATTGAGGACAAACAAAGGAGTCACTACTTCCCAAGAGCTAGAATAAAACTAGGGCAGAAGTTCTCAATAGTTCAGAATTGTTCATTCTCCGGGTGGGAGCCTACCCAGCTTAAAAGAGAGAAGAAAAAGACAGATGCTTCTACTTATGAATTCCAATACCACTGGAGCAATCTGCCCTTAAAAAATGGCAAGGGCCTTAGCTGGAGATATTAATTCAAAATTAGCATTCATTTGCATCCATTTCTTATGTTCCCAACTTTAGGAATAAAATGAACTTAATTAATGAAATCAATTGCCAAAGTATTAAAACCATCATTTGGAGGATGATGGAAAAGAAACTATATATATAAAATTTTTTCATTGTCTGACACACAGCAGAAGCCTAATATGGAATGACAGAGTGAGTGAATGAATGAATAGTCCCCTTAGTAGCTGTATGACGCTATGACATATTCCTTACCCTCTCTATGCCTCAGTTTCCTGGTTATAAGAAGCAGGGAGTATGAAGGAATTGATGCAGCGCACCTGATTCAACCCTGGTGCTAAATGGATGGCACGGTCCAGGGGTATCACATCAGGTCAAGGCCTTGCCATCAACTGAATAAACACATAACCAAATCGTCACCTATCACCATTGTCTCTTCCCAGCCATATCGTCATCAGGGGGTTCCCTGTTTCCCGGCACATGGTCAGGATGTTGGGGAGAAAGTGATTCCCAGGCCTTGTTCTCAAAGGACCACNAGCAGAAGCCTAATATGGAATGACAGAGTGAGTGAATGAATGAATAGTCCCCTTAGTAGCTGTATGACACTATGACATATTCCTTACCCTCTCTATGCCTCAGTTTCCTGGTTATAAGAAGCAGGGAGTATGAAGGAATCGATGCAGCGCACCTGATTCAACCCTGGTGCTAAATGGATGGCACGGTCCAGGGGTATCACATCAGGTCAAGGTCTTGCCACCAACTGAATAAACACATAACCAAATCGTCACCGATCACCATTGTCTCTTCCCAGCCATATCGTCATCAGGGGGTTCCCTGTTTCCCGGCACATGGTCAGGATGTTGGGGAGAAAGTGATTCCCAGGCCTTGTTCTCAAAGGACCACCGGCAGAACCCTCTGTGAGCAGAATCCTCAGCCTGGACGACCCTTGCGTTGTGGAGAAAGGCACCCGCACCGAAGACAACGGGAATAGGAGCCGCAGTGAGAGCGCACAGCCATCCTCAGCTGAACTGAGCAGCGACCTGTCCAGCCCCGGTCGTAATTTTTGAGTAGGGAGCAAATGAAGGTGTTTCCTTCAAATCGATCAGCCAGGCTTTGCTGACCTTGAAGCTCCTGCCTATGAAGAACTTGCTACCTGTTTAAAGAGACAAGATTAACGTGCAGAGAGCAATGAAGGAGCAGAACACGTGATACCTCACCAAGACTAACTGAGCACGAGGAGGGTTTTTACCTCTTCCCTCGTTTTTTGCAGTGATGGGGAAAGGAGTGCTTCTGGACCACAATCAACGCCTCATAAAAGTGAAAGTGAACAGGAGTTGAACAGAGAGGCCTTCAGATGCCTCATAAAATGGTGATTTCTGGACCCCAAACAGATATTTCTTTTACCTCCACAGGCCACATATGAAGAAAAAACCGGGAAGGGTTTTGCATCACGCTCAAATGAGAACCAGAGAATTACATTGCCTTCCACAGGCTCAGACTTTATTGCCAGCAAATGGGTGCCTCGGGAAAAAGTATAGGCCGATGATTCTCAGACCGTGTGTATCAGAGTCTCCTGGAAGACTGGCTTTCACAGACTGCAGGGCTTCACCCCCAGAGTTTCGGACTCAGGAGACCCAGGTGGAGCCTGAGCATTTGTTTTTATAATAAATTCCCAGGAGAGGCTGATGCTGTACAGCAGGTACCACACGTTGAGATCTGCTGACTTAGATGGTTGTGCTGAAATGGATACTGTATGCAAATGTATGGTCTCTGAACATTATAGGTGATGCAGATGTCTGCATAAAGCTACATTCCTAGGCAGTGAGCGGATGTGGGAAGAGATGAGCAGAGTTAGAAAGGGAGAGAGGGGGAGGGAGAAGGGCTGAACAGGGGGAAATGGTCACTATGGAGGAGAGAGCTGCAAGAATTAAAGACCCTAACTCAGGGCTCATAAAATCAGACATCCGTATACCCTAAGAGATAATATAAACAAAAAAGGGGGCAAACAGGAATGAGAAACGTCACTGTCTGCTACAATAGGAGAGAGAAAGTAGTAGGTAGGGTAGCTTCAGGGACCTGGAACTTACACCCTCTTGCAAGGACACATTCCCTATTTGACTCTGGTTGGTGTATTTGCCAACATCGCTAATTTTTCAGAATAATAAAAATGTTTTGGATTTTTGTCAGATGAGCTTGTAAGGTAATAGTAACCAAAATCATAATAATAAAGAAGAAGAGAGAAAGAAAGAAAGAAAGAAAGAAAGAAAGAAAGAGAAAGAAAGAAAGAAGAAAGGAAGGAAGGAAGGAAGGAAGGAAGGTCTATTGGATTCCCAGGGTGACCCAAAAGAGACCAGGATTAGGAAATTCTCCAGATTTTGCCTGGGAAACAATAGCTGTCATCCCTTAAAGGATCAGAACGAGGGCCCCTCCGGTTGGAAGGGGAGCAGACCAGCCCACATTTGCTCTGATGGAGCTTTAACAGCCTGCCGCGGACACTGAACCTCCCTGAAATCTGGCTTCTAAAGAGATCAGTGTCTGTGAGTGCTGGATGACAAATGTTGTTCTTCCCAGGCCAAGAAATCGTGTGGCATTTCCACTTCACTAAAACTCTGGAAGCTGAGCAGAGGACTCCCAACACACTCAAGGTTGAGGAAAGAGTCCTCGGTGTGGATTGCTAGTTGGACGTATCCCAAGCCTTCCATCACAATAGGACAAGGGGGAAGCTGAGCTCACACCGCCGAGACTTGTCGGGGAAGGAGGATGCTCCTTGGGGGCAGGACAGCATCTCACTCCCCTCAGTGTCTTCAGGGCCTGGCACAGCATGGAGACTCAATGTGTTTGCCCAAAATAAATGTCCTTCAAAATGAGGCCCCTTTGGAGAATCGGCCCACTTTCTTAAAATCCTTTATTTTCCTTTCTTCTTTTTTTTTTGTCTCCGCCAACCTCTGTGTTCTTCCTGCTCCCCAAGCCACTCACAGCAGGGTCCCTTTGGTCTATAAAACACAGTCACTTTAGATGTTGAGAGTCGCTTTTAGACCCATTATAGCAGGGGTCTTGTCCTGCCCTTCACTAGGGGATTCCAGGAAAAAAAAAAAAAAAGAGGACAGGTACAAGGAAAGGAAGCCAAGTCAGAATTTAAAAAAAAATTTATGCAAGCACTTAGTAACTGAGGGGGTCTACAAAATCCTCACTACAAGGAACCCCAGTAAAAATTGAGTTTCAATATGCAACTAGCTTGGAGAGCAAAATAGGGTGTAGGGTAATCCACTGTGCCTCTTTTCCTAAGACTGAGAGAATTCCCAGGATGTTGAACTTTCAGTGTTAAACCCAAATGTCCTGGGAAAACCATGTCAAGTTAGTCACCCTCACCTCTTACCTCTCCTCCAAGTTCAAACATTTGCAACAATAAAGGAAAGAGGAAATGGGGGCCTAGGAGGATGAATACCTTGGCCTCACACACACTGTTAGAGCAACAAGATAACAGGAAAGAAATCCAGAAGCCTTTGCTGATCTTTGACATAGTAGCCCATTCAACAAATCAAGGAGAGCTCCATAAGACTAGAAAACTGATCTCTCTTGAAAGTGGGGAGCTGTGAGAAAAATGGGAAGGGGATCAGAATAGCGCTGGAGAGCCCTCCTTCCCAGAGAAAGCCCTCCCCTGCCTTTCAGAGGCTCATTCAAGGACCAGCTCCACAGATTCTGCTTGGTCTCAGTGCTCCAAAACAATAAAGAAATGGCTTTTTGCAAATCGTTTCTGGAACCTGATTGCTCTGACATAGTGATCTTCAGCATTCTACCAAAGCAGACTTCTCTTCCATTTAGGTTGTTTCACCGTGAAATGATTCCACCCAGCAACAGTGTGTTAGATACCATGCAAATCCCTACTTAATGTCAGGCAGGAAGAAGAAGGGGGTGGGGAAACACTGCTCAAAATGGAACATAAATTCTATTTAAAACAATTTTCTGAAAAACAGTGATTGTGGAGGCCTTGCAGCAGGACAGCTGGGAGCAAGCCATTACATTTCCCTGTTAAGGCACAGCTCCTTGTTGCTTCCAGCAGACCTCATATTTTGTGGCATCTCGGAAGAAATGGTAAATCAATAAGCTACCTAAAGGTTGCTGACAGTTCAGATGCTGTTCTATAAAAAGACGAACCCCTTTGGCAGGGAGAAATGGAAGATCTGAAGAATTTTTAGAAGGAGAAGCCCTTTTACCGCCGACACCCCACCCTGTATTCTGACAGCGGAGGGATCTCCGCTCACATTAGGGGCAGTCGTGAGTCCTAACATCTCCACCAAGCCTTCAAGGTTAAAGCGTCCTAGGAAAGCACAGAGAGGACACGGGCTTGGCAAGCCTGGTGCTCCAAATTCATTCTGAGAAGGATTTCTGACCACAAAGGAACCCCTTTCACCTGGAGGGCGCTTTACAGTTTCCGGAACACTTCATACTATCATGTCATTTGCTTACCATAAAAACCCTCTGAATCTTGCCAAACCAATATTATTATACTTATCCCAGAGCTGAGGAGAAAGAGGCTCAGAGTGCCCTTGTTACTTGTTCTAGACCTCATGGCTAGAAAATGACAGAGCCAAGACTAAAACCTAAGGTTTCTTATTTCTAGTTCACATTCTTCTTTGCTTGCTCTGTGGGAACTTAGTACTTCCATCAAACCCACCCAGGATTTCTGATATCTCCTAAGCTACCTGAAAATAACTCATTTATTCTGCTCCAAAGAACAAAGTTCTTGGTTTCTTCAATAGCTATCTATCACTGCTTATATTTCTTACTGTAGCAGATTCCTGTGTTAATAATTATATGGATTTTTGTCTTGTCCCCTAAATTCACTTAATCTCTTCACAAATATTTATTAGATACTTTCATGCAGTGTGTGAGGCATTGATATCAGGGATGCAAAAGTAAGAAAGACAGTCCCTGCCCCTCGGATCCCACAGTACAGAGCAGGGACCGGCAAACTGTTTCTGTTAAGGGCTGATTAAAAAAACTGCTTTAGACTTGGTGACCTCAGTGCCTCCATCACCAGCAACTACTCACCTCTTCCATTGCAGGGAGAAATCAGCCATAGACATGGATGTGGCGGCAAAGTTTTATTGCAATAAAACTTTATTCACAAAAACAGGAAGTAGGTAAGATTCAGCCCTCACGCTGTGGTGGGTCTAATTCTGATGCAGAGAGAGTGTCGAGGTGAAAAACATCCAGCAGTGGAGCAACACATTAAATGTCCTAATGCCACGTGAACTTGGAGTATGCGCTGGCGCCTTGACACCGCCACTCCTATTTGTGGCTGCAAACTACATTTCCTAGAGTCAACTTCCTTATGGATCTAGGTTAAAGTTGACTAAAAGCACCTACGTAAGACTGGGAAGGCAAAAGAAAAACAGAGACGATTGCTTCAGGAGCTTGCGATGGTCACACATGAAGAGAAACAATGGGGATATGCCCGGAGGGTCCCGGCACGTCCTCCCTCTAGTCTCATTCTGCATCCAGCTCATATTCCTGGCTGCCAACCCTTTTGGTCAACATGGACCCCAACTTCCCACAAGGCACCCGAATGTCTCCTATCAAAGTGACAGCTATCACAGAGACAACACCTTACACAGAGGTAGTAATTTCTGCATCTCTGCTCATGAGCGCCTCCTCTGGAATCCCACATCAGCAGCCAGACTCACGTAGCATCTCAGATTTCCTGCAAGCTCCAACTGTCTACCCATGCCTCTGTCTCATGCAAGCATGAGAAGTAACCATTTTTCTGAGGCTCTGACTCCCCGCTTCCAGACCTTCAATCCTCAATGCCCCCCACTTTCACGTAAGAAAAAGGTCATATGTGAAATCCCATATGCACGTGTTACGACCTGACTGTGACTTGGTTATGTCAGGAGGGTAGAGCCCTCATGATTGGAATTAGTGCTCTTACGAAAGAGATCCCACAGAGCTCCCTGGCCGCTTCAGCCATGTGAAAATACAACAGGAAGTCCACACCCCAGAAGGGGGCATTTACCTAACTGTGCTGGCACCCTGAACTTGGGCTTCTAGCCTCCAGAAGAGTTAGCAACAAATTTCTGTTGTTTATAAGTCACCCTGTCTGTGGAATTCTGTCATAGCAGCCCAACTGGACTAAGACATCTTATAATTTTCGTTGTGACTCCATTTCCCTAACTAAACCCGACAGATACACCATATAAACAAAGTATGTTGCAGGCATAGAAGAGGAGGTAATGAAGTGGTTGAGTATTTCTTTCCATGATGTCGTGGTGGGCAGGGACTGTGAGAAGTTGAGAAGACTTTGCAAAAATATTGTCTTAGGTCAGGTTGTCTTGGAAACAGACCCTGAGCCTCTGAGATCTGAGTGCAGGAGGGTTGATTGGGAAGTGCGTTGTAAGGAGGTTAGGAAAGCAAAACTGGACAAAAGAAAACATTAACTGCATTGTAGTTACAACTGAGCTCTCAACCAATCCCAAGGGAAGCTCAGGAGCGGGGATGGACCGCAAGAGAGATCCCAACGTTTGGAAAAGGGGTCAGGCCTCCGTGCCTTCTCACTGACCATCCGAGCCCCTGAGGAGTAAGCTGTGACTCACCTGCAGCCGATGCTCCCAGTAGTGCCGTAAATGAAGGCCCTTTCTGTGGCAAACCACAGCATCCATCACACAGCCCTCTAACTTTCAAGAGGGCTCTGAAGGGTAAGCACGAGTTATCCACATATTAAAGATGAAAATCAAGATTTTAAAAGATGAAACCAGCAAAGCAAACCCATTTTGAAGTGAAACAGCCTGGGGTGTTCAGAAAGTTTCCAACAGACCAAACTCTTCATGGAAAAGGAAGTAGGTAGAGGTCCGAAATGTTAAGGTCGCTTAAAGGGTCCCAACTGAACTTTTGTATGTTATTTTTCATTCTACTTTGATTAGCATGATGATCTACCCAGAGGGAAAATTTTTAAGTGTTAGCGGATGAGTAGTAAAGGATGAGCAGTAAGGGAATGGTTGGATGGGTGGTGAGTGGACGTGTTGATATATGCATGAGGTGATGAGTGAACAAATAGTGAGTGGATGTGGGGAAGGTGGACGTGCAATAAAAAAATGGGTTTGTGGCTACATGGGAGGTTAGTGGATGAATTGATGGGTGGTGTATAAATGAGTGAGTGGATTATTGAAAATATCGCCATTCATTTACCAGGGGTGTCTAACCTTTTGGCATCTCTGGGCCACACGGGAAGAAGAGTTGGCTTGGGCCACACATTAAATACACTACAACACATAATCACAGAAAAAAGTCTCATGTTTTAAGAAAATTTACAGTTTTGTGTTGGGCCACATTCATAGCCATCCTGGGCTGCATGTGGCCTGTGAACTACAGGTTAGACACCCCTGATTAGTCACTGTCTGATGACAAGCATTCCTCCTTAGTTCCTTGAGAAGCAAGAACCATAACTTGGGAGGAAAGAATAGCTGGTGAACTAAAATCTTGAGGCAGACCTTCTTGAGTACTAAATATGGGGTTGGACAAAAAGTTTGTTCCGTTTTTTTCTGTAAGCTGGTTCTAGTAATGCGTAGTTGTCTTCAACTTCATTTGAAACAATTTTGTTACATTGTATCATGACAGCTGTCATATGAGCATGCATTTTTTAAAACCTTACCAAATTGGTGAATTTTTTCTTAAGATTTTATTTATTTATCTTTAGAGGAAAAGGAGAGAGGGAGAGAAACATCAATGTATGGTTGCCTTTCATGCATCCCCTGCTGGGAACTGGCCTGCAGGGAACCTGCCTGCAACCCAGGCATGTGCCCTGACTGGGAATCGAACCACGATCCTGTGGTTCAAAGGCCTGTGCCAAATTGGGGAATTTTTGTGTAGCCATGTTAATATTGAAGATGGAATAGAATAAGCAACATATTCAGCATATTATGTGCTTTATTATTTCAAGAAATGTAAAAATGCACCTGAACACACAAAAAAGATTCATGCAGAGTATAGAGAAGGTGCTGTGACTGATCAAACATGTCAAAGTGCAGTTTGCAAAGTTTTGTGCTGGGGACTTCTCACTGGACAATGCTCCACGGTCCAATAAACCAGTTAAAGTTGATGGCAGTCAGATCAAGAGGTTAACTGAGAACAATCAATGCTATACCACACAGGAGACAGCCGACATATTCAAAAATATCCAAATCAATAAAGTTATCGTGAACATTAGAAATGCATCTTTTATTTTACAGAAAAAAACTACAGACTCTTTGGCTAACCCAATATATTTGTAGTCATCAAGCTTAGGGGAAGAATGTCAATTTGCGCCACTCATTTACTACACTTGTCTGATGCCTGCAGAAAACTGAATCTGCACAACCCTTCTTCTATAAGGGCCTCAAAGGCAGAGAGTGTGCCTTCAAGCACTCCCCAACAAGCAGACTCTGACGACAAGGATTAGATGTAGGTACATAAGCGCTCACTAAACACCATCAGTAGATTTTTGGAACTGTGGTGAAGCATAGAGTGAAACCAACTCTACCACAGGCCAATTTATATAAACAAGAGGTAAGTCCCCACTGCATCTCACCAACATTATAATGAAATGACATTGAACAAAACAATGTCATTCAAGGCCCTACTGTACTTATGTGGAAAGGGAACCCAAAGACCCCAAGTAGGACAAGGGGACAGGGAAGGCAAAGCCATAGACAAAAGTTGCTTTATCAAGCCTCTCCACTCTTGATAACAGAATTTTAAATCTGAGGGTTAACTCTGGAGACTGTATAAAACATACGCCTCAGAGTCATTCCAACAGAAGGGCAAGGAAGTAGGGTTTTTATACCCTAACACCCATCAGTCATGGTTTAAGCAAGGCCTGCTGAGTATGGTGGTCAGTGACTCTCCACGGACTTGGAGAACAAACACCCTTAGTCAAAAAACTAGATACTGGCAGCCGAAAACCTCCCAAACTGGCTGGTTTCAGGGGATACAGGCAGGACACAGGTGGCATCTTTTCCAGTTTTGTTCACTGCTGTGTTCAATACCTGATGGATAGCGAGCACTCAGGTAAGTGTACGTAAGTAAAATAATACATTTGAATTGAGAATGGGCTGAGTTCAGACAGGGAATAAGGCAAGCGGAGAACACAGGTGCGGCCAAGTTTCACACCTGTGTGCAGGGTCAGACCAGCACCCTGATGCCACTCCCCCCACTGTGGGGGCTGCTCCTGCAGAAAAATTATTTCATGGTCTCAAAATGCTTTAAAAGATGATTGCAACAGTAACAATCACCATTATAAGTCTTTGTATTTAATAACACACTGGGAATCAGTGACAATAACAATCCCAGTATAATGGGCTTAGCTGGCAAGGAATTCAATTTGGGTGATATTGTATACACAATATTTTTGTCTGCATTTCCATTTCTTTCTTCTTGACTACCTACAAATGTCTCCATCACAATTTTCCCAGAGGCCATATTCAGGAGATAAAGTCTGGAGAGGACACATCATTGCTGTCTCACTTGCGTATTATTTCTGTCTGCCCACCTCACCTCTTTGCCACTGTCTTTTGCTTTCTGGTATGATTACTGTCGCCTCGATGGCCGCCACTTCATGTGTTTCCTCCATTCAGTGGAAACAGATAGCATTCCTAAATGCATTTACAGTTTCACAGCATTGTCCCTTTATAGATGCTCCTACGATTCTTGTGGCAACCCTGGGAAATAATCATAGGTAGGTTGTTGCAGTAAAGCTTTATAATATGGTAAAAATGGGGCCAAAAAATTCAATTGCATAAAACACGGGACTGCATTATTGTGAAGTTAATGACTACATTTTTTATTTAGTTGTTCTTCCAGTTAACTTACGGGGGTGGGAGGGAGGGAAATGTTCTCATTTACTTGGTGTGTAGGAACGAGGCTGATTGTTATATACAACATGTACACCAAACACAGGACGTAAAAATCCTTCCACTGGGTAAAAGCAGGATCAGTTCCAAATCCCAGCTGCATTACACTTAGTGTAGCAAGAAAAGTCCCAGTACCCATCTTTTACTCTCAAAAATGTCTCAGTAAGAATGATAAGATTCATAGTCATTCTAGCTATAGCTGATTTCACATTATCACAGTTAACTTTTCAATGGCATTTTACTCTATTGTTTCCATTTATCACATGAAAAAAACTGAGGCTCACAGAAGTTAAATAATGTGCCCAAGAGAATATCACTAGTATTCGCTTACAGCTAGATCTAGAAGCCAAAACTAGTTTCCTAACTGGCTGTATGATTTACCTACCCTTGGGCACACTGCCTATCTTAATTGAGGCTGCTTGTACAAAGTACCATAGACTGGGTGGCTTATAAACAATAGAAATTTGTTTATAAGCTATTCACAGCCTGGAAGACAGAAGTCCAAGAGGCCAGCATGGGCAGTTCTAGTGAGAGCCATCTTCCAGGCTGCAGACAGGAGACTACCGACCCCTCATCGTATCCACACTTGGTGGTAAGAGGGCTAGAGAGCTTGCAAGCATCCCTCACACAGGCACTAATCACATTCATGAGCGCTCCACCCTCATAACCTAACCACCTCCCAAAGGCTCCACCTCCTCGTACCATCATATCAGCCGTTAGGGTTTCAACACTGAGGACTGACTGTGGTAGGAGCACATTCAATACCTAACATTGGCTTTACTGGTCCGTTTCCATTTTGCAGATGAGAAAAGTGAGGCTCTGAAAACTTCGATGACGTGCCCAAAATGATACCACTAGTATTCGCTCATATTTCGAACTAGAGGCCAAAATTACTTTCATACTTGTCACACTGCCTCTTTATCCAGGCTGACTCTGTTAGCCCTGAACAAATGTTTTCTCTTCAACACAAGTCCTTCTTATCACTTGCCTGTGGTACTTTCTAGTCTTCCCACTCATGCTATTCTATTTTAAGATATTTACAATGAGATCACAGAGGGACAGTTATAATCTACATTCTCACTCAGCTTTGTACCACCTTATCAGTTAGGATTAGGAGTGGTTTAAACAAGATGGAGGGGATTTTTTTCTCCCTCTGAAAGAAGAGGAATTTGGCAGCAGGCAATCCAGACTGTTACTGTGGCTCCACAGTCCTCACGGACCCCGGCTCTTCCCCTCTCCCCCACTACCCTAGAACTTGGCCTCCATCCCAAAGGCACCTCAGGATCCAAAGGCGGACCCTGAAGCTCCAGTTTTCCTCTGTTCCGCTGGAAGCAGGAAGAAAAGGGAAGGGAAAGGCAAAAAGGGTGTATCTATCAGCAGAGTCAGTTACTCCTAATCAGATTTCCCAGAAATATGGCTCAGCCCTTTATCCCATTGACCAGAACTGAGTCCCACAAACACATCTAGCAATTTAAAAACTTTCAAAATGTAATTGTTTAATTGAGCTTATCGCTGTTCCGATAAAATTAGGGTTTTCTTTTCGGGGAAGGAGAGAATCAATCAGTTATTTTCACAACAGAGCTACAGAAGAAACCACCCCAAAACTCAATAAGCATCTCTCGTTTGTGTGTCTTGGGTAAATGAGAACTCACAGAATAGTGCCTGATTCTGCCAGAAGAGGTCAAAAAAGCAGGTACCTGGGTATAAGTTCCCAAATTGATGACATGGAAAGAGAGGCTATAATGGAAGTGGGTTCAGAGGGTAAGGCTGCCTGCTTCCCGTGGTCCTACTAGATGCCTTGAAATGGAGCCAGCCAAGAGCTTTCACAAAAACCCAATTGGGGGTTAACAAAGAGAAACTTTGAGGGTATATCAAAAGGTGGGAGGAGAAGAGGGGGCTCACCAGAGATCAGCAGAGTGGGCATCATCTATAGCAATTAACAAGGCAGCGCAGTGAACAGGGCTACTGCACAGCACAACTCTAGGGGTGTCGATGACGTCACAGTCCCCACAGCGACCAGCATAAAACCTACATGGCCTGAAGCATAAGCCTCCACATTACATACCAAATATATTTCTCTGAAATATGTCCTCTCCTAATATAACATATACAAACATACCAACGACATCATCCATGTCAGTAGGTATAGATCTATTTCTCTTTCTGAGTTGTCTGATGTCCTATGGTATGGATTTACTAGAGTATGTTTAATTACTCCCACCTGGTAATGGACTTTAAGTTGTTTTCAACTATACACACTATTATAAGAAGCATTTTTCTCTGCATGTGTCTTTCATTCTTATCTCTCATCATACATAAAAATAAATTCTAGATAGGTAAAAATAAATAAATAATCTTAAATGTAAAAAAAAAGAAAGTATTAGAAAAATATGAGATGATGTTTTTATACTTTGGAGTATGGATAATCTTTATAACACAAAATTAGACCATCCCCCATATGGTCTAATTTTATAGAACTTCTGTGTGGGTAAGCATAATACAAAGTTAAAAACAAAGTGACTTGAAGCTAATAGTTGTAATACATATTAAAGACTAAAGGCCAAAAATGTTTTATTTAAGTAGCCTTCATATACTGATATCTAAAGTGGACGATTCCATTAAAAATGAGCAACATGAATTGATAATTCCCAAAAGAAGAAATAAAAATAGAAAGTAAGACACTTGGTCTTGCTAGTGAATAAGGAAATACAAGTTAAAACAACAATAAAATATAACTTTTAACAACTTTTAAAAACTTAAAAGTATTGGTAGCCTTTACTGTCGGTGAGAATTTAAGGAAATAACAACTCCTGTGCTTGCTAGAAGGGACGGGCATTAGTGCAATTTATTTTTGCAAGATAATTTAGCACTACCTACGGCGATATTATTTAACAACTCAGCGGTTTTGGTCCTGGGAGCCATCCTAGAGAAACGCATTTACCTGTGCATAGAAACACATGCACATACACACACTTTTCGTGCACAGCATGATTACCGGAGCATTACTTGTAGAATCAAAAAAGAAAAACAAACAGAAATGACCTAACTGCCCATTAAGAAGACAATATTATGGTACATTCTCAGTCATTAAAACGGTATAGAACTATGATCTAACTTGGACAAATGTCCACAATATATTTCTAGATAAAAAATACGATACAAACAGTATATGTAGCTTCATTCCATTTCCATAAAAATAATTTTGTGTATGGGGGGGCTGCATTACTGTAGAAAATTCTAGAAGGCTACACTTTAAAGTTACTTCTGTAGGTGAGGGGATGTTGATTTGGAATACAGAGAATTGTTCTTCTGTATTTCACAGAGTCTGTTCTTTTGAATTTGTTACACACGTACGTAGTTCTGTGGTTTAAAAAATAAAGATGTAAAGAAGAGAAATGACGTGGGTTTGTGTCTGACTCTGGCACTCCTGAGCAGGATGAGGCTTTCCCCCGGGGTGAGCAGAGGTGTGCTGGGGGATCAGCTGGGTGAAGACTGAGGGTGGGGATGGAGGTGGGAAGGGGCCCTGATTGGTAGTGTATGTCTACATCTATTGCATAAATGTTCCTGCCATGGTCAACTTCAAGTGGCTCACCAAATTCCTTAATATTTACCATATTAGGTGTTCAATAAATCAACTTTTAAAATTATGCGTTGAACAGAACTGAACTGCCAAGGTCCTGAACAAATAAACAAGCGAAGTCATAAATTCTACTCCAGTAAAATGGAAACATCCCTGCTGGCCGGGGCAAGTCCTAACCTCATTTGTTCACGGCACACCCCTCTCCCCAGCTCTCCAATTCACAGTTCAAGGTTTCTCAGGCTGGTATGGTCTCATAACAATTTTGTGAAGGCAATTTACTTACCGCTTCTCTAAATGAAGCTTCACCCTTTAGAAACAGGTCAGGTGGTAGAAGGAAAGTCTACCAGGAAGGGTTCCATATTTTTTTTTTTTGAGCCCCAGCAACCCCAGGTAACTAAACGCTGTAGACAGTGCGCAGAAGGAGAAAATTTGGGTGAACTTACAGCCTTTACCCAAATATTTCTCCTGATGGGGAATAAAAACTGTACTTTAACCCCATTTCTAAGTGCTTTTCTAATCTGCAGCAATCAACAAGGCACAGGGAAACTTACCTAGGTGGAAATTAAGAAAAACCTTGCCCCTAATTAGCTCACAGTGCAATGGCAGATGAATCTGAGCAACATCCCAGAATAAGTGCTGTGACGGCCAGGCCCACTACTAGCGTTTGCAGGGACTATGACCCTGCCTTCCTCCTCTTCTCGGCCCGGGTTCCATCCTACCCTTGGGTTCTCACGCAGGCATCCCACCAATGCGTCCAAATCTGATCCACTGTCACCCGTTGGCCATCCTCTATAAGCCGGGGTACACGCCAGCTAAGTCATCCATCCTCTATAAAACGGAATCTGGGTAAGAACTTTTCTACAGGTACTTGGAAATAGACCAAGGCCTTTTGGGACAGAATTTGGGGGCCCTGGGTGTTCAGAGAATGATCTAGAAACAGGGTGAGGACTCTTTACCTCATGGAAGGAGGAAAGCCCACAAGGGACCTGAGAAGAGTTCTCAGAATCCTGGAACCCAGGGCAGGAGCCCCATTTGCCTAGGAAGTTTTGGTAACAGGAATTGTGTATGGGGCTAAGAAACAACTAACCTCCCCTTGGCCAGGAAGGGAAGGCTTCCCGAAAGAGGTAAGCCCAAACTGCGCTTTGACGCATGCAAAAAATTTAGCCAATCAGAAAACAGCTAAGGCACTCCAGGCAAAGGAGTAGTGTGTGATGGGACCTTAAGAGCGAAGAATTACAGGAACAGATGCTAAATCATTCATGCAAGTCTGAGCCTGTTCTTACCCGAATCAGGGACATGCTACTCCCCTTCATTCCCGATCGCTGAGAACAGAGATTGCCAGTTTAGTTGGATCCACCAACAGAAGAGTGAGCACGAGTTTTCCGAACAGCTAGACGGGGCACAAATTCTGAAGCAAGTGACATTGACTCTATGTTTGCCATTATGACCAATGGTTCACCTGAAGTCCCCCGACCGTGGCCCTAACCATCCCAAACTCTTTCCTCTCCTCCCTCCACCATCTCCACAGTTCACTACTGTCTCTGGGCAGAGACATTCAAGGACAGAAAAGAATGGAAAAGGAATTAGTGCCAAGGTGTTAACTGGGTAATGAGTTAGCGGATAATCCATTTACATTTTTACAGGCCTTTCAAGGCCTTAATTTAACTTGAAAGTGTGATTAAGGACGACATTTTCAGGAGGTAAGAGGGTCCGTAAGAAAAAGTCCTGCACCTCCTGGTCACCTTTTAACACCTAAATCAGATATACCCACACTTTTTCTGTAAAAGGCCAGAAATCCAACATTCTACATCTCGTGGTCCATGTCCCTTTTGCAAATACCCAACTCTGCTGTCACAGCTCCAAAGCAACCCTGGGCAAAATGCAATTAGATGAGCAAACAAGTGAATGAGTGTGTCCACGTTCCAATAAAACTGTTTACAACACAGGTGTGGTCCAGAGTCTGCTCTCACCTGCTCTAATTTTAATCTGCTTTCCTCTCCTCCTCCCACTGCCTCTAGGGACACATAGCTCTGCTTCTCAGAAACATTATAAATAGTCTTTGAAACCCTGCCAAGGGGAATCATCATTGGTTGACAGTACTGACTCTGGTGAATCCAATACTTGTGGTCACATGGAACCTATCCATGACATCGAGATATCTCCGTCCGTGTTGTGCTCTCTTATTTCTGAAGGGCAATCACATATGTTACTTCATACTTTGGTCCTCATTCCTAGCCCTATCACTTGGGGGGAAATAGCATAGTTTAATGGTTAGAAGAAACATCGGGGTTCTGGAGTTAGACTAGCAAGGGTTGTTGTGTTCGTCAGGATAGGCTAATTATGCTGCAGTAACAAACTGACCTCCAAATTTCTATGTAAAAAAAAAAGAGTTTACTTTCTGCTTATGCAATGTGTTAGGGTTAGGTGTAGGTGGCTCGGGTCCACACAGTTGCCCAGGGACGCAGGCTAATAAACCCTCCACCACATGGAACATTTCTAGGTACTGTGTTAAGAAAAAAATGTGGAAACTTCATATATACTCTATGCTTCAGCTCAGCAATGACACACGTTAGTTCTGCATACAGCTCATTGTCCATAAGTAATCACATGTCCTTAACTAACTGCAAGGAACTCTGGAAGATACCAAAGAGCAGATTAAATGTTTGATGAGTACAACTACCCTTGCCACATGTGGCCTTACTAGTGAGTAGTTGTATGACCTTGGACAAAGGGTTAAAATATCCTGTGCCTCACTATCCCCCAAGGAAAGCAAGACTAACAACAGCCTCTGACTCAAGTGTTGTGGTCATAGGAATTGAGAATATGCTTTTAAATCAGAGTGGCAGGCACATAATAAGCATTCAGCAAAAGTCAGCCGTTACTTTCATTATTACTAACTACAGGATTGTAAAAAAAAAATGGTTCGTTCCTCTGGATCTATGTTTACTCATCTACCAATCAGGCATGCCAATAATACTGTCTAGGATAGCAATTAAATTAAATGGCACAGTACAGTATATCAAGAGATCATACATACAATAAGCATGTAATAAAAGTCATCTCTCCTGACTGTGTGCAGTCGTAAATATATCATTCTTCTCAGTTCTGGTTCCACAGGGCTCATTTGTGAGTTTCATGGGCTGCAAGAATATTTAAGATGCTGACCAATGGAAATTCAAATATAGAAGTGATTTTAGAGATTCTCTATTTCTAGAAACAGCTACACTGCCACAGATACAGTGGTATATATAATGTGTTATGTTGCTCTTTCGGCAACTGAGTTATGTTTAGAACTACATTTTCCAGAATCCCTTTTCTTACGTGGTCTGGGTTAATGTTGCCAAAAGCGAAGTGGCCCTGAGGTATGAACATGGAAGGGACGCAGCAGCCACGATGCTCTGAAGTTCAGTGTCAGTAGGAGGTGTTCACAGGGGCACGCCAAGGTGGTTTGGGGTTCCGATTTGTCTGATCTTCCCTGCTGCACGCCCAGCTTTCCTCTCCCGCTGCCCGATGAGCAGCAGTGAGCCCACCACACTGCGGACTCACCAGGCGATGGCTCACCGGGTGGTTCATCCACACCAGCAGCCAGACCTGTGTGGTCGCTTCCAGATTTTCCTGAAAGTTCCGACTCATTCACCCCCACCAGGGCTAGTGAATGACCTGTTACGGGGTGAACTATATGCCCCCCAAATTTATACATTTACGTCGCGACCCCTAGTACCTCATCACGCGACCGTACAGGGGTGGTCAAAAGTAAGTTACCTAAGATGAAACATAAGCAGGAATGTGAAATAATGATAATAAGGCAAACAACAAATAAAAATATAATACTAAATCAATAATTATAGAAGAATAAACTGTGCTTTGTGTACTCACACATTTGTGAGTATACAAAGTGTATGCTGCACTTTAAACCTACATTTGCCCGCCCCAGTATTTGGAGATAGGGCCTTCAAAGAAGCAGTTACGGTAAAATGAGCTCATATGGGTAGGCCCTGAGCCAATGACTGGTCCTCACAAGGAGAGGAGATCAGGACACATACAAGGGAAAGACCATGGGAAGACACCAGCGGAAGACAGCCCTCTACCAGCCAAAGTGAAGGTCCTTGGGGGAAAAACCAGCCCTGCTGACACCTTGATCTTGGGCTTCTAGCCCCTAGAATTTTGAGGAAATAAGTGTCTGTTGTTTAAGCTAGCCAGTTTGTGCTACTCTGGTACAGTCCTAACAAACTAATACATGACCTTTCTCTGACCCTCCAAGCTTCACCCGTGGACCTTTCCTTCTCCAGAATATCCCATAACTGGGTACGGTCTGATTCCTATAATAAATTTCCTGTTCCATAATACTCATTATGGTCCTGCTTTCCTGACTGAACCCCAGCTGATACAGGTAGAGATTAAGAACATGGGCTGCAGGTGTTAGTCAAATCTCCCATTTTACTCTGTGTGATCTCTGGGCTATTAGTACTTGACTTCTCTGTATCTCAGTCGCCCTCTCTGGGAAATGGGATGATAACAATCCTCCCCCTCCCTCTGCAGAGTTGCACTACGTAGTGAGCTACTACGAATGACAGAGTTGCTACAATCCTACCAAACAGATAACACCTAACAACCTCTGGTCAATATTATGATTTTGATTATTTGCTGTCTACCCAAGAACTAAAGCACCGACTCACAGTATCTCAGACTCCACCCTGATTTGTTGTCTATGTTTATTTTTTCTCCTAGAACACAATATCTTGAAAATGGTATCTATTTTTATAATTTTGTCACTTATCTTGCTTTCTTCCACCTGAAACATATATCTTCCTGTAGCAAAAGGTCCATGACTATCTCGGATGCCAGCTGAGAGAGAATTAGAGATCTATTTGGTCCAAGAATGGCTTAAGGTCTGCGGGAGCCGGCCTCCAGGACAGCTCCCATGAATCCTGCTGCCTGGTATTTAAACCCCTGTGTAGTCCCTGCTCACATTAGGTTGGACTGACTTGTGTAACCTGCAGGACACTGGGAAAATGATGGGTGTAATTTCCAAGGCTAGGTCATAAAAGAAAATGAGGCTTCTGCCATGCTCTCTTGGATTAATCATCTTAGGGGAAGCCAGGCACCGTGTCATGAGAAAATTCAGACAGCCATAGGAAGAGGTTCACAGGGTGAGGAACCGAGGCTCTTCCCGAGAACAGCCCTGACTTCCCAAGCACGGGAGCAAGCCACCTTGGAAGTAGACCCCCAGCCCCTGTCAAACCTTCATAAGATTTCAGTCCCAGTAGAAATCTTGACTGTAATGTCTTGTGAAAGGCTCCAAGGGAGACTGTTGAGATAAATCACTTCCGAATTCCTGATCCACAGAAATGAGGTCATAAATATTCACTGTAATTTGTTACACAGAAAAAGAGAAGCACTATACCATCTAAAAGAACACCGGCCTCATTTCATCAACAACAATGGCGTTGTGTACCACATGCTAACTACCTGTCCAGTGTTGTGCTGAGCCCCTTGCAAACATCTTGTTGAATCCTCATAACCACCTTATTTGAGAAGCGACTGAATTAGGTTTCTACTATTATTAGTCTTCATTTTGCAAATAAGAAAATGGAGAGCTAAAAAGGCAACTGCCTGTTGGCAATGCAGCCAAGACTCAACCTACACATCCAGACCCACAGCTGTGGGATCTCTTCGCCGATGCCCTCTTCGGTCTCTGGCAGAGCTCACTGAGGCCTCATATATGGTACATACTGGTTTCTTGGACACTCAAAGATACAAAACTCCTGGACTGTAAGTGCCCCTCCCCTAGGTACACCTCCAGACCTGAACGATGCATGTTCTCCAGCTTCCTACAGCCAGGGTGCAGCCTTCCCTAGACATGCAAGGGCTCCTAACCAGTCACAGGCTTGCGCGGCTGACAGTCCCCAGGTAACTGCAGGTGAGGGGCACACAGTTCCTTCCCCATCACGGCACTCTGATTTCCCCCCTGGCTGACTCATGGTTGGCTGGGGAAGGGGGAGGGGGCTGGCTTTAAGAGCAATTTCACACTTCTCATCTCTTGTTCTGCAGGGATATATCAAAGAAGATAATTAGCTCAGAAGATTATAAATCTTATTATTATGAGACCCAGTTGCTTTTGGTTTTCAGAGTTACTTACACGTATTCTCTTTGGGCCATTCTAAGTGTAAGCACTTGGTCTGCCTTAGATGTCTTGCCGGTGTAGTTTTTGTTTGCTTAAAGAGAAACAATTCCATTTTGCAGTAAACTTCCTTGACCACAAAATGTCTAATTAATCAAGATGTTCTCACAGCATGTTGCCACAAATCCTACAGTATGTGTAACATATGAGAATAGAGACCTTTTTTAGCCTTCTATGTCTTAATTTGCTAGGGTATTAACAAAATTTTGTTGTCTTCTTTCTAATTACAAATATAATACAGTTAGCTGAGATACAATACTTTCATATATATATATAACAAATAAAATAAAAGTTCCCCAATCTCATGCCTGAGGGATTATCACTTTAAGCAATTCAGAGCATATACATTCAACTTGGTTTTTCTACACATACACTAAAATATTTTATACTCATTTTCTTTATTAAAAAAAACATTTTCTTCTTTAAGAAACAAATTTTGTGTTCATGTTATATATTCTATTCTCCCATATATTTTTTCCTTAGCAGTATCTCCTAGAAATATTATATCTCAGAAAGATACTCCTATATCACTATGTATAAATTCTCATTCTTCTGAACACTTACTGATATTATCATAATATGATCAGTTAGTCCCATATTCAAGGGACACTTGGGTGGCTTCCTTTCTATTTTTCAATGACAACCTACACAAACATGACCATTCTTACACACTAGTCTTACACATTCCTAGGCGTGCTTCTGAAGAGTAGATTCCTGTAAGAAGGAATTTGAAGACAGGATTTGCTAGCTTCGCCAGTTCACATTCCCACTCACATTGCCTAAAGCTGCCTGTCCCCCTACACCTCACCACCATTGGCTACTACCTTTCCTTCTTTCATCTTTGTGTTATGCCTAACTATTATTATAATTAACACTGGTGAGGAAACAATAGGTTCTTTTCCTCCTTTACAGCTGATTGAAAAAGAAATTCCCTAAGTGGTAAACAGGAGATTACATCTGCCCTGGAGTAATTAGCATTTATATAGCCCCTCATCTTCAGAGCTAATTCACATTCCCATCTACACACACAAGCAGAAGTCTGACATTAGGGAGAATTTTGCGTGCCCTTCCTGGGAGCTACTGTTGTGCCCCTCTTAGCCTAACCTGGTGACTTACAGTCAGATAGTTCCCCTTAAAACAGAATACACTTGTGGTATTTAACAATCACTTAAGTGAACTTAGGGAAAAATGGAGACTTTTATCCCTCCAATTTCCCATTTTGATTCAGGAGGTCCTGGGTGGCATATTTTTGCATGTGTTGGACTTCCAGCGTGAACAGTTGAGGTGCTCATGCTCCAAAGCGTGGCGTTATTGCTCCGTGTAGGGTCGTGTTCCTGTTTTATACAGTGACTGCCTTCCGTTCCCATTGCCATCTCCAGCTCCCCCGCCCTCTCCAACCAACCATTTCAATATAATGGAAATATTTCTAGAACTTTAAGGTGTCTCTGGAAAATATGTCATGTTGTTTTGTGTGAAAGTAAATTTAATTTATAGATCCGAAATAAAAGTATGTTTAACATGTGATATATGCACATCCATGAGTCTACTGCCAAGATTTGAAAGACATGAATGTTTTGCTGAACAGTGAGTCCTTACTCGGTGTCATCGGCAGGTTCTGCTACTTGAAGCAAAACAACATACAACAAAATCCATTTTACTGTAGGCTGGTTGATGTAAACAAGTTAAGCTCCCATGGTATTAATTCTTGGGAATCAGATCTGAGAGAGTGAAGAATGAACTTTTCTTAATCTGAACATTTAATGAAACGAGACCCATTTATACATTCTCGAAAACTTATGTGCAAGAATGATCCCAGCAGCACTATTCCAACCATCCCCAATGCAAAAGCATTGCAATGCCCTTCAACAGTGGAATAGATAACTCAAGAGTTGGAAAATTATAGTTTAAGGTAAAAAGTTATAAGCCTAGTAAGTAATGTATGTTAAAGCTTTTGTTTCAGAAACTACAGATGAGGCCCATCCTGGCTCCTGGGAAAACAGCCGACCTCCGGGGGGCACTGCTGAAGGTTACCGCCTGGGGACAAGTGGAGGCATCCAGGCCATTGTGCTCCAGGGAAACACAGAAGACCACCGCCCCTGGGAACAGCTAACTGCCCGGGGCAGAAAAGTTGCAGTTCTTTCACCTAATCCTCCCTGGACTTCAAAACCCCTTAACACACCTTGTTTATTTCCTGCTGTAAAAACCTTGGCCTGGAAACAAAAGACAAGATGGTTTCTTTCAGTGCAAACCTGCCATCTTCTCAGATCACAGCCATCTGAATAAAGTACCCATAAAGAATCAATCACTGTCACTGCTCATTGGCTTTGGTAGTGACAGGCAGCCCGAACGCCAGTGCCTTTTCTGCTGTCAGTATCTCACCAACACTGTAACAAAATAACATTGGATGAAATACCAGAATTGGAGACCTGCTCTGCTTTGGATCACTCTGGGGAAAAAGGTCACAGAGGCAGCTAGTGCCTCTCCCTGCCCCAAACCCCAGCACAGCCACCCCTATCTGGAGGTCCTCATCATCCTGAGACTGGTATGATTCATTCTCAGGCCTATTTTTAACTTTTGTCAATAAAATATACAATGTTGGTGAGGGGGTAAATTTTACCCAAATGATACTATGTTGTATATATCCTTTTACAGCTTGGTTTTTATTATTAAAATCACCTTAGAGAAAATATTCTTTTTCCTATTTGATTGTCCAAAGAAAAGCAGGTACCCACTGTGCTGTTAGAAAATGTTTAGCTTTGCAAAGGCCAAGAGCTGAGAGCTGATGGCACATGGAGTTGAGTGGTACTTCCCTATTGTTGGGGACTGCTCTGCCTGGTTTGAGGAATTACAACTACCCCCCATGGCTAAGGATAAGTGAGTGACCTCTGGAATTCGAGCCACAGGAGACAAAAAGCTTGTCTCTGGTAGCAAATGCTGCCTCAGTTTCCTTTCCCTGCCTCCAAAGCATGGTTGGAAATCAATGATGGGTAAGACTCCTCACAGAGGGGAAACCTAAGCCAGACTCGATCACTTGGGAGGCCATCATAGAAGGACTCAGGGGGCTGCGACAAAGAAGGAGCAATGGACCCTTGCTCCTGGCTATGTGACATAGCCCGAGTCCCCATATTCTCTAGGAGAAGAGCTTCCTGGCTTTAATCCACTTAAGCCTGAAAACCTAATGGGGAGGAGTGCAGCTCCTTACCTTTCCAGAGTGGATCCTGGGGAAAAATCTGGCATCACAAAGAATTCCTAAAAAACCTGTGAAACCTGCTCCGCTAAGAGTGTTTTCATTCATATGTTAAGGGTTCGAGCAGGAAACCCTAGAGTTTCTGCAAAACCCCCTTCCTAACAGACACTGACTCAGACTAAGCCCTCAGATTTCTTTGAAATGGTATCTACTGTTTGATCCTTGCTGCCTGTATTCCTGTGTATTACAACCCAATAAAAGCCCGTGGAGGAAGGAGCTCAAGGCCTTTTTCCTCTGAGAAACTGGCCACCTCTTCTCCCCAAGTAAATCATGTCTTGGTAGTGTTTACTTTCATCCATGGCAGACGGGGGAACTTGAGGGCAAAGTCACCCCCACACCCTATCATGTGCTTGTTTGAATCCATTAGTTGACAGTGGACTCAAGGAGCAACCTTGGAGAAATGCAAGCAAGCTCCAGACCCCCTTCCTCTTAAGTTTCAAGTAGTATGGACAAATTTAATGGACCAGAATGGTCCTGGCAGAGGCCAGAGGGCAGGAAAAGTTAACAGAGAACTCTCAGGAGACTCACTATGAGAGTGGGGAATCTAAACTGAGACTCAGATTCCAAAGCAGGGTCCAGTTTTTTTGGTATGGACGAGAAGAGAGCTGGTTATGGACAGTGTATGTGAGGACATGGGGTCCTAATTTCACCCAATCCAGCTGCTCTGGTTCATGGGCAGGACGTGGAGGTGGGGTCGAGGTGGCGGGGGGTGGGATGGGTTGTGTCAGTACACAAATGGCAAGAACTAGTCCTGTGACCAAACTTCATTACAATGTCCCTGTGCAGTAGTAACTATAATGCAAACATCTTGTCTCCTAAGGCCAGAGGCAGGATATGTGACATGTGACAGACAGCATCCCAAGAACAGCACTGAGCAGGGTTATCAGCAAATGTGCTAGACTTCCTGCTTTTCCTTTGCAAGGTGGTAGGAGCTGAGCTTTCAGTGTCCTTGGACTTGTCTGGGGAATCAGATCTGAAAGAGTGAAGAATGAACTTTTCTTAATCTGAACATTTAATGAAACGAGACCCATTTATACATTCTCGAAAACTTACGTGCAAGAATGATCCCAGCAGCACTATTCCAATCATCCCCGATGCAAAAGCATTGCAATGCCCTTCAACAGTGGAATAGATAACCAAATGGTGAAAACTCTACATGATAAAAGTCCTCTACACCAATGGAATAAGTAATCTACAACTATATGAATAATATGGATGAACCTTACAAATACAATGTTAAATGAAAGAGGCCATATACAAAACAACACATATTGCATGATTCCATTTATATGAAGTTCAAAAACAGACATAACTCATCTATGCTGTTATAAATTGGATCTGGTGGCTCTTGGCATAGGAAACAGGTGGCAAACACAAGGCCTGCTGGCCAAATCCAGCCCTCCACCTTGGTTAATCCAGCCCAGTACCTTGTTTCCTCTACCCGGTGGCAGTGCCAAGCTCCTTGACCCTAGCTAAGGAGTAGTTACATTTATAGAGTCTGAGTTACACTTGTACAGTCCTAAAATACAGTTATATTTATACAGTCCTCTGAAGGCAACCGAGAGGCTGATGTGGCCCCCAGTGAAAATGAGTTTGACACCCTGGCATAGAGTAATGAGTCAAAAGGGACCATGAAGGACTTCTGGGGCCCTGGTAATGTTTTGTTTCTTGATTTGGGTGCTAGTTAAACGAATTTCACATTTAGTTTGTGAAATTGTATCATTTTTTAGTTTATCAAAATGTATCAAACATTTTTTGTATGTATGTTATAATTTCAAGAAGCTTATCAATCACATCCATAACCACTGGTTGAAGATCATGACACACTTTCATTTTTCTACCTGGTTTAAACATCTAGATGTTTTCTCAAAGACAATGTTGTAACCTTCCATAGCCCTTCCTCCAGCCTTCTCTGCAGTTTTATGAGAAAACACAAGAAATCTGTTACAAGAGATGAGCAAGTTTTTATGGGAAGGAAGGAGCTCTCAGTCCCCAGGTCTTGACTCTGGGAGTAGATTGATAAATCAGAAGCCAGATGGCGCTCACCACGAAAACCTTTCCCCAGCAGGACGAGGCCCAGCTCTGGAGTTGTCACATCTACATTCAGCAGCCTGAGCTTTGCTTCATTCAAGTCTTGGTGAGCATTTCATTTGGGGGGCGGGGGTTGACTTTAGAAAGAGAGAGGAAGGGAGGAGAGACAGAGAGAGAGAGAGAGAAAGCAACATCTATTTGTTGTTCCTCTTACGTATGCATTCATTGGTAGCTTCCTGAATGTGCCATGACTGGAGATCAAACCCGTGACCTTGGCATATGAGGATGACACTCAGACACCTGAGCTACCTGGCCAGGGCTTTGTGAGCATTTTAAAAAGGAACATGTATAAAGGACACACAGACAAAGCCACAGGGGGTAGGTTCAAGGGTGGGAGATGGGGATGGGTGGGGCTGAGGGGGAGTAGTGGGAGGAAAATAGAGACAACAGTGCTCGAACAATAATTTTTTAAAAAGAAAAAGAAAAAAGGTCTCTTGTCATTGCTCACACGAGAGAGGTAACAAGCCAAGACCCCTCCTGCCCCACAGTAAAGCCCCGCTTTTCACTGGACACTGTGCAACTCTTGCACGTTTTCAACCTTCTCTGCATTTTCCTGGCTCTTACCTCTAACATCTCTCTGCATGTGGCTTTTCAGGTGGTCTCTTTAGATCACTTGACTCTGTCCCCAACAATTGCCTCCGTCATGTCAACAACTTCAGATTTGCCTATTAGATTCCTGTTGGCTGAACCTCCTTTTTGTCACCCCCTCACTAACAGATTTTGAAGTAAGTCGAAAGGATTTCTGCGAATGCACAGGGAAAAATCTCTTTCCCTGATGAAACGCAGGTCCGATGGCAATGCCTGGTGCCTAGTCCAGGTGGTATGCGGACTTCGAAACTTTGTAAATGTAAAAGGCACCGAGACAGAAAGATTGCTACACATGACCGGAAAAATTAAGCTCTAGTAATTCCCTTTGTTCCTCGTATGGCAGATACACTGTTCCCATATTACACTGCTCCCATACCGTGTGTGACATAAAAAACAGGGTGGGGCAAAAGGAGGTTTACAGTTGTAATGCAAATAGATAATACAGTCATTACTAAACAATAACATGAGTACAAAGCCTGTGTTCTGCATACTCAACTGTAAACCTGCTTTTGGCACACCCTGTATGTTCCCGTTGCAAGATGGGGAAGGAAAGAAAAGAAAATATGGAAGAGTATAAGATGAAAAATCTAACTGTGGCCCAGAATTCTTTTAGTCGTTCCTCACGTTTCCACATCAACTTGTTTGGAACATACTCTGTAAAATAATTATTCCAAGGTTTAAAAAATTGGAAAACTCTGCAAACTCTAGCCCTTTCCTGGATATTCACAATACACAAGAATCCCCTAAAGGTGCTGGGAGTCCTAGATCAGGGAAACGCGTCTGGTTCGGGTTTGTCCCAGAGTATTCCATGGCATTCTTTTCACATCCTTCTGAGACCATTCGGTGGCATCTAGGCACATCCTACAGGACCAGTGTTCTTCAGAGCATGCCTTGGCAAGCGCAGCTGTCGATCAACCAGATGCAATTCAGAGACTGTAGATCTGAATTGTTCCCAGGCAAAGGGCTTCTGAAACCACAGCCATCTCCTGCGCACAGGCCTCTGAGACAGTACCGAGCATCCCGACTGAAACACTTGCTTGTGTGAAGCCAAGAGTACATGCTGCCATTGTACTACACACACTGTGCATTCCAAACACATGCCGAGCCTGTGTTGGGAGGATGCTATCGAATCTCAGTGGTTTCCAGATAAAGTGACACCCGGCACAACAGCCATAATAATTGGGTGTATAATATGGTCCGCTCTGGAGATCACGGCAAATGAGACAAATGATTGAGAGATGCATTTATGCGTGTCATCAGACCCTGGCATTCAGTTCCATTCTGTGCCATTAATTCCACAGAGCAAAGCAAAGCATTGATTACCCTCTTCAGATTCAATCGAAAGCAGCCATGTTTCACAAGGGGGGAAGCCAGGGATTATTGAAACCACAGTTTGAAGATGTCTATCCACCAATAGTGAAAGCAATTTGAGCCTGTCCTGTATGAAAAAGAATGGGAAGGTGGCCTGGTTGGGGCATGTCTCATTCCAAGAAGAGGGTGGCAGGATGTGACCTCTTAGGCCGAGACTTTTTTTTGTCACCAGATGGATACTCTACCAATAATTTCAGTGTAGAAATGCACTGACATCTAGTGGACAGCAAGGTGGTTGATATTTTGGCTACCAATTCCATGGTAGGAATTAGTCAATGACCTAACAGTGGTATTTGAGAAAGCTCAGTTCACATAAAGTTTAAACTATACACATAAATTTTCTCCTTTTCTCACAGTTGAAGCCGGTTAATTAAATTCATATTTAAGTTAATATTATACTTTGAAGACTTTTTTCCTATTAAAAATACTTTGGTGCCTAATTGGGTGCCTACCAGAATTAACAACTTTATATGTAGTTAGAGACAGGTAACAATGCCAGAGACACCCAAAATATGACATAAAATTCTGTCTATTTATATGTTTTTGGAATGAAAATATTTGTCTAATTATCAAGCACACATGACTTAGTAATTTACAGTGCCAGTAAGTTACAGGAACCTGCCAGGAAGGAATTTGAGCATGTTAAAAGTTTGGTCAAAAATTTGCAAAGCTAAACATAACTGTCTCCAGTACTTCTCTGCTCGGGAGAAAGAAAGGCATTTCAAGTCCAAAGAGAAGGTTGTGTGTCCAGTTCCCCTTGAGTCATTCATCAAGGGAATCTGTGAAACAGATCTCGTTTGTCTAGTTTACTGAATGATATGTTGTAGGAAGTAATTAGTGCTAAGAGACGAGGAGACAGCTAGACATCTATTTTTTTTGACTCTAGGAATATAAACTAAGTGAGAAATAAACTAAAGGGGTAAATCAAGCAAAGATTTAAAACAAGTTTTATGCTTGGTAAGGCAGATTGGAAAACGCTGCTCAACCCATGGCCAACACATACCTCTCTAAGACGCTTTGGCTGCCTTGATTAAATTTACACTGATGTAATTATACTGCTTCTGTCTAGCTCTTGTATAGTTTCTACTTTTCCCAGAACTACAGGGGTTATTCATGATTTCCTTTATCTATTTTTCTCTAATATACAATGTTAAGAAAATATTATCCAAAACTTAGAAATAAGGTAAAGGGGAAGTGGAATGTCTGTTCAATGTCATACTAGAATTTTGTTCACTAGCCTAGCACAAAGGATTAATTTTCTGGGAGAATGTACTTGTATTTGACTTACAACTTATTTGAATAGAGCTCACCCACTGTGAAGTCACATGTAAATCTGTAGAGTTCTGTACGGAGAGATTAAAGTACACAAATGGACAGAGTCCAGACCATATATAAAAACAGTTCTGTGACCCATGACCACCAAGAATCAGCACAGGAAACCAACCCATTATCTACAGTAACCAGCCAAGGGAGCCAACCAGCTGTAAGTCAGATTTGTAGGAAGTTAGACTGCTATCTCTAGTAACAATCCAGGAAATCAAGCAAGTCCTATGAATTTTCTAAGCCCACATTTTCTAGGACTAGATCATTAACTGGCAGCTTCCCTAGTTTTTATCCTTTTTTTTCAACTTTGGACTGACCAGAGAGAGCCAAATATACACCCCAATCCTGCTTCTCACTAGCCCTGCCTCATGCCAACAGCCCCCAATCAGGGCATACCTGGAGCGTCCCCTTGTTTCTGCTATAAAACTTTCCTACTCTTCTGCCTGCCCTCCAGTCTTTTCCAAAATGCAGGGGGTAAGTGGCTGACTCCCTGGCTATAGCAAGCTCAGAACAATACCTGTGCATGCCTGATGGGTAATTTCCACAGTTCGGTAGCCCTTCTGCACTAGGAAGTACTACAGACTCACGTGCCCATGATTTTGAAAGGACACACCCATCTCATCTCATCTAATCAACAGCAAAAGCAAAACCACAGAGGAAGAAAGGGCACTGCTGATTCGCTTTGGGAAGCACTGCCATCCGGACACAGACCAGACGTGAAAGACAGCAAGTAGGAGGAGAACAGTTTCCCAGAGTGCAGGGCCCTCAACTGGTGTAATCACAGATCTTGAAGGTCTTTGGCACTATCTGGCAGAGTAGGAGTTCCAATTTCAGAATCGATTTGCAGATAAGCATGAGTCAGGCCTGGTGTCTCTATAACGCACATCTCAGGAGATGTCAGAAAATAAGGCATTTGCCCTGTTGTGCTCCGATTCCTCAGGGCACTGATTGAGCCAGAAGCAGACCATGCTCTGTGAGCAAAGCCCAAGTCCTTGAGATTAGGGGACAAGTGTATTTTAGAATATTCTAAATAAAGGCACTAAATGAAATTCTGAAAATCTTATTTTGCAAGCCAAGTTCAAGTAATGCTCCTAAAACTGACATATTAAAGCTAAAGTCTAACATCATTGATATGCCTATTTACATATATCACATAGTTGTCAAGAATTATTATCTATTAAAATGTCACTAGCTCAATAATTGTGATAGATGACTTATTGGGCTTAAATTTTATTTTAACATGAATAAATTAAACTTTGGACATACTCTTATAAAACTGATGAAATCTGTATTTCAGCTACCAAATAAGCTAGGACCGCTGCCATTCCCCATGCAGCTTACCCTTGTCCAACTGCACAGTGAACTGCTGAAAAGCTTCAAATGCCTAACTGAAAAAATACTTCTTTTTTCTACTCAAGTCTCTTTTTTCACTCAACATTATATTTGTGAGGTTTTTCATTAATACATGTAGTTTTAGTTCACTCATTTTCATTGCTCCATTGCATTCCATTGCCTATGTGTAGTCCATTTTTTAAATTCATCCCTATATTCCAAACAGTATGGAATTTTCTCAGAAAACTAAAATTGGACCTGCCTTTTGACCCAGCAACTCCACTGCTGGGATTGTATCCTAAGAACACTAAACCACCAATCCCAAAGAACATATGCACCCCAATGTTCATAGCAGCACAATTTACAATAGCCAAGAGTTGGACGCAACCTAGGTGCCTGTCAGTAAATGAATGGATCAAAAAACTATGGTACATAAACACAATGGAATTTTATGCTGCAGAAAGAAAGAAAGAGCTCCTACCTTTTGCAACATCATGGATGGAACTGGAAAGCATTATGCTGAGTGAAATAAGCCAGGTGTTGAAGGACAAATACCATATGATCTCACCTTTAACCGGAAGCTAAACAACAAAACAAACAAGCAAGCAAAATATAACCAAAGACACTGAAATAGAGAACAGGCTGACAGTGACCAGAGGGGAGAGGGGAAGGAATTTCAGGGGAAATAGGGGAGGGATTTAAAGGAACATATATAGAGGATACGTGGACAACAACTGAGAAGGGTGGAAATGGGAGGGAGGGGGAGTATGGGGATGGGAGGGGATGGGAATAATAGACAGAAAACTGTACTTGAAAAGTAATTAAATAAAAAAATTGGAAAAATAAATAAATAAATAAATAAATAAAAATAAATAAATTCATCCTTATATTAATAGTTATTCACAGTTACTATTCAGTTTGCAATCCCAAAATATTCTTTGTTCTTACCTTGCCATCTATCCTTACATGTATCTTAACATCACTGCCTAAGACACATACATTATGATTAGAGTTTAGCACCAAAGAGTTGTAAATATGTAGAGAGAGACCTGCTGGAGTGATATGCTGTCTCTTTACAACATCCCATTCATGATAAAGACCAAGATTATTCTAGTAAGAGAAACATTCAGGATGCTCTTGTCTGGGCCAGGATTGGTGGAGTATGACTAGCTGGCTCATGCATCTGCAGTCAGTTAAGGGAGGCTGACTGGTCTAGGATGGTCTCACTTACATTCCTAGATGCAGGGTGACTGTTGGCTGGGGCAATGAGCATCTGGGCATATAGCCCTCCTCTTCCAAGAGGCTCCAAAGGCAGGATACAAAGATGAAACAGAAGTTCCCAAGGCTATGAACTGGCACACTATCATTTCTTCCACATTGCACTGGCCAAAGCAAAATAAACAGCCAGCTCATATTCAAGGGAGATATCCCAGCCATCTACTCCTATATAACAAACCACCTCAAAACCTAGTGGCATGAAACAGCAATCATTTATTTTGCTCACAGATGGACCCTTTGGTCAGGGCTCTGTGGGGACAATTCATCTTTGCTCCACTAGATGTCAGCTGGGCAGTTTGACTAGGTCTGAAGGATCCTCTTCCAAGATGCCTTAGTCACAGGGCTGGCCGGCAAATTCCTCTCCCTGTGACACTCATAGGGGGAAGATTAATTTCCCTACAGCAGAGTGGCTGGGTCCCAAGAGCAAGCATCCCAGGAGACAGAAACTGGCAACTGCTAGTTTCTTAAGGCTTGATCCACAAACTGGTACAGTGCAGTTACCACCCAGACTCCAGGAGAAGGAATATAGGCCTATCTCGCAATAGAAAGAGTGTCAAAGAATTGGGGGGCTACATTTTAAAACTACCATAGGCAGGCTTCAGACTCCACTCCTGATGGGAGGGGTAATGATGTCACCTTGCAAAGGACATGGATCCTGGAAGAGGTAAAGGGTTGCAGCCACTTCAGGGAAAGTGGTGAGATTTCTGGTTCAGTATTTCTTCTGCTTCTTTTAACTAAGCTATTACTTACGTGCCTCAGCCTTATGTTAGCTATAACTTATTAAAAGGTAAATTTATAAATGCTACTCTTATTATTTCAATGGCTTAGAGGATTTTATATGGAAAAGCTTGATAAGAGCCTCCTTTTTATTTTGAAATAAATGTGAGTGCTTCAGCGCCCCTTGAAAAATGTGAAATCATATTTTATTGATGGGATAACTATTATGCAACAACCACGCAGGTAATCATCTTATTCCACTTGACAAGATGAACATAGCCATTTTCGCACAGAAGAGACAGGGAAGCACTCAATTACAGCTCTGCGTTCAATGTAAAAGCTTCCATTCATATGAACTGCAGAGTCACTGATCTTGACACTCCGGCAAGAAACTTCAGAAGCCATGGCCATCCTGAACTTTCCTTAGGCTGTCTCCTCTGGGCCTTGTAGGCCACAGTTAAAATGACCCAGAGGCCAGCCGAACAGACTCACCCATTGACGTTCCCAAGCCCCGCTTACACTCCATCACAAATGGCTCCACAGGACACAAACACTTCTTTGGGGAGGAAATTCTAAACTACATTCATCAGTTACATTCCCAAATCCCTGCTTTACTTTCCCAGGCAGCAACCTGATTTCAGAAAAAAGATCTGACTTCCTAGAATCCCTCAATATAAAATATTTATTGCACATACCCCTACCCACCCCCAGAATGGTTTGATAAACCCAGTCCCAATGGTCCAAGCAAATACCAGCCCTGGAGAGCACTGAAGTAGTAAGGTGGATCCACTGAGCCACAGACTGAGACAGTTTGAGTCAGTCTCTCCATTGATGTGCTTTGCACACACTTTCAGTTAGGGCTGTATCTGGCAACAAGGAATGAAAAATTTTACATGCAGTAGTTTTTAAGAAGTGAGGGTTCTGTTTTTTTGTATTTTGTTTGTTTTTAATATGCCAAAAGGCACAAGGGTATTTCTCTCTCAATGTTCTTACTTTGTGATTTTTAGCCTCATATTTGTCGCCACGATGTTACAAGTTAGCTATTTTAAATATGTTGAAGCTACTATGCTGACCTAAGGAAAGTCTATGACTGCAGACAGCAGAGAGAAATCACGGCCAAGCAATGTAGAGACATACAGAAGACCCTCGAGACCGTGTCTGCCTTGGGTAAGTCAATCCTGAAGACACTCCTGAAACATACATACCCCTGGCCTTTTAAATTACATGACTCCATATATTCCCTTTTTATTAATACATTGGGATTGAGTTTCTTATCATTTAGAATTTAAGAAGCCCAAGTGGCACAAACCTCATTTTGCAGATGAAGAAACATAAAGGTCCTCAGATCTATCTTTTAAAAAATTTACTGAATATATTTACTTTTTGCACTCACGTAGCAAGAATTCAGTACAGTGAGAATGTGCAATGTGAGGAACTCCTGAACTGAATTTGTGGAAAACTGCAAAAGTATTGTTTAGAAGGGAAAATATAGTCCTAAAGGCTTATAATAGGAATGGAAACTGAAATTAACTGAGGTATCAGTGTGAGAACTTAGAAAATGCAATTCCAACGCCAAATAAAGGAAGAGGAAGATGAATAAAACAACAGAAGTTTGTAAAACAGAAATTGAAGAAGAAAATACAGAGAATTTAAAAAATCACAGTGGAAATTTAAAAATACTTATAGCCAAATTATAATGAAAATACTATCAAAATTTGTGGGTTGAAACAAAATTAATACCTGGAAGGAAATGCATAGTTCTTAATCCTTGTATTGGGAAAAAAGGCTGTATGTTAATCTGCTAGACATCCAATCCAAGACTTTAGAAAAGAACAAAACAAATCCAAAGAGTAAAACCAAGAAGCAGATAAAATGAGCAAATTAAAGAACAAAATCAAAAAGCCAAAGATTGGTTCTTTGAAAAGGCTACTGAGTTAGCCAAAGCCTAATAATATTCGGCAATGAAAAAATAGGGGGGAGAGGAGGCAAAAATAAATATTAGGAATAAAAAGATGGGCATATAAGCAGAATAAAGAGAGAATAAAAAACATTATGAAGCGTTTTTATACTAATGAATTTGACAACAGATAAAATGAACAATTTCCTACAAAAATATCATTTAACAATATTGTTTCAAGAAGAAATAGATCCTAAACAGTACTAGAACCATTAACAAAACAGAATCAGTAATTAAAAGATCTTCCCACAGGCAAGATCTTTTTTCAAGAAGATTCTATCAAGTTTTTAAAGAATATATTATTCCAAAACATTCGAAATCTCCCAGAGAACATAAGACGAAATAGTTTTCCCAGCCCCCTCCAAGGCAGCAGAATACCTCTGATTCAAACCTAGGAGAAAACATAAAAACGACCAGCCTATTTTTATGACCAGTGGTAGAAAAGAATTTCTTAAGCAGTAATTTTTTTAAATCACTAAACATAATAGGAAGGATAAATAAATTCTACATTAAAATTTGGGGGCCAGCATAGTTGGATTCTGATGAGAGCCCTCTTACAGGCTGCACACTGCAACTTCTTGTGGTGGAAAGAGAGCAAGTTAGCTCTCTGGCCTCTTTTATAAGGTTACTAAATCCCATTCACGAGGGCTATACGACTCATGGCCTAATTATCTTGACCTCACTTCCATTCATCCCATTGGAGATTAGATATCAACTTATGAATATGGGTGTAGCATAAACACTCAATCCCTACAATATAATTTAGGAACTTCAAAAACTGGGGAGAACAAATGGTTTAGAGAAATATGAAAAAGAGCTACTCAATCTCACTATTAACCAGAGAACTGCTAAAAGAAAATTAAATTCCACTTTATGTCAGTAACATTGACAATAATGAAAAGATGGATAATATAAAATGCATAGAAGTTATGAGGAAAGGGAATTCTCATAAACAGCAATAGGATTAACTAGTTCAGACAACATGATGAACAGCTTGGCATTATCAATTCTAGGTGTACGCTCCAGAGAACCTCTCACAGAGGTCCACAACGGAAATATGTGCAAGGATGATTATTTCAGCATTGTCTGAAAAAGCAAGATTCACCTCTAGAAAAATGGATAAGTAAAATGTGATAGATGCACGTGATGGAGTGTTATGGAAACTGTATAACAGGAACACTAAACCAGATTTACAGAGCGCACATAAATAGTTCTGAAAAAAAGCATAACGTTGAGTGGAACTGGGAAAAAAAGAGAATTTGATTTATATCTCAGTTATACTTGTGTAAATTTAGACAAACACACACAACCCCATACACTTTCAAAGCCATGGCAGTAAACATATAAAGAAGGGCAGGGAGTTCATTTGTTAAATACATCAAAGTGAGTTTCTAAGAGGGGAAAAGGCATTGGAAGTGGGAATGAAAGGGACATAACAATGAAATAAAACAGAAAAGGGGTCTCGCACAGACTAAAGCAGGTAGCATGCCATCAACTGAAGTGTATAATCAAACTCTTTTCTGGGCAATTGAGTCAGTCTGTCTGTCTCTCTCTCTCTCCCTATCTTGCTCTCCCCCCCTTCTCTCTCTCTCTCTCTCTCTCTCTCTCTCTCTCTCTCTCTGTCTCTCTCTGTCTCTCTCTCTCTGACAAACACACATACACACACATTCATCAAACCCTCTGATTTTACAGCCTTATTTTATTATCTTAATTGAAAAGCTCTATCAGGAAAGATATTCAAAATTTTTGTGGAATATCTTTGAGCTATCAAAACAGAAATTGTATAGTTTAAAAAGTTATTGATATCATTGATTTGTTAAATGACCAAGTTAGCTTGACAGGACTTATACCAATAATTGCCAAGTTCTTCTCTGAATCCCTACAAGTTGGGTATTTTCTAGAATTGTTTTAGGGTCGTTTTTTTTTAATATCAAGCTTTAGGTAGGTAATTCTCGGCATCTCCCTTCTGAAAATGAGGTCATTTTTTTTTTTCAGATTTACCCTACTCATGCCTCTTTCATTTTCTAAAAATTCTCAAGGTTGGGGACAATAATAGTCTTGAAATAATAAACCTAAGATAAAACCCACAAGTTTCTTCTGGGCTCCAGGATGTAACCCATCTGAATCTGGGTAAATGCATTTAAAGTAGCTACATGATTTTTTGGTGACTCATTTATATTTCATGCATTTTCACATTAAGGCATTGATTATTCACTAAAATCCAAAGTCTTTATAAATGGCTTCAGTGATTTAGAACAATTCGTAAAAACAGAAACACAATCTGAAGACAGAACTGGCAACAGAATACAAAACTAATGACTCGATACCCCGCTGGCTGCATTTAAAAGGGATTTACATGTTGCCGTAGTGAACAAGAATCAGAGATGCGAGTTCTAGTGCACATCGGTCCACTAATGAGGTTCATCTGTGAAATGGCACACCATTTGTCAGTTTCAAATGAGACAGTGGATGTGAAATATCTCTAAACTGTGGAGTAAAAAAATTGGCATTTTAATTGTTTTCTAGAATTATATCCAAAGAAATGGAAGAGTGTATTAGTTAAAATGTTTTTAGTTACCTATATGGAGGAACCCAACTTCAACTGGTCTCAACAGTAAGAAGAATTTATTAGCTCATTGTCTATAAAAGCAGAAATGAAAAACTGGACACACAGGCTGAAATCGTGGGCCCACTTTGTTTCCTTCTGGCTTTTAGCTCCAGTTCCTCAGCAGATGTTCCACCTCCATGGTCCAAAAATGACCACCAATAGCGTGTAGGGCTATACCTTTCCGGGTACAAGTCTAGATATAATGTCTGCAGCCCTGAGAGTTTGAATAAAGCCCCCAAACTTGTGTCTTTGGTTCTAATTAGCCTGACGTGGGACATGTGCCCACCTACTGACCATCGCTGTGGCCAGGAGAATGGGACATACAGATGGGCTTTAGGTTAATCAGGAATCATGGCCACAGTGGCTGCTTTGCATAACTCCAGGGGGCGGGATTTCTATATTTCTGAGAAATGGATACTGATGAGCCAGTCAACACAAATAGGCTACTGTGGGTCTCTGGGACAAAAGTTAATAATTATAGTAGAAGTCCTTTGAGCTGGGAATAGGAAAGGCAGCCTCACGAATTGCAAGCCAGATCATCATGAAAAATCCTTGATTCTACCCAGTGATCATTTTCCTAATCCCTCAACTCACCCCTCCCAAAACCTCTCTGGACTGCATCTTACATTGGCTTCTGACCTATGTCCATGATTTTTATTCCCTGCACCCCTCCCGCTATCAGCTTACTGTGACAAGGCTTGCCCCTGACACTCCAGTGAACATTTCTAGCAAACACTGACTGCCTTTCCGTCCTAATCTCACATGACAGTGTAAGAGTCATGGGATTTTACTGATAACTCCCTTCTTCTCTTCCTTTTTTTTTTAAGTCTATGACCCAACATAATTGCTCTCTTCCCCTCTGGCTTATGTTTGTTTCCTTCACTGATTCCTCTGCACTGCCCAATATAGGCTGATGTCTTTCTGGCCTGTCTTCATGTTCCAATTCTCTTGTTACTCCAAGTTCTCAAGGACTTTAATTACTACATCTGTGTCAATGACCCCCACCCCAAAATCCACCCAACTCCACCCCCCCAAGGCATCCTAAGTCAACATCCATAGATCCCTCCAGCTCAAACATTCAAAGCAAAGCTTATTGTTATTATTATTATCCTATCTACCTCAGAATGTGCAGAAAGAAACCTCAGCAGCAGCCTCAGCATTATCCTCAACAACTCCTTCTCCTTCCCCTTTTCATATTAATCAGTGACGTAGCTCCCTCTTTGACACCCTTGGCCATGTCCCCTTCTGTGCCCCCTAATGCACAACCAAAGTGTCATCCCAGATTAGTGCTCTCTTCCCCAAAGTGGCCTCTCTATTGCATTCTGTGCATCATCAGCACACCTCCTGCAAAGAAAGTGAGAACACTTTCAAACTCTGATTATATCACTTCCTACTCACAATCCTTCCATGGCTCCCCATTGCATAGCAGATACACTAAACCTCATCCAAAGGGGACTCTGTGCGATGGAGTGGACAGTAAATGCAGAGCTTCCTTTAAACCAGTGGATGAGATCAAGGATTAGAGCGGTTTTGAGCAAGATCCAGTTTCTCCTGAACCTTGTATCTACCCCTAGCACGACACATCTGTGGCGGACTATATCACTGTCGGATTTATTGCTCATAAAGCTTTAGGAAGCAGGTTATCATAGCATCCCCATTTTGTCGCTAATGAAACTGAGGGGCAGAGAGGTTAAGGAGCTTGCTGAAGATTATAGAAGTGGCAGCACAGGCAACTAAATGATAGTAGCCTGACACAAAATGCACTTTTTAAACCATCCATCCAATGGATTTCTCAGCCTGGGCTCCATTAGCCTGTCCAGAAATAGGCCCCCAAAATTGCACTGAAATTGTTGTATGTATATATAATTTTTACTAGGAAGATGATCCCTGGCTTTTTAAAGAGTCTCAAAGGAATCCAGGGCACACACACACAAAAAAAAACTACAGTTAAAAGAAAAAAACCTGCTATATGACTATAACTTCCAGGGCTTGTAAAGTGGCCTCTCAAAATACTCCTTGGGAGGCTTTGGAGGGTGTAGGACTTTGGAGCATTTTATGTTACCATAATAGCTTATTTAAAACCTATCACGATAACAAATTTTTCACTCCATTAATCTTCCTTCCACTAGGGTATAAATTTGGTTCTCACAAGGCAAGAAGGTGGTCTATCCACAGAGCTAGGAATGACGAGAGTCCCTCCAGCCCAAGGTCAGGTGTACAGTTGAATGTATACGTGTGGGACAACAAGCTTACCTTCAACAAAGCATGCAAGGAAAAAGACCAAGGCTAAACCATAAGAAAGTTCTTCAAGCAATGCATTGCTGGTGCCTAGTCATTGGCAAAGAAGGCTGAGTCACATTCAAATTCTCCCAGGTACAAATGCTTCCAGTTGAGGTGCTCATCTTCTCCAGGCCTGGCTATTTGCGAGATACCCTGCTTGCCTTGACTAATGACTCTTTCCACAAAACCAGTCTCAGTGACAACATGACAAATCTCCTCTGTCCCTGTGTGTTAACAGTGCGGAGGGACCATTAGCTTTTGGCTAGTATCCCAAAATTGCTCTGAAGATGTAGAAGAATCCAAATGAAATGTAAAGCATTCATCAAAAAAAGAACACAACAGGTTTTTCAAAGCTCACGCTCAGCACTCCCACTTAACAAACACTATACCTGTTTAGGAAACACAGGCATTTCCTGTGCAAGGGGAAAATTATTTTGAATTTGTCTTCATCATTTCGGTATTTTCTAAATTGTAGGTTATGAACTTGTACCGTGATTATAAGAGAAAACTTTCATAAATGTTACTTTAAAACTTTTTCCAAGTCATGTACTCTTTTGGCTCCTAAAGATGGTTCACTCCCAGAAGCAGCAGGTGTGTGAAAATGCAGACCTGCCGAATCCAAATCCCCAGTGCCAGTCTAGCACCTGGGCAAGCGTTGTTGCAAGCTTCAGAAGTGAGGTAGCCACGACCTTCTGTCTGTAATGGACACAGTTGATCGGCCACCCAAAACATTTCTCACCTTTCCTTTCTGCATGGCACCAGATTTCATGTGAGTGGCTACCTCCCTATTTTTTCAGAATACAGTCAACCCTCCCCTCACTCACTCCAGGAGCAGTTCCTGGTTGGTTTAAATAAAGCATGGGTTCAACAGTGGGCATGTGACCTACAAGGTCCAATCAGGGTAGGTCTCGGGACCCCCTTTGAATGCTGGGACATAAACCTCTATATCTCACCTGAATTAAACAGGAATCCGAAAACTCCAATGCCTGTGTCAGCTAGCTTTTCAACATAGGGGAACTGGACTTGGAAAGAGCTTGAGACTTCGGCGCTACCACAGGACTGCTGTATCAACCAGTCACAGAGATTTATGGCCCCTGGATGCTCTGGTACATAAAACAATAAATCCTCTACATTGAGAAGGCCAACTGAAATTAGATTTTCTGTCCCTTGCAATATGATGACCTAACTGGCACGCAACTCCTTATAGTTATTGATTTCAGCTTAATACCTCCTCATTAAAGCTTTCTCTGATTTTCTCCAAGTTGTTGCTGCGCCTTCCATGGAGAAGATGGACAGCAGAAGAGAAAAGGCAGGACAAGCTGTGCACCATTCAAAGCCCAGGAATTGTACCAGTGATGCTGCCTACTCGAGGTTTTAGGCCCTGACCAGTCTTTTCCTTTGCAGAAAAGTCATGGGGCAGATGGACAAAAGGGCAGACGTTCCTCCTCGCAGTATATTTCTAAACTAGAATTGGGGCAGAGTCCTTTTTTAAAGCATGCAGAACTCTATATTGTACATGTGCATGTAATGTACGCTGTACAGGTCTGTTGGTCCCCAACTCAAATATTAGGCCTGCCACAGCAGAAACAGTGCCTGGTCTGTGGCACGCCGCTACACTGTAAGGCTATGTTATATTATATTACACTCTACGCTACTGTATTACACTGTATTTTAATGCCTGCTCTACTATAAGGGCTCAAAAAATACTTTTTGATAAGAGTGAATGAATGACTGAATGAATAACCTTCCCATTTCATCAGAATACAGTAAGTATTGGTGAGGAGGCAAGACAGGGGCAACTCAGATCATTGTTGGTGAAATTGTAAATGGGCACAATCTCTGAAAAACTATTTGGCCATTTTCCTCGAACTAAACATACAGCTATGCACTCAGCAATACCACTCCTAAGTATATACCTGTGTCCCCTGGAGATGAGAGTGTATATGACCACCAGAAGATGTGTACAAAAACACTTATTGCAGCTTTATTCAAAAAAAAAGATAAAAACTGGAAATAACCCAATTGCCCAACAACAACAGAGTGAACAATAATGGTACATGAGTAGCAGAACACCACTTAGGAATACAAAGAACAAACGGTTGCAACCCAGGACAAATAGATGAATCTTAAAAATTTAATAAAGAATGAAAAGCCAGACACAAAAGCAGACATACTCATGATTCCGTTTATGAATTGAAGGGTAGCAGAAGCGGAATGTGCCACCCCAAAACATTGTCCTTTGATATAAAGATTAATTGGAGCTGATCATGTTTGAGAAAGTGCAGACATGGGAGAAACTAAAAGCAGAGGAGCTAGGCTTTATAAGGGAAATCTGTATTGACAAAGGAAATCTCCATTTGTAAGAGTGTCTCCCTAACCGGAAGAGAAGGATGGCTAGAAGAAATGTGTCAACAGAGAAGGCACTGACTGACAACTATACACCATACCTTGACTTTGTTTACCCTGCTCTTTCTGGTAATCTTCCCCACCTGACATGGGCCCCTCCATTTTTCTTTTATCTTTAGCTAAAGACGGTACTTAAGGTGGCAGTCTGGGCCATCTCCAGGACTTACTCAGTTTCCCTGGATTACCTCCAGGAACAAGGAGTAAGGTATTAGAAATGCTTCACATCTTGGTCTAAGTGCAGTTACATGGGAGTGTGTGTGTGTGTGTGTATGCACGCATGTGTGTAAAAAATGTTGAAACCTGCAGGCAATTTTTGTAAAAGTTTATTTGAGCCGAAACTGGATGGCATATGCCAGGGAGCAAGATCTCAAATGTCCTGGGGAATAACCATTTTGCAGTTTCTTTTATGCATTTGAAATTAAGGAGGAAATGGAAGGAAGATTACATGAAGGTGAGAGAAAGCAAGGTGAAGATCCGACGACAAAATCGTTAACAAGACGGTGGCTACACTTCTGAGGGGTATTACTTAGGGCATTCCAAAGGTGCGTGCATCTGAATGGAGTGCACAGCGCTGGCTTAAAAAACCTTTCACCAAAGAAATTAAAGGCCTGGGACATGACCACCCACCACGACCTGCCCAAATAAAAGTTCATGATTTATTACAGTTCCCTTTTTTCTGTCCACAATGTGTACACATACATACATATGTGGACACACAAGAACATATATGTAAAACTTCAGAAGGACATTTACAGTTGTAGATGCTTTTTCTATATGAAATTTTTACTGAATTGAGAGCATTTCAAATTCTTTTTTTGTTGTGAAACATAAGAGAACACAGTGCAAGACTGGATCAGACAGAATCAAAGGTCAGAATGGGAAGAAACAATTCCCTTATTTACAAATGACACAAAACCAAAGGGATACAGTTATTTAACCAGTGGTAACGTTTCTCATTAGTCACAGAGGTAAGTCGATATATTTTCATTACCCCGTGCCTTGCAGTTTAAACAAACAGAGGGCAGAAATGAGGAGTGGAGAGAAAGCAGAGAGACTTTCTCTACGTTCCATCTTCTTTCCTGCCCCATATCCTATTCCTTTTCCCTTCCCTGACTGAATCCCATGCTAATTATCTTCCCTGATCTTCCCTGGTCCTCATTCTCCCCGTATCCTCCGTTATCCATCCCAGCCTACACACATAGTCAAATCGTCGTAGATCTCAGAGTGGTTCTAGATAATAGGAGCCAAAAAGTAGGTAAGCACAAAGCATGTTTAAAATATACATTAGGATAGTTGCACATTTATTGACAACACACCTTATTTCCAAAAAGAATTTTAGTCAGCCGACAACAGGAAGACTCTGCAATGTCCTAAACTGAATTGCAGCAAGCCAGAGGGTGGGAGGAAAAGGCAACGAGAGTCAATCAGTTAACAGAGCTGCAGGAGAACACCAGCCAAAGACTGCTCACATTCCTGGATGTGTCCTGAAACTCTGAGTCAACTTCCAGGCAGCTGTTTCAGCTCTTATCTCGAGAGAATAGCCTACCACCAAATCCCCACATTTTGCTTACCCAGGAACTTTCCGGACTGGGGCCCCCATTCAAAAGCGCCAAGTACCTCTTCCTGACGAACTATTCCCCAATTCCAGTGTTCCCCCCACTTCACCGTTTCCCACCCTCCTTCTCTACAGCCAATTTAAACTCTTTCAAAACAACACATTCTCCTTCTCCAAACCCACTGTACAGAAGAGCCCTGTGATTCCGAGGATGACGGGAACGTGTGTCTTCTCCATCGAGCGCTGGTGGTGGTGGCGGTTTCAGTCACATGCCCTGAGATCTGGTCCTTCTCCCGGGTAGGCTCAAGAAACCCTTTCTTACATGACAACTTTTGGGCTTGAAGGTTTTTGTTTAACACAGCTCACAAAAACACATGTATTACTAGATGATAAACAGGAATTGTTATGGAGGGAAAATCAGAATTGGAGGAATAAGACAATTCTAGGAAAGTTGTCTGGGCCTCCATTTGGGGAGAGATTTTATCGCAGACGCTAAAACATTCGTACCGAAGTCAGGAACTGCCGCTGGCACTTCCTCCCTGATCTCCACGGAAGGGGGATCCTAATAGAAAAGGACGGACCTGAAGATTTTATCTTACAAGTTAAGGAAAATGGAGAGCTTCTGACATTTTATTAGTCGGCCCTGAATATAACCTACAAAATAAGAACTGATGTCCACGATCCAAATAATACAGCTGCTTCCAGGGTAGAGTTGAGCTGTAGACAAATTAAAATGAAAACATGATCTGATCCGACGCAGGTGCAGGTTGCAAAAAACTCCTCCCTCCACATCAGCTCAGAGGGCCTCAGGACACAAGCTGGAGATTGTATCATGTCAATCAAGCTGCCATATGGTGAGCCTCTCCTTTGTTTATGAACTGATGCACAGAATACAAAACATATTAAAATTGGGTGGTGGGAAATAAACTGCTATTCCGAAAGCTGACAACACAGGAGTCAGGAAATGCATTTATTAAATATTCTCATTTTACTGCTCATTCATCCAAGTGCCATATATGTGACCAACATTCTGGAACCCACCCAAGGAATTTAAAATGTTACTTACTACTAATACTCAAATGAGAGTAGTAGAAATTAGAGTGGAGTCTACTAATTGTCTATTATCTGCTACTATTATCAGAGTGACCTCAAATAAAACGCCTTAATTTAGTCAAATGAAAATTAAGGTTTGGGTGTTTGTCTTTCATGATAAAAGAAGTAGAATAGAAAACAAAAAATATTTTAAAGCTATGAAGTCCTTGGGTCATATAAATAGCTGAGAACTCTAAGTACCATTAAAGAATTCATGGTCTGCTTGTAGGAGAGAGTTTTCAGGACTGTGGACTAAACGCATCCCAGAGTTTCTCTCAGTCTGTAGCCACTTCCAAGCAATTATAAGTTGCATCATTAGAACATGGCCAAACTGCTCTCTTCATTTAAAATTATATTGGGAAATGTTTATTTTTTTATTATCTTGATGGCTAAAATGTAGAGAGTTACATTTGGTTTTCATTCCCAGCTCTAGGACATATTAGTAATGTGATCTTAGGTGAGTTACTTGAATTCTCTTAGCTCCGATTTTCTTGTCTGTAAAAGGAGTACAATAACATTAAATATTAATTAATATTTATTATTAATCATGAATCATATTTTGTACAAATTGTATACACATATTAAATATTAAAGCATATGAAAACCTCATAGAGTTGCTGGGAGGATCACATGAGAGGCAGTACTGTCCCTGTCAGCATCCACATCATTATGTCCATCTCATATTCACTTCTGCCACTACTAATGTATTACTGGGGAAAAAAGAAAGAGAAAAGTCTTCGTGTTCTCAAAAGAAAAATATTCCAACCCCAAGAAACCGACAAGGGTCATTCCTCACTACATGTAATTTGTAAAGGCTGGTATTTTGCTGAACCCGAACTTTTACAGCTACTTGGACGAGGGAAGGGGCTGTGCTGAAAGAGAACACAAAGCAAGTGCCTCGGCCAAGTCTAGGAAGTTGTGGTAAATAGTAAGGGGCTGGGAGAAGAAGTGGCACGCCAGCAGAGCGGGCTGGGGATTCTCCAAGGAGCGTCAACGGGACATGAACAGCGCAAGACCAAGCGATGGGCTGAGCAGACGCCATCCCAGAATCTGCCACCGTGGAACACTGAATACTCTAAGCTCAAGGAGTTTGAGAAAAGGGCAGAGGCAGGAATGTCACTATAATCCCCCTTCCCCATCACCCCTCTTCTTCCTCCAAATAAGTCTTGAGAAGGTCACGTGAGAGATGCCCTCCCCACACCCTGAGGTCAGGAGCATCCTTCCTCCCAAGACAATGGGTGTCCCTGAGGAGAAGCCCAACAGGCCTTGCTAGGTTTCCCCCCGTCACTCCCCTCTGCCCCCTTAACCTCTCATATTTCTTCATGCCTGCTCACTCTTCATCACACCTCACATAAAAACACACAGGTCTGTTTCTTCAGGCCTTCGTTTCCCGAGGGAGCCTCCCATGTCAAGTAAATAAATCCATATGCTTTTCTCCTGTTTACTTGTCTCTGTCACGTTAATTTTCCGACCCAATCAGGGACCCTAAGAGGGTAGAGGGAAACTTTTTCCTCCCCTGTAGAAGAAATCAGACTAAAATATTTAGAACAAAGACCACTGGTTTGGGCTCAGTGTTTAAAAGTCATGGCCCACTCCTTAGAGAAAAGATAGCACACGTTTATATCAGAATTTACTACATATTTTTTGTAGTATGTGGTTCGAGTGCTTTAAAGCTCTTATATAGTCAGTGTAAGAGCTGTGATTTTAGGATGTGGATTAGATCATTCTTACCTAATCCTTTCTCTATCATAAGAACATCCCAAGATTTAAAAAACAAAACAAAAACCCTCTCTGAGAATGGTTATGGATAGAAAATCTGGACCTGATAAACTGAAGGTCTTTCACTGTCCCAGGGTGGGCAAAACTATTGCCCATGCTTTTCGGGCAACACGTGTCATTATGACATGAACCGTTTTGTCCAGCTCTGGGATAAAGTCAATCCTACTTGTGACAAACAGACTAAAGCAATTCCTTAGACACATAATAGTCCAAGCAGCATTTTGCGTTGCTTCCTGGAAGCGCCCCCACCCCCACTCAGGGCACAGAAATCTCCTAGCACGCAGAAGTCTTATCTATTTAACCAGCAATGAGGCATATCAGCAAGTTTTCCAAAAATAACAAAACACAGAATTACTTCTTCCTGGAGCTGCAGGGAATCATATTTACCATCTCCACGGAAGAGTCAGCTAGAAGTGGAATTCCTGAAGAAACACTGGCCCGAACCCACAGCACGGAGAAATCAACACCACGTGGAACTATCGTCGCTCACAGAGCAGGCAGTCTCCACCCTGCTGAGATCAAGGGAACGAAAGCACGCCGGGCTGCAGGGAGCTGAGAGCCGTGCACGTCCAGAGCCCTCTTATCCAAACTCTTTTTCCGGTTCTGCTGCAGATACCACTGTGCACGCCAATCTCTCCCTCATTGTTCCCTGAACAGCAAAGAGTGAATGATGACAACAGCAACAGTAACATTAGCAGACACTTAAGAATGGTTATTGCCTACTACACACTAGTCTATGTGCTTTCTTCTACACTAAACCATGTACTACGTGTTGTACAGATGCTCTCTGAGGCATAGGAGAGGTAAATAACACATCCAAGGAACAAAGCTTTTAAAGTGAGGTTTTTTTTACCCTAATGTCCACATTTTCAACCACCACCTTCAATGCCTCTTAGAAAAGTGAGGTTTACTGGTTGATGTCCATTTACCCAAGTGCTCAGAACCTTCCTAGGGTTTTTAAAAGTCCTCAAAGAGGAGGGGGAGGAAAAGGGACAACAAAGCTCAGAGGAGAAAGAGACAATATTGATTTAAGAAGCAATCCTTTCACTGAGTTTCTACACTTGCTAAATATAGATAGCCCTTCTTCCCCTAAAACTTTTTTTATAAGAGATCAGAACAAATTTTCATGAGCTGGGCAGAGACAGGACTGGAGAGCAAGTACATTATTATCTGTAAATCGCTGCACAAATGTAAGGTATTCTTAGCAGTATTTGAAGCTATACAGTAAATGCAATTTTGGACAAGGACTAGCTCGCTGTTAGTTTCTTTTTTTTTAAATATTTTATTTATTTATCTTTAGAGAGGAAGGGAAGGAGAGAAGGAGAGAAATATCAATGTATGGTTGCCCCTCGTGAGTCCCCTGCTGGGAACTGGCCTGCAACCCAAGCATGTGCCCTGACTGGGAATCGAACTGCGATCGTGTGGTTCGCAGGCCCGTGCTCAATCCACTGAGCTACACCAGCCAGGGCTCGCTGTTAGTTTCTTAACTCTTTGCAGCTCCTGGTGGTCTTCTACCACAAAGTTATCAAACGCTGATGTGCCTGTTACCAAGAAGAGTTCGTTTGGGGAATGAAAGGAAGAATGGTGACCCAGCAGACAGGTGGGGTGAGGGCACTTAAGGGAAAGCATGAGAACCAAGGCACTACTCGTGCATGGAGTAGATACACAGGGAGCATTTCCTATCTGCCAGGAATAAGTGCTAAAGACACAGGGAAGAGCCCTATATAGTTAGGGGAGCGTACTCTGCAGGCCGGAAGGTCTCTGTCCCAACTAAACTCTGCCCGGCAGCACAAAAGCCGAGCTACACGGTATGCAAATGAACGGGTACAGCTGCATGTCAACAAGAGTATTTATAAAAACAGCTGGCTAGATTTGGCCCACAGGCCAGAGTTTGCAAACTCTGTTCCAGTAGCCACCTCACGAAAGGCTTACAGAAAACACTTTCTGGGTTGTTTCATGGTAACGTCTATTTGGTGCCTTCACCTGTAAATAACTTTTTTCTGGGTCTTCACATCCTGTTTATCTCCTTGACTGTTTGTAGCTGTCGTTTAGCACTGACTGTTGCTGAGGGGAAATCTGCAGCCACTGTTCCTTCCCCTTACAGGTAGGTGACTTCCCAGGTGATTTTTTATCTTCAAACTCAAGGAATCTTAAAGATATGCCTTAGTAACCCTCCTATGAAAGGCTTTTATTCCCAGATTTTAGCTTATTTGTAATTACTGACATGACAAGTGTGTTTGTCTTACTATTTTGATTATTATGCTTTCTTTCTCTTTCTCTGCTTTCGAAGCTTTCTTTGCTATATCATCTTTTGCTTCATATTTGGTGTTTCTCCTAATCTGCAGTGGCACACATCTTTTTGTTCCAGTGGTTATTTTTATGACCAACTTAGTATCTGTTCATTCTGTACTGTAAACAATGATGAATTTAACCTACAAGGCGAGGGACACAAAAAAAGGAGAACTATCTTCTGGAGGGCGGGCCTTTGTAGTACAGGCTTGTCCCGCTAAGTGAGGGTTCTAGAAACCCATCAGTATCAGTGTACCAGCTGGTGATGTTGTGAGAGCCTGCATTCAGCTTCAGTTCACTTTTTTTGGAAGACTCTTTCAGTGTGTTCGCCCATTTCATGGTGGGTTACTTATGAGAACACCTGCCCGCACTGCGCTAAGTGTTCAGCAGGTGACCCAAAATGGCATGACCTCCCTGCCCCACCCTCCCTATTCACCTGATCTTACCCAAAGTAACTTTTGCTCGTTTCCCCACATGAAAAAAAAGTCCTCAAAGGGAAATGGTTTGCCGATGTGGAAGAGGTGAACCAAAAAATGGCGAAGCCCTAAAAGGCATCAAAATCAATGAGTTTTGAGCCATGGGAAAAACATCTTGATAGGTGTAGTGCATCAAATGGGGAGTACCCTGAAGGTGATGGGAGTTTAAACATGTGAGAATAAAAGCATAATTTTTATGAACAAATTCCATTTTGAGGGGTCCCCCTCATGTTTTCTCTTCTTCCTCCTCCTTCAGCTCCATCATCCAGTTGTAGTCAACCATTTAATTTTACTTAATAAATACCTTTTTCATGTTCATTTACGTGATAGGTTATGTTTACTATTTCCTTTCATGCTTCCTGGTGAAATCATATTTGGCATCTTCCGGTATTTTCACCACCTTTTCTATAAGCTCTTATACTTCTGCTTTATTTCTAGCTCCATAGAGATGATAGGAAACTTCAGTCCATTGAATCTGTGGTAGTAAAATTGGTTGTGATTTTTATTTGTTTGATAGTAACACTCTGTTCTACACAGGTGTCTTTTTCTGCCATTATTTTCTGCTGCCTTTCATTACCTTTTCTGGTTTATTCCTTGTATTGATCCTTTGCACGCATACTTCATTACTGACCACCAAAGGTGGTGTTTTCTCCAACTGCGGACAGGAAGTCTGTGTTGCGCAGGTTCCCTGTTCCGGGTGTACCTGAATATTGTGTGTGTGAACACAGACAACGGTAGGGTGTTTTGGAATGCCAAGACATTTTCCTCCCCCACTGCCGCAAAAACAGACAGCTTCCTGCAAGGATGGCTCACCCACGGGATTCTTCACTTAACCTCGCCCTCTGTTCCCTGACAGGAGTCTAGGTCTGGGGAGTTCTGGAAACTGTCGAGATTCAGATTTCTCTCCTGAGGGTGTGCTCTCACCGCCCAGGGGTCACTTGCTTCTGGCTTTTTCTGGGTTCTTTGGCCCAGGGTTTCTGGCTGCTTCGAAGGCAACCCTTTGCTCGGACCCACTGCCCTTGACAGCCCTTCCATCAGGGTGCAGTTTGAGATTTTGGGCTGTCTTTCGGTTTTGCTGAAAATGAAGAATGTGTCTATATTTTTCATTAAACTTTTTGCTTTTGCAGACTTTCTAGGGAACTAAGGTGGAAATGTTGGCTTGGCTTACTCGGAAATGTGAACATGTGTAAAATTGTAAAGAGAGTGAAAGTGACCTAGGGTGATCAGAGCAGGAATATAAAAACCAGGAAAGTATATACACGCACACATTCCATCTTCAGGTTAACAGTTACTGACAACCCGATTGCCTAAGGTTGAGAAAAATCCTAGTGGGAGAAAAACTGAAACACCAGCCTACTGAGAGAAAAGCAATTCTTACCGAGTCTCTACATGTTCTGCAAAGACAGGCAAGGAGATGAGTGTGATCGCAAGACCAAGACTGGAAAAAGGAGACCTTTTCTGTGGAAAAGGCACTTCCCATCACCAACCTTAAGGGGAGGATCTGATCTCCCTTACTTATAGGTACAATGTCAGGGTGAGTTGGCAGAACACGTTGGAATTAAAATAAGAGTTTTTGTTGCCACCTAGTTTGCTGCTTCTACTTTAATGCAGTTATACACAGATCCACACAGAATTTTGCCTAGATGTCCAAATGTCATCATTTTCTCTATGGAAGTGTCCTGTTTATCTTTGTATCAATAGTTACTTCCCCCTCTCTTTAAAGGGGCACACCATCCCAGCCCTGCCACATGTCCCAGATAATCCATGCTGCCAAGCTTTTCTGTATTTCACATTTTTCTCCTTGCTTGTGTAATCATTTTCAGACACAGACTTATAGATACATACCATTTGTTTTGGTCATTATTTACTCTACAAAAACAAAATTATATAAGAGATTTTTTTCCATCTAGCATTTCTCACTCAACATTACCCTGTGCTAATTTCTCAAAATAGGCTTGAGTAGCTTTAATTTTTCTTTTTTAATGTCTGTATAAGATTTCATGGTATAATTATGGACCATAATTTATCCAACCATCCCATTATTGATGGGCATTTGCATAATTTCCAGTTTTTGCCACCACACACAATGTTGCATAAAACATCTTTACATAGATTTTATGTACTGATGGTTTTGTTTCCACATGACAGATTCATGCAATTTATAATTGCTGACTCCAAGGAAATATATATTTTTCCATTTAATAGAAAATGCCAAATGACTTTCTGAAAAGGCAGAAATACCTCATATTTCTACCAGCGATGTATGAAAAACTCCTTTTTCTCTACACACCCTCAATAAATATTTAAATTAGTTAGTTCTGATTTATGTTATTTTCCTTATCAGCCTTGAGATAACTTCCTGCTTTCTTGCAAAGTGATGTCATGAAAGACAGGACAGAGAGAGATTAAGAAAAAGTCGTGGTGTTGGATAGCCTTCCACGTGGAGCTTCAGGAGTGTTTGTTCAGCAAATACTTCCCAGGTACTTACTTGGTGTGCAAAAAACTGTACAAGGCAATCATCAAATTTATATATATAAATAAGCCCATAGAAGCATGCAGCCCATATATCAATAAATTGGAGCAAAATGTCTCTATTTAGAAAGGCCTGGGATCTGCTTTCTGTTAATGTGTGACTTCTGAAACCTCCATTTCCTCATCTATAAAATGGTGTTGATGATACTACCCACCCCTTAGACTGTTCTGGGGATGATGACAGACGATGTATGTAAACTACTTAGCACAACGTTTGGCACAGAGCAAGCACTCAATAAACAGAGAGGTTGTATTATTACTATTATTATTGCTTCTATTATCCTTATTATTATTAAAGATTTAGGAAGAAAAGTAATGCCTAATAATATTAGATAGGTGGGCTGGAGCCACATGGGGAAGACCTTGATTATTCCATTAAAAAATCCCATCTTTAGATTATAGGTTCTCAAGAAAGAGAGTGATATGATGAAAATGGCATTCCAGGACGATTTCCTGGGCAGTCAGTAATCTGTGGATAAATCAGTGATAAAGAAGCTAGCAGCCAAAAGACAGTAGGAGGCATATCAGTTAGATGCTTCTCCTATAAAACAAAACTCATATTTGAAATATTTGTTAAGTGCCACAGCACTGGCACTGAGTCATCAGAATGGATCCCGGCTGTAACAATTCATATCACTATAACCATGCATCAAACCTAGTATCAGCCCTGTTCTTAAGTGAGAGAGCACCTTCCAGAAAATGGCCTAAATAATTGCTCATAACTCACATAAAAAGAAATCTGGAGGAAGATGGTTCTGGAGTTGGTTAACAGTGCAACCTACCAGAAACTGGCATGGGCCACCCGTATTCCTCAGAACTCATCTTTCCAATGCACCCTGACGAGGGCTTCCTTTGGCCGGTCTCTGCAGCTCTCTGTCTGCAGGCTCTCCCAGGCTGCAGGAGTGTTCTCTTCCCCTGTGTAGAACAAGCTAGAAAAACTAGGGAGGCAATACCCTGACAATGCCTCACGGGAGTCGATGGGTAAACACACAGGTCTGCTGACCTACTGGGTGGGGCAGCTCAGAAGCCTGTGCGGCACATTGTTGCAGAGGTCCCCAGCAGGACTGAGGCCCAGGTGCCTGCAGCAGTAACCTGCTCATTAGCACACACTCTGTGGCCTTACCTCCTTTCCCCACCACTTCCCCACTTCCCTAATGGTGTTTCCTAAGATTGCTCCCTAAGTGAATGTCTTGAACGTAAGCATTTTTCTCAAGAATGGCTTCTTGAAGAGGCAAACTACATAGACTTTCACTCTGGGTGTGTCCCATAAGATGGACTCTGCAGATGTTTTTCTCACTTTATGAAAGGAAAATATGTACTTTCGGAAGGCTCACATCTTCTTGCATTTCACTGGCCACAATGGGGTTGCATGTCCATGCCTAACCATAAGGTAATCACAAAGGAGGATGAGAGTAACACCGTGCATTCAGGCCAAACAAGACTCATGTCCTGGGGCACCATAACAGCAGACACAGGAATAAAACTGGAGTGATGTTACCAAGGAAGAACTAAGAATGACTCCTGAGTAGGCTCCAACAGTCTTTCCTGGAAAAGGCTTCTGTGATCATTTGGGCGTGAGACGATAAGACTGACTACCATGGAGTTGGCAGTGAAAATCCTCAAAATCCTGGACTGGATTCATCAAGAGAATTCTGAATCTTCCACCTTTTTTCAGAAAAAAAATTAGGAGCTTTCATGTACAACTCTGTGATTAACCTGCCATGAATGTGATCTGCATATTTTGTACATGAAATGGTCTTACTACCTCTTATTTGCCCACAACAGAAACAACATTTTTCATAATGACGGGGTGTTCACATCCCTCTTTCCCTTCTTTTATCTGAGTGCTCAGAGATACATTAGAACCAGTCGGGAGTAGAACAGCCATGAACAGCCCTTGATTATACTGTGAAGCATAAAGTATCCCCACAAACTTGCACATTGATACCTAATATAGACACAGAATGGCGGCCTAAAAATCATTTATTAATATGCAGACAATCTGTGTGGCCATGACAGGTAATGATGGATGACTCAGGCCACAAAGGGTCCTGAGAGACAGAATCTATTCCTATTTTCTACAAATGTCTAATGAAAAGACAAAAGTTTCCCCTCTCGACAGCCGGGAGCTGGCTCTGGGCAGGCCTTTGACTCAGTGTAGGACCTTAGCTGCCATTTTTCTTACTTAACTTTTCCTAAATCCCAGGCAACTGCACACTTCCTCGAGATTATCTCCCACAGGTGAGACCCCTCTGAGGAGGTCACAAAGCACGAATTCTCCCTGGGCTGGGCCTGTCAAACATTTCACAGCAGGCGGGGGAAGGGAGAAGAGTGAGGGGGTGGAACGCGGAGCTGACCCCACACTGAGCTTGTCAGTGTGTCCTGAGCTCAGCTGCTAATACCGCCAGAGGTGCGAGAGGCACAAGGTGACAGAATTCTCCTTCAGCCTGTGCTCTTTTATATTGGTTGGCATGGAAATAAATTGGTTTCACTTTTTATTTCCTCTTTAAAAGTCCTTAAATTCTAACAAGCTAATGGAGCCAATTCCTTTTGTCACCCCAATCCAAATCCATTAATACCCACCCAGCACTTCATCATAACCTCGTGCCCCTTTCCAAGCCATGCAATCATTCATGCTCAGTGTGTCCTGCAGGTGGGAACACCCAAAGGGGTCTGATAATTCCCGGTTCAGGCAGAGATTCAGTGAGAGGGTGTCAGTCAGTTCAGGGCCCTTCAGAGATGGCCTGCTTGTCAATCTTGGCCTTGCTGCAGCCAGAAAGACAGGCCATTAGTAGGAATCCACCACCTTTTGGCCTTCATAACAGTGGGACCTGTAGTGGGGGGAATGGGGGGCAGATGGAAGAAGGGGAGCTGGGGAGGGGGCTTAGTCGACCTCATCATGAGAAATTAATGCTGCAGGCATTCCCCAGAGGGGGAAAGGAAAAAACATCTGAAGCTTCCAGCTTCCACCTCACAGAAGAATCAGGTATCACATAGTGAAAGACTTGAAGGATTTGGAAGCTTTTTCTCCAAGTCCTGCTTTCCCTACATTTGTTATTTTTATCTCCTGTTTTTCTATGGTTTTATAGGAAAGCTCAATATAGAAGGCACCTGGCTCTGAACTGGCGAAATGGAAGAAAGCAAAGCAGAAGGACTGGGTCTCACCCACAGCTGGTTTCAGGAGGAACAGAAACCAGGGAACTGAGTGAGTGGTGGCAGCTATGAGGACAGAGGTTGACAAACTGAGGCTCTGAGGTGTTTCTGGGGGGAAAAACCAGCAAGCGGAGGAAGACGCCCTTGACCTCAGGAAAGTCTATGGACATCATACCAAAAGCCAGAACTCTAGGAAGCGCTATGTCAATAGGGACTGCATGAGTCTTTAAGTCTTGATCCGCACCATTCAATATGTTACCCACTCACGCCTGATCACTTAAAGTGTGGCTGGTTGAAATTTGGATACATACATGATTTTGAAAACATCACACTATAGAAAGAATATTATATATACATTAGTTACTTTTATATTGCATGCTGAAATAACAATGACTTTGCATATATTGGGATAAGCAAAATACATTATTAAAATTAATTTCTCCTATGTCTTCTTATCCATCTTAATGTGGCTACTACAAACTTCCAAATTACATGGGTGCCTCGCACTACATATATAACACATCACTTGTCTAAGCAAAGTGATGCAGAATTTCAAACCTCCAAGCTGATGAGCTCATCATACTGGAACTCCACCCCCCTCCTCTGAGGCCCCTGAGCTTTCCTGAGAGCCCCTGAAACCAGCCTCAGCAGAGCAGTGAGGTAAGACAGCTCGGGCCCTGACACTGCCCACCAACCTAGAGAACAAGCAGGGCTTTCATTTAATGAGGTGACATTTCCTCTTGCCTCTAAAAAGGAAACAACTTTGGGGAAAGCTGAAGTCATAGGAAGTAGGAAGCTGGAAAAAGGTGTCGATTCCCTCCTCTGCCCCAAACATTTTTACTTTTGTGTTAGCTCTGCTTTGTCGTGACAATCTGTGTCTCCTTGCTGACCTGACACCGACCAGGCAGTCCATTTCACTCAGCATGCCACGGGACGTGCCCGCTGCTCTCCCCTCTGAGTCGAGAGACAAAGCTCAAAATCGTTTCATTACTCACTGTCAGGAGGCCATTTGAATAATCTGGAAGCAAACTTTGTTCTGTTGGCTCAAGTACTGAGGCTTTTCTTTAACCTACTGACTTGTGACTGGAACTCGCAGGGCATTTTGTGAATTCTGGCTGCTTGGTAGGTTTTGATTTCAAAAAGTCTTTTCTTCCAGTTTTTTTAAGGGAATTCATTCACTTGATTAACAAAAATGAATGACTCACGCAAAGGTATTTATGAGACACCTTGTCCTCAGTGAACTCCCAGATAATTGAGGGAGACAGGTTTGCTTTTTTAAAAAAATGGCAGAGACCGAGGCAGCACTCACGACAGAATACAGAGGCCTGGAAAGGAGGGAGTCTTCGGTTTTTCCTCTGGAGAGTTCAAAAGGCTCTGAGGGCCTCTGAGTGCGGACCGCCCCATCAACTTCCCCCCCACCCCCCCCCACCCCGCACACTCCTGTCCCCTGGTCTGCTATCTAAACAAGCACGTGCAGATGTCTCCAGACATTCCCACTCGCATGCCTCGGAGACGGATGAAAGCCACACTGCAAGACCACTGCGCCCCCCGGGAAAGCTAAGACAACAAGGCAAATGNGGACCACCCCATCAACTTCCCCCCCCCCACCCCGCACACTCCTGTCCCCTGGTCTGCTATCTAAACAAGCACGTGCAGATGTCTCCAGACATTCCCACTCGCATGCCTCGGAGACGGATGAAAGCCACACTGCAAGACCACTGCGCCCCCCGGGAAAGCTAAGACAACAAGGCAAATGGAATAATATCAAGTGTTGGAGGGGCTGTGAAGCAACTGGAATGCTCACACACTGCTGATGAGAGTGGAAACCGGTATGAAATGGCTGAAAAACGGCTTGGCAGTATCCACGAAAGCTGAATATATTCGCACCCTATGCCCAGAAATCCTAACCCTTGGGGAGACACACACACACACATGCACACGCACCAGAAATCTATACACACATACCTAAACCTAAAGATGCACGTAAGATTGTTGTTGGCAGCCCTATTCATAAGTAGGCCCGAAATGGAAATTAACCAAATGCCCACTAATGATCAATAAATACATTTTGGTATAGTCACATAACATTATTCAACGGCAATGAAAACTATTTCAACCACTAAAAAAAAATATGGTTAAATCTCAAGATCATACTGTTGAGCAAAAGACAACAAAGGAGATCTCACTGTGTGGTTTGTTTAGACCGTGTTCAACAGTGGGAACCCCTCCTGAGTGCTGTTAGATGTCAGGTTAGAGATGCCCTTGGCAGGAGGAGGGCCGTTACCACCAGAAGAAGGATAACAGGCTGCTGCTGGGCTGTTGGCTGTGTTCTGTTTTCCGACTTGAGTGTTGGTTACACAGTTATATTGTGAGAAAATTCATAAAAATTATATTACGGTTTGTGTACTTCTCTGTATGTATCTTACACTTCAATAAATTTTTTAAAAAGAATTCAAACTTCCATCTGCAGCCCCACCCTCTCAGCCTGAGCTCTTTTCCCCTGTTTTTACTGTTCCAGCCCAGTGCCTTTTTTTAGCTTCTCAAATGCACCAAGTTCATGGCCACCTCGTGACACCTGCTTATTCTGTTCCCTCATTCTGAATGCTCTCCCTGCACCCTTCTTCACCTCGCTAGCTCCAATTCTCCTTGACACCTAAGCTAACATGCCTCCTCTTCTTGGGCACCACACACAAAGTAAGTTTCCACCCATTATTTTCTAGCTCGAGCCCCTGTTTTCTTCCTTCATAGCACCTATCACAACGTCCATCATTTTATTCGTGCAATTTTGGCAGCTGTTCTTTCCAGTTAGAATGTTAGCTTCACACGGGCAGAGACTGTCCATGGTGTGCACCACAGCACCTCAGAACCAGGTAACCAATTCATTCCGGTTTCCCCAGGACTACCGTGGTTTTAAAACTTACAGACCCGCCTCCTGGGCCACTCCTCAGTCCTGAGAAAAATGACATGGTTGGTCACCTTAGTCAGAGTGCATCCTGCTGCCACTAAATACTAAACAATTAATTTAGAAGAAACAAATTTAACAAAGAGTGTTGTTCAGGTGAACAACAAAAAAAGAGTAGCTATACAACACTGACTTTCCAACACTGACACAGAAAGAAAGGAACAGAGGCCAGGATGGAGCATCCTGAACCCAGCAGGGCCTTTGTCATGTGTTGACTGTATTTGATCCTTTGCTGGTGCAATTTGATAATGTGTCATGTGCCTTTGAAGTTGCTTCTTCAGCTGGTGGGTTGCTAACTCTCCCCAAGGTAGTTTTTACTTCCTGAAAATCAACGTGCTGCGAGATGAAGTAACAGGCACTGCCTGCAAACACACTGGTCAAAACATTTCATTTAAATGGTCGTGCTACACCAGCATCCTCAGGAAACGGAAGCCCTTTGGAAAACTCACCGTCATTCTGTCAGGTAGAGCAACTTTGCAGCCTCCTGAAGCCCTGGGGATAATGTCCATCTCCCTCTCGTGCGTCCCTTCTGGGTTCTAGTTTCCTCAGCCGGAGAGAGCGAGTTTCTGAAATTGAAATGATGACCTAAGTGTGTGGTTCTTCAGCTTTCACTCAGCACCCCCTTTTTAAGCCACCGAAAGCTCTGGTATGGCTTCCTGTTAGCAGAATTGCTTCTTGACCTGGCATTCTGCACTACCTGCGACTGCAGAGGGGATTAGCAAGCCGAAATCAGCTGAAATGGAAGAGCAGCAATTTTCGTGGCTGGGAGTTATAAGTCAATCCAATAGGAAATCACAGGGTACCAATTAAAGGTGCATTCCATCCCTACACATCTAATTTGGACTTAGCCATGTGACTTACTTTAGCTTGGGGAATGAGAGAGGTTTGGTAATAGTTCCAAACACAGATCTTAGGAGGTATCACGTTATTTCTCCTCATGCTGTTGCTAACAAGTAATCACAATGAGAAAAACATGTATCAGGTAGTTCACTGACCCAAAAAGAATGAAATATGGAGAATACTTGGACCCAATCCATCACTACTTGCCAAGCTCCTGTGAGCAAAGCCTAGAGCAGCCAACCTTCAATCAATGCACAGACGCATGAGCGAGAATATGGGACTGTTGTTTTCAACCACTGATTTGGGCTGGAGTTTTAGGCAACACTGGCGTGCTAAAAGAAAATTAATGCAATGAAAACGAGTCTCCCTGTAAGTTAGTGCTGTCCTAAACCTCGCAATGAAAATCAATTTTACCATCCCCTTCCACAAGGTCAGTCGTTGCTTTGGGCAAGGTCATCTAGGACCAGTAAAAATTTATTGAGCATCCAATATACATCAAGGTCTGAAAGCACAGAGGTGAATACAACAGAGTCTCTCATCTTGAAACAGCTTATGTTCTGAATGGGATACAGACACCTAAAAATCACTTTACCATAACTTGGCAAGTGATAAGATTATAACATGTACACTGTTCAGAAGTATATCAAACCCTAAAACTCAGGTATTGTCAACAAAAAGTTGAAATTTCTAATATAGGTTGACCCTGGATGACTCTGACTGACCCAAGGCTTTCGCTTACAAGATCAGAAAGAGTCTCTACTACCATATCAGCTCACCAGTTATGACGCTGACTATCTCATACCAAGGGTGAGAGTGGATGAAGAAGGGAAGAAACTACATATCCAGACATCACAGTATGTCACCGCAGTGTATCACCAGCAGATTTCCAGACATATTGCGACAGACAAGCCCATCATTTATATAAACTCCCAGCAAGTTCAAAGAAAACGATAAACAAACAAAAGGTCATCCATCATCTACCAGCAAAGCAAATCGGGGGAAAGAGCTGCCAGTGTCAGGTACTACTGACCCAACCTGAAGCAGGAAATACCAAGAGAGATTAAGATTGCTATTGGTGTTAAATCTTCAGGCGGTGCACCCCTCTGATAGAAACGGTGCTGAGAAAGGCAGCAACCAAAACCAGTAACCGCACAGCCCTTTCAACCATGGCTCTCTCTCCCCAAAATGTATTGTCAACACTTATTTGTGGGCTTAGAAGTCTGGAGTTTGGGTTACAGTTTGTGAAACATTAGAATGGGCGCTTGAAAAAAACACAAAGGCTAAGTCTGAGTGATTTACAAACTCTCCATGAGACCTTCCTTTGGGAGAAAGCAATTTGATCAGATCCAGATGAATCTCTATCCTAGGGGACACAGAAAATGATTAAGGTTATGCTGGACTATCTGAAATGCAGATAAATGATCACATTTGCAGATCTGTTTCAGGAACTAAAAAAATAAATAAAATGCATACTGTAATACATTGCCACTGTGACAGTGATATTCCCACTGTCCAAGACAGACTATTTTCCATGGATAGAAGACCATGCATCAAGAAGATGGAGAACCCAGAGATGAGGCAGTGAGGCAGGCACGGACCATTACCTACCACTGAAAGGTGCATCTGTGACCGGCCTAGTCAAGAGACATGGCAGTCCCGCCCCTTCAGTCTTAAAACAATTGCTGAGTGATATTCTGGGCAGAATCTACATAGACCAAGAGAAAGTGACTGTCTCCTGACACTGGAGATCCAATTCCCCTCAGATCAGAAAGAAAAGGAGAAGAGTTGGCTTATCGCCAACTTGTATGACTCCAAAAAAAGCAGTGCCCTGTGCCTTTGTTTAATATGGTTCTCTTTTTTTTCAATCAGGTATAGACTGAGGTATTCTTTACCTACAAAAACTTCACCTGTGTAAAGTATACAACTCAGTGTTATATTAGTAAATTCACAGAGTGGTGCAACCAGCACCAGAATGCAGGATCAGGACATTTCCATCGTCCCAGTAAAGATCTCTCCTATCCACTGCAGTCAGTCCTTGTTTCCCCAGCCCTAGGCAACACTATTCAACTTTCTCTCCCTATAGATTGACTCTTTTGGACATCTCATGTAAATATAATCATATAATATGTGGTTGTTTGCATCTCGCAGAGCAGGTTTTTGAGGTTCATACATGTATTAGCATGTACTGATTCATTTTGTTTTTAAGAAAATTATTTTCCCTTACCAACTCCACTCCTGTCTAACAAAAATAGAATTAACGTAAAAACATTACACGTAATGCATAGCTTTAGTTCCTTCAGCAATCAGGCCCAAGGAGGCTGCTGTATGCAAGAAATGGAAGTAAACACTGATTGAAGTCAGAACGAGGTTCGTTTTCCACCTCCCGTATCTCTTAGCACACTGGCCAAGAAAGAATACAAATCTTCAGTTATAACAGAGTATCACAAGTTTTCATGGCTCTTTAGGAAAATGGCGACCTTACAAATTTCCTCACCACAGATGAAGTATTTTTAAGGCCACTTTAACCTTAATTTCCTCTCTTTCTGTTTCCATCTCTCTGTATGTCTCTCTTTGTAGCTCTGTTTCCTCTCTATCTCTCTCCATCTTTTTCTGTTACTTTCTCTCTCTCTCTCTCTCTCTCTCTCTTTCTCTCTCACCCCCCTGTCACTTTTCTACCTCCCTGAGCCTGTGTGCATGAGTCCCGACTCTTTTGGGGGGTCCACAACTTGATCACTGAGGCCTCTGGAACTTCTGCAATGGAACAGAATCTTATTTAATAGGACTTGCGTGGCCAGCACTAGAAAAATTATCTACCTACATAAAAGACTATAAAATTCAACCATTAAAGTCACAATCTGTAAATGGATACCAATAAATAAGGAACAACTGATATCAACATGTGTGTTCCACAAGTATTTAAGTATTTCAGTTGTACATTCCATGAAGAAAAGCATATTTTTAATATAGTTACTGCATTATTTCCATCGGTGAGACCAGATCATCAAATGAACTCATAATTTAAGGGGGGCGGGAACAGGGAACTCAAAGAAAGAACAGCTTAAGCCTTGGTACACAAAATAGAACTTTGAGTATGTAATCAGCCAAAAGAATTCTCCAACCCACTTGGGAACTGTGAACAATCTTGTGAATCAGCTGTGCCCTCCCCAAGCTAGGAACCTCCATCCATATTGCTGCAGCTATTCATGCCCAAAGTACCCATCCGGACTCACGTGGCTATTTCAGAGTCCACGCTCAATGGCCCACCCATGTTGCAGTGGGGCACTGAGGCCCCCTATGTCTTCAGTGTGGTCAGCTGAGAGACGATGCCCAGCTAACAGCTCCACACAAAGGCAGTGACTCGTGTCAAGCCTAATTTTGTAAGCCACACCAAGGGGAAGGGGCCTTGTGCTTGGGCAGCATGTCTGAGCCTAAAACAGTGTGGAGAAAGAGAGAGCAAGGTTTAAAGAAAACAGAATTGAGTTGAACTGAGAAAAAAAGCAGACAGAACCTTGTAACTGTAATAAATCCTGCCAATTCAAAGCCAGGAAATAGTGGATGGGGAGTAGATGGAAACATAAAGCATCCCAATCCCTCTGAATTACCCAGGCTCATGGGGGAGAAAACAGGGTTGTGAACCACAAGAGGATGCTAAGGATCCCTGAGTCACTTGCCTCTCCATTCCTATAGCCAACGCTTTCAGGTAAAGCAAGGGCCACTGGAATGAGCCCGCATTTTCAAAGTGTGGGTCTCTGTGAGAGGGGCTCCTTGGTCCATCGAACATGAACATGATCAGTGTGTACACAGCCCTTCTCTTGTTTCATTTGTTTATTCACTTATCCTCTTTTTTATTGCCTTTCTGTCTCCTGGACTGGCTCTCATCCAGAGACCATGCATTAAAACCTGTGACTTTGGGTCCCTGACTAAGGTCTTAATGAATAAAAGATTCAGTTTTTCCCCCCAAAAGCACCCTCTCTAGAAAGCTGTATGGTCTCTAGAGTCAAACCGTAGTAGCCAAATATGTATATTTCAGTCCCTGTTATCCTTCTACAAACCTGATTCCACACCTGTGTATATTAAACAGCGTGTGTATATATTGTGACTATTTTACTTTCCTTTATATATACATACATTAATAAAATTGGTTAATATTGTTGAGTTCTCACTATGAATCAGGCACTAGGCTTAGTGCTTAACATTTATAATTGCTACTCGACACTTAAAATCCACCCATGTAATAATTATAATCCCCACAGCAACTGCATGAGGAATTATTATTATTCCCAGTTTTTAGCTGAGTGGTACATGAGTAAGTAACCTGCCCAGAGTTCCAAATGAGTGGGGTGTGAAGCTCAGACCCAGATATATCTGGTGCCCAGCATTTATCCATCATCACAACACAGTACTCCATCCTTACATATGAGTGGCTGTGGGTTTTTTTTCTTGTTTTCCACTGTTTCACTGCTCTTATTATCTACCCTAGGATACTAAAGTTCAAAAGGCAGTAACTACCTTCTATCTGCTTTTTTGCACCTCATGTCTTCGTTTAAATGAGGAATTATATGGAATTATAAACCCAGTGGACAAAAGTGTGCCAACAGGATACAATGCCTAATGTGAACACTGAAGGAAATCCTCCGTATGCAAATACAACACATACGAAAGTTAAGTGAAACATGGGAGAACGTGGAAGGACGAAGCTGAGAGGAGGTTTGGGGGTCTAGGTGTCACAGCATCTTCTGAAGAGCGAACACAATGCAGAGGAGAATTCTACTCACCAGGAAGGCCAAGCAGTCATGGTACTACCTATTGTGGTTCCCTTATATACTACTCACATCTTTGTAAATTCTTCTCAAAATACCAGGTCGAGTGTGTCGTCTGTTTTCTGCCAGAGCAGGAATCTGTCACACTGATCCAGCTGTGTGACAGATGTTGACAAGAAGATACTTGGGCGTCCAGAAGGAGCAAAGAGGAGGTAAGGACAGAAGCAAGAGAATCTCTGGGGTAATCTGCTGATTAAGGTAATGACAGGAGATGAACATCTCAGTAGTACTTCTGTGGACAGATATCTGTCCCCGCCCCCACAGATTTGCTGACATGTGTCTTAGGGTGCATGCATTCCCTCAGAAGTAGTTCCTGCAGGTACAAACATTTAACATGAGAGCTAGTCCTTGAAAATACCAGCAAAGAAGGGGAAAGTGATCCAGGGGAGGGAAGACAGGCAATACAGGGTTACCACCTTCTGTATTTGTATCTGCCTCTGTTGAAGGATGCTCCCAGGGTATGTGAATGCCTCAGTCCAGGACAGAGTGTGTCATGCAGAGAGAAGTCCCAGCCATCAGAGCAAGCCCCCAAGCAGAGATATGGAAGGGCTGGCCATGGGCATGTACTGTTACGGTAAAGTCCCATACGGTGTGGTTAGGGCATAAACAGCATATTTGCAATACCAAAGAAAGCTGGCTGGATGTCTCTAAATTGACTGAGATTGATTTTAAGTGCAAAGTAGCTCAAACGAGAAATTAATTTGATTTATAGACAAAGGAAAATGAATTTCTTTTGCATCTGAGTTTACAGACGGAGATCCATATTCTCTCATTTGCAGAAAACAGAAACTTACTGAAGCTAGCCCAGGCACAAAGGAGAATTAATTACAGGTACATCAGGATCATTCATAAAACCCAAAGGCTGGAGTCTGAACTGCATCAGAGGCTGACTACAAACTGCAATTGCATCAGGGCCAAAAAAGGCAGCCCATCTCTCTCCTCACACACATGTGGGAACCAGCTCTGGCCATGCTTCTGTTACAGAACAATAGGGGCCAAGGTGCGATATGTCTGCCACCCTATAGGAAAGATGTCTCTCAATGCCAGAGAATTGTGAAAAGGAAAGGTAGTGTTTATTTAATGCTATACAGACTTAAAGTAATGACCTACATCTTTACTAAAATATGAAAGTCCTTTAGGATACCCACGGATGCCCACAGTGCCTCCTTCCCCCCCCCACCATAATTTGGGGTGCCATATCTCAGGAAAATAAGCAAACATCCATGTTTCAGGCCGCTGGCATCGTCAGCTGTGTCGCCGTCCAGGCAGGATCTCTAATTAATCCAAAGTAATGTGGCACCTTCTTGCGGTCCACTGGCAAGAGTTCTTTGTACCCATTTTCCAGGCAAAGTCTCCCCTGCTTCCCAGGCCACGTGGCCAAAGGGAGTACCCCAAAGCCGCGTGGTCCTTTTCTACCAAAGCTGCAGGGGTCTGCGCTCAGGCCAAACCACATGGATCTCTTTTTCCTGGCAAAGCCAAGAGGGGGTCCCCACTCTGGCAAAGCTGCAGGGTACTCCTCCCTCCAATGGCTGCCATGTCTGGGTTTAAATCCCCAAGCCAATATTCCTCTGTAGCCCCATTTCTGACTCCTCCTACAATCAGTTACACCTGCCCCCATGCCTGTATTATTCCAAGTTTACTGGGCTGCCGTCGTGAGTCTGGGCAGGTATGCCCCCAAGTCACAAAGTGAATCTTCTCTAAGCTCCCACGAAGGCACTGTAACTCGGGGGACTTGCCCCCCAGTTACATCTTGTGGGGGGAGTGACTTCCGTCCCCCTCGCTCCAAGCATGGCCACAGCTATTTAACATATCTAAGCCACCCTCAAAAGGCTATAGATATGTTAAATGACCATGCCATGGATTAGCTGCAAGGCTGTGGCTGTACAAAACATGTTCCTTGCATGTTCCTGCTCCATGTGCCCCTTCCCCCAACTCACACCTGTGGGGGAAGGGGTGGGGACATCTTATACGTCTCTCCGATATTTCCTAGACACCTTGAGCTCTGGACCCCATTCTAAATCCTTTTTTGGGGCCCCCCTCTGGGCTTCACCCTGTATCACTTATGCTCACTGCCCCCGCTGCTTCATACCTCCTCATTCTCCCGCCTCCACTCCAGTTTTCTTTACTGTTTGCATTTGACCCCCCCTCTGCCAAAAGGCAACTGCATCCTTGTTAGGCAAAGTGTTTAAATGACCCCCAAAATTCCCGACTCCCTGGTGTACATTCCTGTGCAATCTTCAGGATTATTAATGTGATGGAATAGGTGTAAAGTATATGGCCCAACCGACTTTAAGAAAAAGGGATCTGTTTCTTTCTGTTTTCAGTTTATTTGTGTTTATTCAATTTCCCTGTGAAACTTCAATTTCTTTGCCTGCCATCTTCTTTGTAGCCCTCCTACACTGAAGAGATTAGGCAATGGTGTGTTGGTGAACCAATTCTTAAAAAAACATAGGGGAGACCCAAGATGGCGGAGGAGTAAGTGGAAGCTACACCAACCTCCTCCCAGGACCAATCTGGAGTTACAATTAAATTGGAGAGAATCATCCTGAATCACCGACTGAACACTCGCTGGAGAGAAGCCTTATAACCACAGACAGACAGAAGAAACCACTTCACCACAGCGGGACTAGTAGGGAGCGTGGAGGAGGTGAGGGAGCTGGCTGGGCTCCTCTAGATGGCACCTAAAGTTCCGGAGGGATACTTCAGCAGCCAGGGGGTTCTCCCTGACACGTGTGGGGTCTAAACCCCAAACGGGGTTCCCTAGCCTATAGCCCCAGAGCTGGGAAGGAAGCCAGGTAACTTCCAGCTGTGAAAAGCAGCAGGGTTTCTGTCCGCCAGGGAGAGAGGACTGGAGAGGCAGAGAGCCTCTTCAAAGGGCGACACACAAAATTTTGTTTGCAGCCACTTAGGCTGTGTGCTCTGGCAGAGGGAGAGCAGAGTGGACAAGAGACACATAAGGAGAGTCTAGGGCTGGTGGCTCTGGGGAGAGAACTGAAGGAAGGGCCGACTGGATCCCTGTGCTGAGTCATTCCCCGCACTGCAGAGGCTTTCCGCTCCCAGTAGCATCAACCTGAGGGGAAGCAATGGCCCTGCCCACAGGAATGACTTTGCCTACCCTGTGGAGCTTAAGCCTGGAGGCTATATCACCAATATCAAGTTTAACAATGATGGCAGATGTCTGGGAGTTTGGACGGTTTAGCTGACCCTCCCCTGGAGCCGGTGCTGATAAAGTGGGTCTTGGTGCGCAGTCTGGTTCTTTCTGCACAAACCCAGGCCCGGCAGAGAAAGACCCAAACAGGTTGCACAGGGCCAGTCACAAACAGCGTCTGGCAAAGGGCTGCATCACCATCTCTGCAGTTTTAGTCTGCCAAATTCGTGACGATTTGTTATACAATGATAGGATACTAGTATAACATCACTACTTCTACACAATCTCCTACTTCAGATACCCTACTCCAACCAACTACAGACCCTAAGTCCTAAAATAATAGAGAGTGGGGACAAGGCTCCACCATGACCTGGACTGCAGTGAGCACTGGGCCCAGGCATGTTTCCCACTTCTCACTCCACAGCGGTTGTGGATTTACAATGTCAGGCAAGAGGACAGAGACAAAGCAGGCAACGGGCTGGCATGCTCTGCTACGGAATGTGTAGCATCCTGTTAGCCTATACTCTGCCTTGCATTATACACATTTCCTCTAGCTCATCAGGGCTAAGAGGCAGTATGTACCGTGCAGAAGATAAGCACTGCCTTAGAGAACACAAAGACCTGGGTGCAAATCCCAGGTCTTCCCACTTACTTGCAATAGGGTCACGGGCAAGCCACTTAACCTCTCAGGAACTCTTCCCTCATTTGCAAAATGGCAGTAATACCACATTGTGTCTACCATAGAAGTTAGCACAACAGCACTTGCTCGTCGCTGCATTAAATCAAACAAATGAAACAATCCATACACTGATTGTCTGACTGATGGAAAGGAGTGGGGCAACCAACAGTAGGGAATTAACCCGAGTTTCCCGTGCAGCCATGGTGTCAGCAAAGGCCAGACCTACTAACAGGTCCCTCAGACATGAGTGCACAGAAAAGGTCATAATGAATAGCATGATGATAGCATCTGGCATGAACTGGCAGCATCTCCTACTGTATATTAGGCACTGTTCGGAGGTCTCCCTTGTGTACTTCGTTTAAAGATTAACAAGGACCTTTCGTAAGTGCAACCGATACCCCATTTTACACATGAGGGATAGCGGTTCAGAGAGATGAAATGACTTAGGCCAACTAGGAAGTGGCAGGATCCAAATTCAACCTGGGTCTCTATGACTCTGAAGTCCAAAGCTCTAAGCCACTCCGCAGGTTGCCATGAAGTGACAATCCGCCATCAGAAATAGCACTCCAGTCCGTGGAACACTTGTGGTACCCCTGGAGCCTGGAATGGAGTGATAAGATATAATCCCTTTCACTGACTGCTAAGCTCTTTTCAAGTCTTTGAATTTCCAAGAATTTTTTTTTTATCAAAGGGCAACGAAAGAATAATGAGTTTAATTCTGCCAAACTGAAAGTTGCTATTCGAAAGGGAGCTCAGAGCAATTCCATGGTTAAGTTTTCCAAACAACTTCTGCTTGATTTTTAGTTGTTCAGAAAATGAAGACAAAATGAGAAGACTATTGTTTCCTGTCATTAGACGCCAAGAGTCTCTTATTTTTGTGTTTTGGCAGGACAGAAACCTCCCAAGTGGCTAAAAATTCTCCGTACTTCTTGGGGTATCAGAAGAATACCCAGGTCACTCTTGACAAACATTTTTATTGCTCTTGGGAATGTGACATTCATATTTATTTATTCATTCCACATCCAGACAGGGTGTGGGGTCCTCTCCTGTCCACCATGTAAGTTTCAAAGTGCAAGAGAATTAGCCCAGGCAGTTTAAAAATACCAAGGCTCGCTTTGATAGTTTTAATAACCTTGTCCGTTCCCCATTTAAGAATCAAGCCTTTTTTGAGTCGACTTGAAATTCACCTTGGCAAGGATTCTATCCTTGTTGGACACTTCCCCTGGCTTTTCAAACTCAGTGAAAGGAATTGAGACCTAGTGGGAAATGCCTGCCTGTTGTTGCTCTCTTTCTAGGGTTTTGTATGAAATCTCCCACAGGGCTGTCCTGCCTCTGGGCTAATTGGGCTGTTTTATTATACAACAGTATCAGGGAAAACTAAGGGTGATTCTTTATACCAGCCACAAAGCCCCTGTCTCTGAGAGGTTGGAGGACCTGTGGAAATCACACAATACACGGAGACCCAGAATATTATTTGCTTGGATATGCCTGGGGTGTGCTTTCAAACCCTGTACCCCATTGAATACAATGCTCCTTATTCGTGATACACTGACAAACAGCAAAATAAATGGAGGAAGTGGCATATCCCCTCCCTCTACTCTCTTCCTGTCTATGTGGCACACTTCTACGCAGATCCTTGAATCAGTCCATCCTAAATGTCACCCCTTCCCTCAGGAGGTCTTCACTGAGCCCATCTGAGCAGGGTGCAATGCCCTCTCCTCTGTGCTCCTTGGCACCAGGATGAGTCATCACAGTGGGTCACTGGAGTTTGTTAAGTGGCCAGCAACCCCCAATAACCATGCTTGTGAGTGCAGGATGAGACCACAAAAAACCCCATCAAGTAGGAAAGTGCTATTCAAGGTGTGGTCCACACACCAGGCACTACCAGCCAGCCAGGAGGAACCTGTGGTCGTCAAGATCAATATTCGTAAAGCTCTGCAGTGATCTAACCACGCTGGGACATCTTACAGAAGTATCAGTGCACAGCAGATTGGAAAACAATAAAAAAAACTATTGCTTTTATAAAAAAATCAGAATTTGGATAGCACTGATATTGGAGACACACCAGAAGAAAGGAAGGGAAGAAAAGAAGAAAGAAGGAAGGGAAGAAGAAAGGGGGGGGGGGAGTAAGCAAGAAAGATGAGTGGGAGGAAAGGAAATAAAAACTGTAGGAAGACTTTGTGGAATGATTTAAATATATACAAAGTATTTTTACACAGACTATGTCACTGGGCCCTGACCTCGGTCTTCCAAGGTCTTCCTTCTGGTCCCCAAACACTCTATGTGTTCATTTCTCTTTTTTCCTGGAGTTTCCTCCCCTCCACTGGTTTGTTCTCTCATTTTTTTTAAGATTTGTATTTATTTATTTTTAGAGAGAGGGGAAGGGAAGGAGGAAGAGAGGAAGGGAACATCTATTCATGAGAGAAACATCAATCAGTTGCCTCTCCCACGCCCCCAGTCAGGGTCCTGGCCTGCAGTCCAGGCATGTGGCCTTGACCAGGAATCGAACCAGCGACATTTTGGTTGACGGGATGATGCCCAACCCACTGAGGCATACCAGTCAGGACAGTTTCTTCTTTTATTATGATCCCAGTTCATATGTAATCTCTTCAGGGAGCCTTCTCCGGCCACCCCACTGAGAATGTTCTCCTCCCCTCCCCATGCCATCCCTCTCTATCTACGACCCTGTTTATTTTTCTTCCCTCTATGATACTTAAAACAATACAGAACTATCTTATCCGTGTACTGACATATTGTTTATGGTCAGTCTCCTCATTACAATGTACACTCCTTAAGAACAGGCATGCTGTCCCTCATGGTTCACTCCACAACTCCCACAGCTAGAAGGGTGCCCAGCACAGGAACAGGTAAGTGAATGAATAATTGAGCAAGTGGTTAAATGAATAATTACATGAGTGGGTGAATACAGCAAGTATTCTTGTCCCCACTTAAAATGCAAAGAAAAGAAGACTTTGAGGACGTTGCCCAGAAGAACTTGAGGCTGTCTCCCAAGGGTGCGCAGCCACTTGGCAGAACCAGGGCTCCAGGTGGGCCTTCTGACCCTGAGAGCAGTGCTTCCTCCACTGCAGAACACGGCCAGAGTCAGAGTTTCCGGGGGAAGATTACAGAGCCCGCAACATCCAGTCAGGAAATTCCCACAAACTTGCACAGAGCTATGGTCGACTTTCGCAGTTCTGAATAGGCACCTCTTTGAAATTAAAGAAAAAACCCAGGAGGCTGAGTACAAAGTCTGCCTCCACCTGAGGCAACATCTAACCCCTCCTTTACTCCCTTCTCCACCTGGCCCAAACGTTGAACTTCTTCCACCCTCTTTATTACTACAAAAGAGTGGAGCAAGCCCAGACTTTGAAACCAGGCACGTGTGAGACCAAATCTTGAATTTTCTCTTGCTTAGGCAAATTCCTACCTCTCCCTCGGGTCCTTTGTCCACTTTCCAGAATATGCATGAGGATTAAAGGGATGACATAGGCCAAGTAACCCCAGGAGCATTCAATCAAGATGATCCTCACTCTTCTTCCTATGGACATCTTCTTTAATATTCACTAGTCATTACTGGTGTCGAGTGGGAGGGAGAGTGAGCACAAAAAGAATGAGGATGTATAACCCACATAACTTTTGAAGGTAGATTAAGGCTCTCCAGTTAGACTTCCTATGTGAGTGACATCTTCACATTTACCTTCCCAACTAAATAATGTTTTTGCCAGTCTGTGGGCTCACATGCAGTCTCACTACCAAGAAAATAACCTTTGAAATGAGCCTTACATAGAATAAAGAAGTAAATGACTATATCCAATGCCAAAACACCATCACTCAAGGTAACAATCATAGTTTTTGAAAACCGAAGTAGTCACTTTATTTCAGCTTTTCTCCTCTGAAGCTCAACAAGAGGAAAGAATACAAACTTTGCAGAGAGACAGACAAAGGTTCAAATCTGGCTCTGCCATTTACTGGTAAATTACTACAGACTTCTAAGCCTCAGTTTTCAGCGCTGTAAAATGGGCATTATATTTCTTACTTCAGCATGTTCTTGGCAAGCCTAGAAATGATGTAGTAGTGACTATAGAAGATGCATAATAAACAGGAGCATTAATTTCTGTCCTCAAATATTGGTCTAAGTAACAAGTAGAAATGTCTGCCCACAGAAGCACGAAGGAGGAGAACCCCTTTACCACAGTGCCTGTAACACAGCATAGGAGGCACTCAATAACTATTAGATGAATGAAAATGGAAGGATCGTTTGTTTGCAACTGTCAATGAGCAAAAAGGTTCATATCCTGAAATCTGGCTTGGTGTCTCAGAATTTCAATTCATGACATTAGCCCTAAATCATGATTCACCAAGAACGAGGGCAGTTTAGTCTAAAAGTTTTGCCCATAGTTCAGCTCCTTTCTGGATTAAAGGATGTGATTTAAGGCCAGCTGTAAATGGTGACATGGCCCATGAGGTGTTAGGTTGAAGGCACCAACAGCAATGTCTCTGTGGCCACCAAAGTGACTCTATTCTCTCTGGGAGAGGAACAGATCTCCATGAAGGAAGATTCGAGGTGGCTACTCTCATTGCCATTGAGCCCCGATTTTAAAACATGGTTACGTTCAACTCAAAGCCATTCACTGCACGTGGATGCTTAGCTGGGCTCCAGCTCTCCCCATCAAGAAAATGATGCATGGCCCTGACTGGTGTAGCTCAGTGGATTAAGCGTGGGCCTGCAAACCAAAGGATCACAGTTCGATTCCCAGTCAGGGCACATGCCTGGGTTACAGGCCAGTTCCCAGCAGGGGACACATGAGAGGCAACTATACATTGATATCTCTCTCCCTCTGTCCTTCTCTTCCCCTGTAACAATAAATAAATAAAATCTTTTAAAAAAAGAAAATGACGCATGTACACCAATTAAATAAATAAATAAATAAATAGAATTTTTTAAAAATGATGCCTGGATGCCCTACAGGAATTAGATAACAGCAGGAAGAAAGAGAGTCACGCAAAGACTGAGAAGCCTAAGAGAAATCCCTAAGCTGGGGTTTGCGAAGCTCCGCAGGGTTTCTCATCAGGCACTTGGTGGGAAAAATGCAGTTTTTTGTCAGACATCAAGTTTGGTTTGCAAAGCTATCAGTCACTGTGTGAACTACAGAGTCACCGCGTGAACTGGCCAGGTCCTAGGAGGACTTTTACAAAATAAAAATCCAGATAAAGAAATGCCAGCAAGCCCAAGGAACATTGAATTCTTAACAATACTGGTATACCAGCACTCCCAGGTCAAGTGAGGGCCCCTTCTCCCATGTCTCTCCCCCATCTCCAACTCCTCCTCCCCCTTGTTTCCCCTTCCCTGCCTCTTCTTATCTCCTTTCCTAGACCTGAGAGACGTACAGAACTGAAGGAACAGAGGAAAAGTAATAAAGAAAAATAAGCTTGTTAGAGAGAGCTTCTATTTACCTGACATCCAAACTTCCATACAACTTACATACACCAACTGGTTTTTCTTTCCTTTTATGAGAAAAGGACTAACAGCTAGTTGATGCGGTAGATTACCTTTATTAAAGATTAATTTCAGAGAAAGACACAAGGTCAATGTAGATTCAACATGAATATATCCATCTATATCTAATTATCTATCTATCCAGACATCCGGTTTTCAACAAAAACTTACGAAGCACTAGTATAGACTAGGCATTTCTCTCCTCTCTGCCTCAGAGCAGTTTCACTACAAATCCATGGTCTGCAGCCTCCACTGGGCCACCGGTGCCACTTGCAGCCCTTCCATATTTCTGTGGTCAGCACCCTCTCTTACCACACCGGCAAATGTCAGTTTGCATACTCATCAAAGCTTCTACCGTATCGCCACCCTCTTCACTCAGAAAATCCCCCCACTTCCTCTTTATCAGGAAAAATAAAAGCCATAAGGCATGGGCTCCCTCAACCATCTACTTCCAAGCTCACCTGCCCTGGTCCCCATGCCACATATGCCACCTTCTCAGGACACCTGTAGGTCAACCTTCCTCTCTCCAGAGCTTCACCTTCTCCCTTTCTGTCACTCCTTCTCCATCAGCATTTCACTGGAGGTTATTCCATCCTGAAAGGAGACAAGGAGAGAAACCAAACTCCTCTCTATGGACTGGTCCTTCCAGATATGTCTTCCTCTCCTTTCCACATCATATCCCAGCTTGTGGAAAGCAGAGCCCACACCCATTGCCCCACTCTCTTTTCTCCAGTTAGTTAGGAATTTGGATTAAAGCAGACTGGGTCAGAGCCATTCCTCACCCAGCTGACTTCTGTGGTCATGGGCATAGTTTCTAACTTCTGTCTCAGTTTTCTCATGCAAAAGGAAATTAATATTAATTCAAAGCATTTGGTTGTTTTAATATAAAAGGGGGCAATATGGGTAAAGAGCTTAGCATAGTGTCTGGCACATAGTAAACTCTCAAAGTGTAGCTCTAATAGTATATAATCCCTAATACTTTGTAATCTGTCTTCTTCCTCTGGCATTTAACCGCCATTCCCGTTTCCAAATAACTTCTTTTTGCTAAATTCAAAGATGATTTTTCAGGGTTATCTCATTTGATCTCTTTGGCACAGTTGATAATCTGTCTATCCAACACACTCTGTCTACTTCTTAATCTCCTTCATCGAACATTGTAAAATTTGTAAATGTTCCTCAGACTTTCATCCACCACCCTGCCTATTTTTCCCTCTCCTCACACCCCCTTAGTGATTTCACATATTCCTATGTCCTTTGCAGACCGACAACTTCCCAATCTTTACCTGCAGTCCAGAACTTTCTCCCAAGCTACAGACTCCACAATCCAACTGCCTACAGCAAAAGCATCTTTACTAAGATGACTCACAGACACATCAAAACCGTCCCAAGTGGGACCTAATCACCTTCCACCCGTCCTCCTGTGTGTCCGTCACTCATCCAGTTGACACTTCCAGAAACTGTAATGACACCTGCTCCTTCCCTCTCATCCACATCCAATCCCAAACTACTTCCAATATGCCTCAGTGCATTTGTGTGTTTCCACCCCTGTGGGGGCAGTGCCACAGCTGGCACGTTAGTCTCTGGTCATTGTCACCATCAAGGATTTCCAACCGATGTAGGTGTAGGGGCTCAGAATAAGCCACCTCTCAAGATGTGCTTCAGTGGTAGGTGGATTATTTTGAACTGAAGGCAACCAAGACCTGCCTTCAGGTTCAAGAGAAACTTCTGCTCCCTCCATAGCTATCTAGAAAAATTTATTTTTTTTATTTTTTTAAAATATATTTTATTGATTATACCATTACAGTTGTTCTATTCCCCCCTTCAATCCCCTCCACCCGCACCCTCCCTCCCCCACCATTCTCCCCCCCTTAGTTTATAACCACATGTCTCAAGTTCTTTGGATTCTATATTTCCCCCACTATTCTCGCCCTCCCCCCTATCTATTTTCTACCTACCATCTATGCTATTTTCTGTGCCTTCTCCCACCTTCTCCCCCTCCCACTCCCCTGTTTCTAACCCTCCATGTGTTCTTCATCTCTATGGTTCCACTCCTGATCTAGCCGTCCTCTTGGTTTGCTTTTGTTTTAGGTGTGGTTGTTAATAACTGTGTGTTTGCTGTCCTTTCACTGTTCATATTTTTCATCTTCTTTTTCTTATATAAGTCCCTTTAGCATTTCATATAATAAGGGCTTGGTGATGATGAACTCCTTGAACTTGACCTTATCTGAGAAGCACTTTATCTGTCCTTCCATTCTAAATGAAAGTTTTGCTGGATAAAGCAATCTTGGCTGTAGGTCTTTGGATTTCATGACTTGGAATACTTCTTTCCAGCCCCTTCTTGCCTGTAAGGTCTCTTTTGAGAAATCCGCTGACAGTCTGATGGGTACTCCTTTGTAGGTGACTGTCCCCTTATCCCTTGCTGCTTCTAGGATTCTCTCCTTCATTTTGGTCTTGGCTAATGTAATTATGATGTGCCTTGGTGTGTTCCTTCTTGGGTCCAACTTCTTTGGCACTCTCTGAGCTTCCTGGATTTCCTGGAAGTCTATTTCCTTTGCCAGACTGGGGAAGTTCTCCTTTATTATTTGTTCAAATACGTTTTCCACTCGTGGCTGTTTCTTTCCCCCTTCTGGTACCCCTATAATTCGGATGTTGGAACGTTTAAAGATGTCCTGGAGGTTCCTAAGCCTCTCCTCATTTTTTTGAATTCTCATTTCTTCATTCCTTTCTGGTGGGATGTTTTGTTCTTCCTTCTGGTCCATTCCATTGATTTGAGTCCCAGTTTCCTTTCCATCACTATTGGTTTCCTGTGCATCTCCCTTCATTTCAATTAGTTTAGCCTTCATATGTTCCTCTAATTTGTGACTATGTTCCTCTAATTTGTGACTATAATCTACCAGTTCTGTGAGCATCCTGATAAATAGTGTCTTGAATTGTGCTTCTGAGAGGCTGGCAATTTCTCGGTCGCTTAGAGTTATTGGCTCTGGGACTTTGAGTTCTTCTTGTGCCATCTTTCGGGTTGTTCGTGCCTGTTCCATAGCAGGATCAGAGCCCTAAAGTGTTCACTAGAACAGGGCAACTAAGTCGCTGGGTTGTGAAGCTGTATGTGGGGGCGGGGTCAAAGAGGGACTATGGCATCCTGTCCGCCGCCTGCCGCCACGGCCCTCACCGGTGCTGCAGTTGCTGCCGTCACCGGGCCCACGCGTTTAGTCCCACTGCACTCAAGTGTGCCACCGCCGTCAGCCCTCGCCCCCTGGGGCCTGCGTGGTCTGTCTCACTGTGCGTGAATATGCGCCCGTGGTCTGCCCTGCACCTCAACTGGTTCCCGTCTGCCTGTGCACCTGGGTCGGGGGCCCTGTCCTGCCCGACCCTGCTCACTGCTGGCTCCGCCCCTCTTACCGTCCCCGTTGAACGGTTAGATGTAGTCAGACTTCCGTATAATTCAATTTTCTGTCCTTTGGTTGTGTCTTTGTTTCTCCAAACCTTTGTTGTATTCAAACTTGATTGTGGGAGAAGGCACAGTGTTTCCACCTATGCCTCCATCTTGGCGGAAGTCCAATCATACTTATCTAGAAAAATTTAACTGAGGAGCCTGGCCCATGACAGGAGATATCACCAGAAATGACTTACCTATCTCAATGGCAGAGCAAACAAATTAATTACTGAGCATGTGCTCTCTCTGAAATTACCTTCTGAAGCCCTGAGGTGCATGGCCTCATCGCCAGCTCAGAATGCATCATGTACCTCAATTTCCCTTTGTGCCCCTGAATCGCTCATGTGTGTGTGGTCTCTACTCTCTCATGTATGTGGAGTTCCCATACATGTATATGTAATTAAATTCAATCATTTTCTCTTGTTAATCGGTCTTCTCTCTAATTAGACTATTAGAGCAACCGAAAGGACCTCGAGGGTAGAGGAAAGTTTCTTCCTCGCCCACAGATACACGGCATCTCCTCTAACCCTGCTCCTACTCTAAGGCCAGAGTGAGCTTTGCTTATCTATTTTATTTCAGGGATTTTTTTTAATATAGAAAAGTACAAAGAATGATAAAATAAATACCTATACTCCCACGACCCATAAACACTGATGTTTCTGAAGTTAAAATCACTTAGAAAATCATAATGTTCTGAAAATTAAATCAATTTTCCTTTTAAAATTAAAATCATAACTAGTCTGCAAACTGCCCAAAGGCTCCTACTTGGCCTCCTTAGCATCAAGTTCAAATTCAGTTGTAAGGCTGCCATGACTCTACAATTTCCAGCCTCTTCTCACCCACGCTTCCCTACTCAAGCACTCAGAAGCACAGATCACAGCAAACTATTTTTGTTTCCCCCCAAATACCAAGGCCCCTCTCCCATCCAGCCCTTTCCACCTTTAAGGAGGACGGGCAGGGAAGGGACGCGAAACTGTCTGCATAAGGGAAAGAAGCAGGAACGAACACTGGATAGTGCTTGGCAGGAAGCCCACAGAACTGATATCCAGAGCATACCCTAGATTGTGCACGGGACGGCATCACAGTCTTAGAATTGCTCGAGAGTGTATTTAAATCCAGCCTCCCCTGCCTCTCACTCCTCAACTTAACCAGCAGGCCTTCCAAAAACCTGTATTTGAAGGGTAGTAAAGTATATATATTACATGTTTTGGATCTTTTGGATGTTTTACATACTCAAAGGAGAGTATATAATACAAGAAGACAGATTATTGTAATTCTCTAAGGCTTCTGGAAGGCAGAAACCTTTCCCCTGACATCCCTCCTAGCGGGTGGAAGTGATCTCTGAATGGAAAAGGAAAGATCAGTCACTAAATTAAGCAGTCCTTACCCCAGACAGAAAGGAAGCATCCGAAGATTCCTGGCAATCCCTTTGTTTTATGGAGACAGTTAAAAGGAAACCAGGAAGGAAGAGAAATCTTTCCACTTCTTGTGACATGCCTTGCAAATTGTCTTATTTTAAGAAAACACTGGTATTTCAGTTACACAGAAAATGATGCCTAGAAAATGGCATGGCCATTGTATACCAGAATTCTCCTGTTTTACTCTGTACTGAAGTCCATCAAAGACATGTGCAACATTAAATGCCTGATGACATTTGGTTTGGTAGGAAAATTAGTGAAAAGGCAGCATATGATGCAACTGCACTACCAGAATTATTTAAGACATGGGTAGGTGGCTAGAAGAAAATGGATTGTACTAATAAGCTGCCTCGTACTCAGGGTTCCAAGGGAGACTGCTCCAATTTCTGTGGATGACTTAAGATGGAAACTTTGTTATTTTTTCAAAATTCAATAGCTGTTAACTGATTACACCTCTGCTTTTACAATGACTGTTGTAAAATGTGAGAAGGAAACAGAAGGAACTCATTGCTGAACTTTTTAAAAAGTTATAATGAAAGGGAAGAAAATCTGTGAGTGGTCTCTGTGTTATCTGGGGGTTTTGTTTGGGGCTGTGTGTTCCCCATTACAAACGAGAGCACACCCCCACTCCTCCACCCCTCACCCCCACCCACACACAACCCTCTGGGAGAAAATTTATTTTGGACTATAACTGATGTTCCAGTAGAGTGAAATATTTTTTAAAGTGCTGCCATTCTGATGATATAAAAATACACTGCCTTTTAGAACAGGTGTTTTTGAAGAATAAATGTATGTCAAGAACTCATGATTGTCTCTGGAAACATCACCTGTTGGAAGGGATCATGAGAGTCCCTTAGAAATAGTCACACTCATAAATACAGAAGTCACTCTTCCATTTGGACTCTGTGCCAAGGGCCATGACATCCTTTGTAATCATGATCGCATTTTATTCTCCATATTTATTAAGTCATATTTATTATTTATTAAACATTTTTATTAAACATTCAATAAATAATAAATATAAACATTGGTATTTATTAAACAACCATATTTATTAAGTCATAATATCTTCATCCCACAGAAAAGAAAAGAGAGGGGTGCTTCATCGCCAAGCTACCACATAACCTTGAAAAAGAGCATCAGGGTCTTTAATTTCCAAGTGGTACTTAGTTCAGGAGGGCAAGCTTCCCAACATCAGTAGAAATCAAATTTAGTTTTATGTTAGATCTGCTAGTTTGTTCCAAGGAGTTTAATTGAAATACAGAGAATAACATGTTTTTATTTAATTATATATTTTCTTTCACAACAGTATACTTTAAAAGCTAAGGATAAATATTGCCTACTATTCTTTTATTTTTTAAGCTTTTCTTAAATCCTCACCTGAGGATACATTTATTAATTTGAGAGAGACAGAGAGAAGGAGAAGAACATTTATGTGAGAGAGAAACCTCATTCAATTGCCCGACCATACGTGCCCTGACCAGGGGACCAAACTCGCCACCTAGCTATGGGCTCTGACCAGGAATTGAACCTGCAACAAGATGGCACTCCAACTGACCTAGCCATACCAGCCAGGCTTTGCCTAATTGTCTCATCAACGTTTATGTAAGTAGAATATACAGATAGAGGTAGTGCTTTCATACAAAGATTCTGTACAGTTCAGCACCTTTCTCTCAAATTTTCATTAGTTTTACAATTCAATTCAACACATGTTACTCCTTGACACCTACGTGTCAGACACAGGAAACACAATACTAAGCTGGCAGACGTGATGGCCCCTGGCCCTCATAGAATTTCAGTACTGTCAGGGAGATGATGATTAAGCAAGTTACTCCAATATAATGCTGTAAGTGCTATAGAGGGCAATAATCAGGAGATTATAGGTGAATGTAAAAAAAGGGAAGAAAGAATTTTGGGAGAAAAATGACATCATGCTGAAACCTGATGGAAACCACACACAGAAGAGTAGGACAAAGATCACGTTAGGCCTTGGAGTCGAACACGGTGCATTTAAGAAGGTCAGTCCTAGAACAGGTACTGCGATGAGGTCGGTGGGAGTGTGGGGGTGGGGAGGGTGAGGAGGAAGACACAGCGCAAGGTGTTGGAGAAAGACATGGGCAAGGATGGCAGAAAATAAGGCTGAAAATGCAACCAACCAGGGTATGATTCTACCCCAATCTCTTGTAGATGGAACCTCTCAGAACTGTTGGCCTCGCGAACAGTTAAACATTCCTAAACGTTTTCTACTGCAGCAGACCGTCGTTATCTAGAAAACGTAACTCCTACCATCTAGCACTTTGCAATTTGGTCAGCATTCTCAGCTCCCTCCCTGTTCCTCACTACAATATTCCCTGTCTCCTAATTCAAGGAATAAAGAGTTCTTCTGATCCATGCAGAGCTAGAAGGAAGGATGATAATTACTCAGCACCTGTAGCATGAACCCCCATAACCAACCTAGCTGCAATGCATTTCTTTCCTAAACCATCCCCATTACCTTTAGCTATTTCTCCTTTGAAGCTAGAGCTTTTATGTCACTTGAAGCTATTACATGGAATTACTATTTAGCAGGTATCACCCATACTGGGTTAAATCCAAAACTACTCCCTCTTTAAAAGTTTAAAATTACAAATACATTATGCCAGAATATAAACTTCAAAGCACACTTTAAATAGGCCACTCTTTTTTCATCCTCCCCCAAGGACATGCTTATTGGCTTTAGAGAGAGGGGAAGGGGGAGACAGAGGGGGGGAAGCATCGATGTGCAAGAGGAACGTCAGCTGGTTGCCTCTTGCATGCGTGCTGACTGGGGACCACACGGGCAACCTAGGATGCACTCTGACCAGGAATCGAACCCAGGCCCTTTCAGTTTATGGGATGACGCTCCAACCACATGAGGCACACAGGCCAGGGCAGTCTATTTTTTTAAAGTACATGTAAAGTGTGTTCTCCACTTCTTCTTCTGGACAGAGAGAACATTCTCAGTGAGAAAGTGGGAATGATTTTGTAGCTAGACAATCCAACACACACACACACACACACACACACACACACACACACACACGCTTCTGCATTTGAAGACTGAATGGTTACAGAGAAACAAAATTAAACGAGGCAGTGGGATGTCTGACCAAATAAATATCCCAAGTATTTCAAGTATCATCCAAGAGGGAAATTCCACTAACATATGCTGCAATCTGCCACAGGCAAATGAGGGCTTCTAATTCAAGAACATAAGCTGGGTTCCCACCTATAAAAAAATTCTGCAAGCATCAGCATGCCCTGGCTAGAATAATGATGCATGACTTGTGGTTGAAAACATTCCGCAGCTCAACAGATGTCTCTCTTTCGGGGTTTAGGACAGGCAGGCGTCAGGCAGTAATCTCACAACAGTGAAACGCCACTGACCTGAGGTGGAAAAAGTATCAGAGGCACCCGCCCAGGGAGATGGCAGGTCTTTTGTAAAGTACACCATTTTCTGGGCATGCCCTGCAGCAATTTCCCCAAAAATATGGCACAAAGCAATTGCTTTGTTACCAAGGCATGTCAAGAAATTTCTAAGACAAGAACCACTGGTGCAAGTGAAATTCATGACTTCTTTTTAATACTCTGAGAGACGGAGCTCGTGTTTGTCTCAGAAGCTCAGTGTTTGCATTCGGAAGCTGAATCTCATTATTATACATCTCAATTTTAACTTGAGGTTTGTCTCTCTGGCATATTGCAACCCAAATTTCTCTTTTTCTCAATGCAGGTCCTCATCGGTATCAGGGAGAAGAATAACTCTTGTAACTGCAAGTGACCTTCTCCCTGGTCCTGTGAGTGGCCTTACCTTCTTAGTCAGGCACTACCACCCCCAACACACAAAAAGCTGAGCTCATTGTCCTCCCTCTAAAAGCCAATTCTTCTTTCAGTTTTCCAAACTGGTAACTGGTAACTATCTACCTCTACTGTCCAACCCAGAAACCCAGGAGTCATCTTTGCTACCTGTCCCTTACTTCTCAGGCCAAAAACCAAGACCTGTCACTTTGCGCATCCAAATCTCTCTCCAGTCAGACTGTCTTTCGCCAGCTTCCCTGCCACCTCCCAGGTTCAGCTCATTGCCATCTCAGCCCTGGATTATGCAACCTGCAGCCAGAGTGGTCTTTCCCATCGTAGCTCAGATGGAGTGTCTCTTGCTTCAAACCCTTCCAGTGGCTCCTCGTTGCTTTGGAACAGAGTCCTCACCCGGCTTATCCGAATCCTCATCTCCTGCTATGCCTCCTCACCTCACACTCTCTGCTCTCACCAGTCCTAGCAATAGGACATCCTCAAGGCATTGTGCTCGCTCTTGACACTCAGCCTTTGCATACGCTGTTCACCTTGCCTCAAGTGAGCAATTTCCACCCAACTTCACCTTGTCTTGTCCTTGAGCCTCAGGCCAGTGTACTTTACCAACAGAAAGTCCCCTCTTTTCTCCCAAAATGTCCGTAGGAGGAGGACACAAACAGGTGTCCTCCATACATGTTCTCATAACCTTCGTCCAAGTCATAGTACTTGTCCCATCATGTAAAAGACTGGGTCCCATCAGGATTGCATTGCAGAACCCAGGAAAATACTGGATACTTAAGTATTTGTTGAATATATGAGTTAATGAATACTTCACTCCTGATTATTTTAGCAAGTGATAGCACATCCTTTGCCTCTTCACCACCACCCCACTCCATTCCTTTCTTTGTCTTGTTCCTACTCAGCACTGTTCTGATCCTCTGTTTCCTGACCTCTAGATTGGTGTATGTGTGCCATCCCTGCTCTCTGACCCTGACTTCCCCAAGGCATCTCTGATTTGGTCTTCCCTCCCGATCCCCCAACCTTCTTGGGTAGGACTGGCCTCATAATATCTAATGTTTGGCCCCAGCCATTCAGTTGGCCTATGCCTGGGTCACTTACCACCTCCCCCATACCCACCCATGACATGAGAAGACATGCATTTTAATATACACCCATGTTTCTGGGAATCCATGCTACTCAAGCAAAATCACACCATTGTGTCTTCTGAAATTATGTGTATGATGCTGGGGCAAGACACACACAGCTGAGCGGGCAGATGGTGCTTCTCTGGAATGACAGTCAGAGATGCTCTCCCTTTCCCTACAGGTGCCTCCAACAGCCACTGGTGTGGCATCCGCAAGCTATTCTTCATCTCCCTGTTGAAGAGCTTCACAGACTCATCACAGAGTTACAGTGACCCATGGACCTCCAGGGCTCAAAATCTTGCAGATGTCTTTCTTGTAAACCAATTATTGTGGGACGGTGTAAAGGAGGGTCATACTATCCCTGTAGAGGCCACCCTGTCAGCTCCTTTGCTGCTCTGAGGGACATGCGCAGAAGCCCCATCCTCTGTCTTTCAGGAATCACAGGCTAACATTGTAAGGATCCTGCAGCTGAGCCCCACCGGACTAGGATATTCTTCCACGACATTTACACGCTGAGTCCTAACACCAGCTCCCTGAGACCCCTCCCATCCCATCTCTCCAGGCACCCCCCTCTGCCCCTCTCCTGTATGTTTTCCATTTATCTTGGTCTTGATTTCTGCCACTCTGACCTTGAAACTGAAATTTGTGTCTTGAACCTGCCTGTGCCCCTCTGCATTTTGCATTCACAAGTGGACTTCTAGGTGTGTAACACCTGCCTTCCCGCTGTGACTCTGACTGGCTCAACCTCCAGATTAAGATGCCGGTACCATGGCATCTGCCCAACTATGGTCCTTCAGAAAGGGAAGAGAAGGGATGTTAGAGTCAAGCAAATTATCACTCAGCCTTTCCAAGTGGCAGCACGCTTCCTGTACGCGCTGTCTATAGAGACTACTTTATCCTTGACTTTGTGGACTGAGTCCTAAAACTAGAGTTGGAGGCCATCTATACTGTAATTGACTGACAGCATGAATTGGGGGGGGGGGCATGAAAAGTATCCTCTCTTTTATTTATGCCACCTGCAGATACCCTGCTGTCTTTCTTTAAGGTATTTTTAATCTGAGAAGTGCAAAATTATTTTTGGAGGGGTGGGGAGACCCTCATTGCTCACTTTCTCTGTGGATTCCCAGGGGTATCAATCACTCTCACCCCTAGAATAACCATATAACTTATCTTTTAAACTATGGCATTTTTAATTCAAAGACTTTTCTTTTCTTTTCCCATATTGTATTGTTGTTCAAACACAGGTGTCTCCATTTCCCCTCCATGACTCTTCCCAACCTTAGCCATCCCCACTTCCCACCCTTGATCCTACCGCCTTTTGGTTTTGTCCATGTGTCCTTTATACATGTTCCTGAAAACCCTTCCCCCTTTCTCCCCCATTATCCCCCCGATAAAACACGCAAGGTAGAACTGAAAATACCACAGTGGCTATCACAGAAATATGGGTCAGCCTTTAAGGAGGAAGTTAGAATCTTGATCTCAAAAGCTATTAAAAGCCATCCTTTTCCCCATCCCTTCACCTGCTGGCCTGATTGCGTTTAAATGAAGAAACAAGATTTCAAGAAGAGGGTACAGAAAACAGAATGTCATATTTTTCTCTCCACTCTCTCACGGATGATGGTGTGGGAGCCTCCACAAGTATAGATAACCAGTGTGAATTAACAGCTTAACTGGAAGCCCATAAACGGCCATCGTCACTCCCTCTTGTCTACTCCCATTCTCAAACCATGCACAATACAACTTGAGAGAAGGCCAAAAAATTATCTCTCGAAAACTCAATTGCTACAACCAATTATTCAGCAGAACATCCTTTGTTAAGCCTCCAGCCTTTGATTAGCAAGCTTAGTTTAAAGAGAGTCTTCCCCCCGCCTCCTCCCCTAACACTGAGCCGCATCAAGTGCTGTCTTTGCTTACCAAAGGGAGTCTGGGGTGTGCGGTGGCATTCTATTACATAGACCTGCTTTAGAAAAGAGACTGGAGTGGGGGGAGAATACCAGGATGGCTGTCCCATGGTTATCTAAGGCACCACCTACAAGCACCTTCTCTTGATATCAGAGCCATTGTCACTTCTAGCTGGGACAGAGTGCAATAATCAGAAAATACATAGTTCCCTCCTTCCCCACCTTCTGAAAGGGATCAGCTGTGGAAAATTCAGGTCTGTAGCTTAGATGGAACAAAAGACCTTGAAAATCCAAGAGAGACTTAATGTGTTTTAAAAATGATCCTAGGGACAGTACTTCTATCCCAGTACTGCTCATGATATAATTTGCTTCCTCAGAAATCTAAGCCACAAAACCCATAACACAAAGCCAAGTATTCTGAAAGATTTACTCAGTGAATGTAGAACTTGATTTTTTTAAATATAAAAGTTTATCAAAATTAGGATACAACCTTAGCTTCTTATTCAGATTAAGAGCAACTACAGGAAAAAAATGCAAGAGAAAATCCCTAAATTATCATGTCACTTGATTCAGCTGCTCTGTACAAATCTCCGCCCATATTCATGCTGAGAAGACAGGGAGCCACGGGCCCCTTCCCACGTCTCATTGACAGGCACTTGATTAAAGGTAAGCACTCAGAGTCTCCTTCACGGAAGGTTGAACTCAGACACCAACCAGCATTCTAGTTGGTTCGCCTCAAGTGCAGGACTCAGGAGGTCACGTAAACAGACGAAAGTGCTGACTTCATTTCAGAGTGGCTGCAGGAAGATTGCCCGGGGTGGGGAGAAAAGGAGAGAGATGGAGGGAGAGCGAGAGCACAGCGCATCTCAAAGCGTTGCTGCAACAACGATACCTCCTACAAAGTACGTTTGGAATCCCTGAAATAAGCCTGTATTCACCTGAGCTTTCTTAAAGGATTTCTGTGGTTTGCCATCAAGAGATTCCTGTCTATACCATGGGTCCTTCTTGCGTCCTTTTCCTTATGATTTGCATTTTCCTAGGTTAAACCATACCTTTGGACATTTATATGTATTTCAACAAAAACCCAACCCTTACAAATGCCCCAGGCTCTAAATGGTTTGTGACTATGAAATTTTATTATACAAACCATAAGGCGAGAAACCACATCCCCAGTTTTCAAGAGTCAGTAACATAATAAAACTGAAGTCAAATCGCTCTGCAGTAAAAGAAGGAAAAAAAAAGAATCCCATGAACCCACTGGGAGAACAAAATTGATGTCAAAGGCCCCACGCAACTACTATTTCATCTTTTCCCCCCACACCTTTGTCGGTCTTCTGGAATCTTTGATTTTGTTTTATTTTGTTTTGCTTTTGTAAGCAGTTGGGGAGCTAAGTAGATTTTGCTGGATGTTGGAGATAGGAAATGTCAATCAGCCTGAATCTTTGATGCCAAAACAATAAAATTGTGAAGAACTCACTTCCCTTATCCTCTTTCCTCTGAAAATGAAAACAGGACACAATCAAGTACATCAATTGTAGAGGATAAATGACATTTACGCACAATAACAATAAGAAGCAACTGTGGCCAAGATTATTCTTTATTATGCTTAGTTTTTTATGCTTGGGTCAAAAAAGCAATTCTATTGCTAAGAACCCTTATTAGACCTCTGTAAAAGTTTTAGTATATGGGGTTATTCTCTATTAGGATATTTGCTAAAACTAGATATTTTCTTGTGTAATATATAACTACTGGGGTACAGAGGGTTTATTTCAAGTACTTATCATGCACTCAAACAAAAGCTGGCCATGTTCCCTGCGGGTGCACCTAATGTGTACTTCCTCAGCACAGAAAGCGAGTTACTAAAACTGTCACAGGATGTTAAATAAGCCTTTTCTTGGGGTTGCCAGACAAAATACAGGATGCCCAGTTAAACTGTTTTTCAGATAAACAATGACTATTACACAGAACATGACTATACTGAAAAAATATCATTATGCTAAGTTTGGCAACCTTAACTTCTCCTCTTGTCTCAAAAATTCAGCTGAAGCTCTAAAACTGAACCATTGGGTTACAAATATCCCAATACCCCTAAAAAGAGCTGCTACGTGTATCCTCGCCTTTGGTCTGTTTTGCCTCAGGCTTTGCGCTTGGGGTCTTTTAATTCTCCATCTATTCTGCTTACTCCTGACAACTCACCTAAGACTCTACCTTTGCATCTTACCTTCACCTATAATCTGCAGACTCCTTCAGGGTGGGGCCAGGTCCTATTATTCACTTGTTTCCTCAGGAACCTGAGCACACATAGACGATGTGCAATAAATATTCACTGGGATAAAATGTTTGCCCATGGCCTTCAACACCAATTCCAGGCTCCCCTACCTGGTTTTTGAGAGCTTTCGCAATCAAGCATCAGCCTTCTTCTTTTTCTTCTTTTCCTCTCGAGAGCCTCCATGTTTATTGAGCTTTTGTTCTCTCTGTTTCTCACACATACTCTACTCATCCTGCCTCTCAATACTCACACTGAGGTAGGAGCCCATCGCTGAGGTGGGAGCCTGCGAAGCCTCGCCTCTGATCCCTGAAATCTTATACCGACTTTCCTTAAGACCCAATTCGAGTACCCATTCCTCAAGTAGATTTCTTTGATTATTTTGACTGAAGCCTTTGCTGTTCCACAAAACGTCCATTTTAGAAGTTAAAGCACAACACAAAAGTTTCTCATCGATGTTTGCTAAGTCTTTGGTCTCCTAGCTAAGTCACCCTCGTTCTGAGGTCTTTAGAGTCAAGGATTGTGTTATAAATGTCTCTTGCCTGCCCTTCCCCAGCTGAATGCTTGCCAAGTGGATATACCCTACAGAAAGGCATTGAATGCTTTTTCTGTATTTTCTAGGACCTTCTATCAAATTACTAGAGTGTAATTCATGGCTTAAAACTTTCAAAAAAAAACCCAAGACACATGGGCTTCAATCTTGGCTCTTTTGCAAATATTCATCATGCAAATAAATATTTTTAATTATATTTCATTGTGATGTGTATTTCTCTGACCACTACATATGAGCATCTTAATTTTTACCAGACTTCCATATTTCTTCTTCTTTCACAGACCAGTTCAAACATAGTATAATTAGCTATATATTCTGATTTGGGCTTAGTTTGAAACCTGTGTTTGACATACAGTTTCGGGGGTGAATAGCCTAGAGGCTAGGGATGGTCGTTAACCATTTTGGATAAGAACAATCAAGAAGTATAGTAAGTATAACAACCCAACTGGGCATGTCAAAGAAAAAAATATTCAATAGTAAATGTTTTGGAATTACCCATTTAACAGTAGCCAAGTGAACTAGAAATGAACTCTTTAAACCTAATCTTAAGCTCTCTGCTCACACTTCATGTTATAGGGTTTGGGTGGGATAAAGGAAATCACGTTTCCAAGAACCAAACATGCTGGTAAGTGGGAAATGTCTGCAAGGCAGTATCAGTAAAGCTGTGTCTGCCATTTCAACTTGACACCATGAGATAGAGACATATCTGGCAAGGGAGAGTGGCTGCACTGGGTTCTGGATAGAGCTGACAATGGTCCAAAATCATGAAAGCAGAGCATCTGCTCTGTCTGGGAATAAATCGCCTAGAACAATTTCTCAGCTACTGGGCCAAAGTCAGCATTACCCACTGCAGACTGGAGAATCGGAATGTTGACGTACAGTTCACCGTTAATCAAAACAAAAGCATGTTGTTTTAACTTAAACAGCCATCATGTTAGCTGAACAAGGAGATAATGTTTAGAGATGCCAAAGGGTCAAACTATACCATTCGCCACTTTACTATGACAGACCATATACCAAGGGTGTGAGTACAGGCTAATGTGCTCAACTACTATAGCTAGACACGGGCAATGCTGTAACCAAAAACTGCTGAATGCACAGGGCTCTGCAAGAGGGAGTGATAATGTCTTACCTACCCCTGGTTCAGGGATCATGAAAGCGATGTTTGTTCCTCCACGTATCAAAGAGGAAGATCCCAGGGTGATGACAAAACTCTACCACTGAGAAATCTCAATCCAGCTCTGGCACTCAGGAACCAGAATATGCAGGAAGGCAGTAACTCTCTACCCAAGGATGCTCTCCTCAGTCCCAAACACTCGTGGTCAAAATCACAATGGTTATCATGACAACAACCGTTAACAAAGAGCAACTGCCTTCTCTTTGCCAGGAACTGTGCTTTAACACTTAACACAACCCCATAAGGTAGGGTGGGTCATTTAGGAAGTTACTTATGATTTGGCATAATCCTCCCCGAGAACTTCTTTATCTCCAGAACTTCCTCAGGATGCAGTGAGAGGCAGCATCCTTGCTATTTTATAGAAGGGCCACTAAACTCCAGCGTGACATGCAATGTACAATGTGAATCTAATCTTTCGTGTCGTTTCTTCATTGTTTCATCTTTTCTGGTCTAGGTTAAGTATCTGTGTAGCCACAGAAGAGAGTAGGTTGACCCTACGAGTAAACTCTATTAAATGTTGAACCCTTCCAAACTCAGTGCTCTTGCAAGATTTAAGACGGGGAAAGGTTGTGGCAAAATAAACTGGCTGGTTCCTTTAGATACCTCGAAAGAAAATCTGGCTCACTACTTAGGAACCACTCTAAGATCTTGGAAGGACACTAAAGAATCCCTGTTTGTGTGGTTGAGCTATTCTCACACAGCTATTTTTATGATTAACTTCCATTCTGAGTAACAAATGAGAAAAGAAATCCTTGAACCTTTGCCCCAAACAATTGCCAAGTTTTGTTACTCAAGTAACTCAGAGAACTACACTTATGTTGTCCTGACCTCAGAAGTCATCCCTCTGTTTTGGAAAGTAAATAAACTAAAATAAAACTTTTTTTCTTCTTCACTGTTCAGTATTCTGTCCTAGGACATGTTCAACCCATGTTATGTGGTAAATGCTTTTTTCCTCACCTTTTTTTTTGCCTGTTTAAACTGTCAACTTTGTTTGCACCTGAGGTCTTAGAACCATTAGTCCAAAGTTAAGAATTCAGATGTTAATTCATCAGCAAGTCACACTCCCTTTTCTCCCCCACTTGTTATGTGGCTTTGTAGTTTACTCATGTAATTTGTTAAATGAATAGTGATCATAAAATATGCAGTGAAAAAGATGTTTAACAGAGTAAAGCCATCCACTGGAGAGACCTCAAAGAAAATGGACATGAGAAAGATCTCACACATTCAGGAAGCTTTAATGAACCCCATGTGTCAGATCCTGTGATGGCCAGTCCTCGGCCTGGAGGCAGAAGTCAGCTGGAGACAGTGTCCCATGGAGAGAAATGGGCCTCAGAGGCCAGAGGAGCTGGCCTTGGCCTGCCCTTGAAAATAAGCAGCTGGTTTTACACCAGCCACAGATAGGGTCATCTCTGGATTTTAGAGGTTCCTCACTTGATTTTTTGGGCTTTATATTTTGAGGTAATGGTTGATTCACTTGCAAGAAGTAAGAAAGCAACACCCTATATACCCTTAACCCAGTTTCCCCCACGAGAACATCTTGCGTAACTATAGTGTCTCACAACCAGAAAATTGACATTGATACAATCTACTGACCCGATACAGATTTCACCCGTTTTACACATACTCAGCCTGTGTGTGTACGTGCATGTATTTAGTCCTATGTGATTTTATCATACATGTAGATCCGCGAGGCCAAAAGCACGACAGCAGTTCCATCACAAGTGTACCTCATGCCACCCTAATCTGGTCTTCATCACCATGATCTTTTTCATTTCAAGAACGTTATATAAATGGAATCACATAGTGCAACCTTTGAGACTAGCTTTCTTCACTCAGCATAATTCACTTGCAAGCCATTTACATTGTGTGTCGCAACAGCTTGTTCCTTTTTCTTGCCGGGTAGTATTTCATTGTGTGCATGTGTCATACTTCGTTCAACTCTTCATCCACTGACTCACATTTGGGTTGTGCAGTTTGGGGCTATACTAGCAAATAAAGTTGCTATGAACATTCACACACACACATACACACACACATTGCATGTCTGTGTGTGAATATAAGTGGTCATTTCTTTGGAATAAATGTCCAGGAGTACAATTCCTGGGTTGTAAGGGAAGTATATGTGCAGTTTTACAGGAAATTGACAAACCATTCTCTAGAGTGGCCACACCATTTTACATTCCCACAACAGTGCCAGAGTGATCCAATTCGTCCACACCCTTGCCAGTATTTGGTGTTATTGCTAATGTTTTTATTTCACTCATTCTGATAGGTGTGTGTTATAGTTCATAATGGAGTTAATTCACATGTTCCTAAAACTAGTGATGTCTAATATCTTTTCACATGCTCGTTTGCCATCTGTATATTCTCCTTAGTGAAATGTCTGTTCGTGACCGTCGCCCGTTTTCTAACTGGATTATGTGTCTAATTTTCACTGTTGGGTTTTAGAAGTTATTTACATATTCTAGATACAAATGCTTTGACAGATACGTGACTTCTAATATTTTCTCCCAGCCTTTAGCTTGTCTTATAGCCTGTTAATTAGTTTAACAGAGCAAAACTTTATAATTTTAATGATGTTGAATTTATCCATTTTTTTCTTTCATGGGTCGTCATTTTAGTGTCAAATCTAAAAACTTTTTACTAGTTCTATGACCTGAAAATTTTCACCTATGCTTTTTCCTAGAAGCTTTATATTTTTACATTTAAGTCTATGAGCCAGTGTCAGTTAATTTTTGTGTAAGATGTGGGTTAGGTTGTTTAGGGGTTTGGGTCCCCCCCCCCCGTGGATACCCAATTACTCCAGCACCTTATCTTTTCCCCAAAGTTGCTTTTGTAACTTTGTCAAAAATCAGTAACCCATATTTATTTGTATAGGTCAATAAATACTCCATTGGAGGTTCCTAAGCCTCTCCTCATTTTTTTGAATTCTCATTTCTTCATTCCTTTCTGGTGGGATGTTTTGTTCTTCCTTCTGGCCCACCCCCTTGATTTGCGTCCCAGTTTCCTTTCCATCACTATTGGTTTCCTGTGCATCTCCCTTCTTTTCATTTAGTTTAGCCATATATTCCACTAANGATGTGGGTTAGGTTGTTTAGGGGTTTGGGTTCCCCCCCCCCCGTGGATACCCAATTACTCCAGCACCTTATCTTTTCCCCAAAGTTACTTTTGTAACTTTGTCAAAAATCAGTAACCCATATTTATTTGTATAGGTCAATAAATACTCCATTGATTTACATGTATATCCCTTCCAGAAACAACATACTGCCTTGGTTACTATAGCTATAGAGTATGCCTTAATACCAGGTAAAGTAACTATTCCCACTTCTTTCTTTTATTTCAGCATATCTTGGCTACTTTAGGTCCTTTGAATTTCCACATAAATCTTCCAATAAGCTTATNAATAAAATATATTTAAAAAAAAAATAAATAAATAAATAAATAAATACTCCATTGATTTACATGTATATCCCTTCCAGAAACAACATACTGCCTTGGTTACTATAGCTATAGAGTATGCCTTAATACCAGGTAAAGTAACTATTCCCACTTCTTTCTTTTATTTCAGCATATCTTGGCTACTTTAGGTCCTTTGAATTTCCACATAAATCTTCCAATAAGCTTATCTGCATCTCTTAAAAACCATGCTGGGATGTTGATGAGATTTGCATTAAACCTACAGATCAATTTAGGGAGAGTTCACATCTTTGCCATGTTGTGTCTTGCAATGCATGAACACTACCTTGTTTTAACTATCCCCCATGGGTTGCTTTGCCTGGGCTCCTGGGTTTAAATGCTCCTGGGCCCATATCTGTGGAAACCATATCTGAGTTTGTCACAACCTTTAGACCCAAAGCTGCCGTCATGGGCACAGGTCTCTCGTGCCATCATCTGTGGTCACAGCATTGGCTACCACCTAAAGCTTTATAGAATAAGCCAGAACTTGTGGTTGAATCCAATACCACCGGGTGTTAGCTGGGTCACCTCAAGCCTCAGTTTTCTCATTGGTAAGATGGTAATGCCTTCCTTGGAACATCCCTATAGCTAGGCCTTAAATGGAGGCTATTTATATTATTTTAACATATGCTCCTACCACTTACCTAACTTTGTATGCAGACTCTAGTATTTAAAATGCCAAGTTAAACTCATCCTTATTAGTGATCTATCACCCCTTTTAATCCATCATTCCCATTTGTTGTAAGCATTCTGGCCTCTGATGCTATCTACATTTGTATCCCAGTCCTTGAAAAATAACTGCAAACTAAGCAAAGAGACATAGACAGAGTTTGACATGCTACTAGGTAAATCCATACTCATTTGGTTCTTTGGCCGCAGTTCATAGAAACACCTTCCAGGAAATTAGATAAAGGGTATAAATTAGGAGGAAGTCAAAGAACCGTGCCTGAGAGCAGCAGAACCAGGCAGTGCCAAAATCAGAAACCTGACAGCCTTGCCCAGGGCCCGGGCTCTGAAATGAAGTAGCTGTACCCAGCCCCTGTTTGTCTGTGTCGTTCTATTCAAGGGTTGGAAAGCTAGGAGAGAGGTCCTCTTGGCCGAGCTCAGGTCTCGTGATTGGCTCCAGGCTACACTTGGCAGTAAGAGAAAAGATCTGGCTGACAAGATCCTTTAGCACCTGTAACAGAAGGATGCCACTGGCATTTCCCATCCACCCAAACTGCCCACAGTGGACAAGAGTCAATGCCTCTGAACGGAATCATAATGCTGTTCAGGAGAGAACATGAGCCCCTGGATTTCACAAAGTACCGAAACCCTACTCCAACTTTCTCCCATGTAAGAATGATTTGCTAAATAGTGCTCTCTGGCGATGGCCATTTAGCCAGAAATAAATTCACCCAGGGGTCCAGGAATATAGATCTACCTGCTCCATATGGTAACCAACTGATAAATAGTGTTGCTAAAAGGCAAGTAGGTGAAACCTATGGCATTCTGTGAATCTACTGAAATGTACTAGGATCACAGCTTTCACGCCGGCACTTAAGCTGCCACATTGGCCTGTGCAGTGACCTCAAGTCCCTTACTTAACCTCAGTACTCAAGTTTTCTTATTGACAAAAGGAGGATAATGGTTCTAATCTGACACTTTGGTGGAATTTTTCAATTATAAAGCACTATATAACTTATTCATAATTTTTGTGCTGGTTAGAACTCCAATTGCTTCCTTATAAGCATAGAGAAGTTAGGTGGAAGTCCCTATATTCTTAGTTTTGTTGTTGTTTTTTAATAGGATTGAGGATGCAAACTAGGAGGAAGAAATATTGAAGGGAGAGTTGAGTTTCTCTGCCAAAGAGGAGAAATAGAAGACATCCTGCCATCTGAAGAAGTCGTGTGTGAGGGCGAGGAGCAGGGCTGGGAAAGAGGGAGAACAGGTCAGGAGACGGCGGAGGCCTCGGGCTGTGTGATGAGAACCCTCAGAGCGGCCCCCTGGGAAGCCCTCCCCAAAGAGGCGGTCTCAAGTCAGAGGAAGCATTTCAGAACAAGGGCAGATTAGAGAAGTGTGAACCCAAGGGTTGGAAAAAGCCAAAAAGACACATGTGCCCATTCCACTTGTATCTTCACCCTAAGAAGTAGAACTCTAGGACTTAAAGCTCCTTGAACATGGAATTTGAGAGCTAAAGGCAAACTTATATAGGTCTCAAAGGGTAGGCAAGCCCTCAGCTGACTTTTGGATTATATATATATTTGCATTCAGACATGAGAAACAATAGAATACTGAAATCTCTAGTGATTATTTTCAAACAGAAAAAGGAAAAAGAAGGCTCTTTGTTCTGTTATTCCAACTTTGATCTTTTATTCATTCTCTAAAGGCAGAAATGACTGTTTATATGTTTTCATGAGTTAAATACCTCTTGAGGATTTTGTTTTGTTTTGTTTTCTGCTGTGGATTTTAACACAGAAGCTCCTCCTTTCGAGCCAAAAGTATTGACAGCCAGCCCCTTACAACTACCATGTGCTACAGTCTGGATTCATTCGTTTCTGGGCTCCTTTTATGTATGCTTTGTAGGGCACACAATTAATCACAAATGTGGAAAATGCTCCTGCTGTCTAGGAAAACCGGAAGTGAGGCTGGCTGCCACCCCACACCCCCCAGACCATGTCTAATCACAGCCTCTGTGGAACGTGGAGCTCCAGGACACGCCCCCTCCATCGTGTGCCCCTGCTTTCCCAGCCAGAGTCAGGATGCAAATCTAAGGCGAGAGCAGCCAAACCCTAACCTGGTTGTGACCTCTCAAGTGACCACAGGTGAAAAGACAAACTAGGCCAGTAGGATTGTCTTTCCTGCGTATTGGAAATGGATATCCAGGAAGGTGTGAGATCATTTAGAGGCCACGAGGAGTCATGAGCAAGCCAGCAGTAGCAGAAGGCCAGGAGAATGAAGCAGACATAAGAAAATTGATTGCACCATGTTAACCCCATCTGTTCCTGCCCCAGGTACGAGGAAATATAAACCATTCCCTTTACTTACCTTCTCACAATCTGTCTTCTTCCTCTCCCTGTCTCCCCCTTCTCTGCCTAAACCCACCAAGGCAGAATAGCTAGTTTTGAATCAGAGCTGATGGAAATGCACCTCTCCAATTCCCTTATTTTTCTCAATCCAGAACAAGACTTACAGAGGACAGTTAACGACCTTGGCACACGTAGGTCTAACGACACCAAGGGCTTCCTTTGTTCACTGAAAATGCCCAGATAGAAATAATATCTAAGAACTTAAGGTTTCCCACCACAACACTCTTCCCTCTTATGGAATCTAATTGTAGCTCTAGAAAGAGAGAGGTTGGCTCTTGCACACCTCCCAGCATACCGACTCTCACACGTCATGAGCTAAATCAGAAAGAAACAAGGGCAGCGTGGTGTGGGAGAAGTAGCAGTGTTATCTTTGCGGTCCGCTCAGATGGTCGATTCAACTGGTGGGTTTGGGAGGAAGAGAGAGAGAAATGTGAAATGCCTATGGAAACACTATCACTGCAGGCCACAACATATATATATATAGCTTTGCAGGGTAAGAATATAGTTAAATGTATTTTCAGCATGTGGTTCAACCCGAGTAATTTATATCTGTAACTGGCATCCCTAATACCATAAAACTGTACCTAGAAGCTCCTTTTAGGCTCTGAGGATCAAATGGCTCCTCAAAACACAGATAATAGAGTAGCAATGGCTGCTTAACAGGGAGAAGAAGATAAAAATAATTTGCTACATTTCACTGGATTCTGTCCCATGCCTCTAACACAGCAATCCTGAGCAGTTCATTTATTTGAGTATGCGCAGTTGCCACAGATGAGGGAAAGTACTATCAGCGATGGAAGAAACAGTAGACGGGAGATCCTTAGATCTTAAAAATTAAACAAAGGTAGAATTTTAGAAGCCAGAGAAAGTACCCTACAAAATGAACCGAGTTAGAGGAAACAAATGCCTTAGTGAAAGCAGGTCTCCTTACCTCAGACCAGCAAAGACTCTAGGTAAAGGAATCCATATTTAATTTTTTAGTTATTTTTAAATAGGCTATCACTTCAATTAAGAAACTAGGTGAATGCCTGGAATTAACCTGTTTTCTAGCTTTGAAACTGAGCCATGAAAAACACAGACCAAAAGGTGCACACCAACACACTCCCTCCCTCAATCTGCCTTTTTAACAAAAGATCTCTCTCCAGGAACACTTTAAAAAGAGTTTGAGAGCTATACAGTCACAAAAGTGAAATTTTAAAGCTGGAAGAATGTGAGCTAGCTAAATGTGGTATTTCTGACTCCCTCCCCCTGTCAACAGAAAAGAAGTACGGGGGTGTCAGGGACACCCAGGCTGGGCGCTCAGCCACCTGCATGTGTGCCACTTTAATGAAGAAATAAGAAGGAGGTGAACTCCCCATTTACATCCTCACACCAGAACCCCTTCCTCAGATTTTCCCCTTGTTCCCCAACTCACAAAGGAGCACAACAGCCAGGGATAAACAGGATGAAAATGTAAATGGTAAATGATAAAAGCACTTGATCTTTTTTAAAATTTTATTTATTTATCTTTCGAGGGGAAGGGAAGGAGAGAGGGAGAGAAATATCAATGTATGGTTGTCTCTTGTGTGTCCCCTGTTGGGAACTGGCCTGCAACCCAGGCATGTGCCCTGACTGGGAATTGAACAGCGATCCTTTAGTTTGCAGGCCTGTGCTCAATCCACTGAGCTACACCAGCCAGGTGCAAAAAAATAGCACTTGATCTTAAGAGTTGTTGAGAGCTTTTGATCCAAAGTAGAATGATTACTGTTTGAAGCCCCATCCCAAAAAGTTAATAATAATAATAATTTTAAATATTCCTTCATTTTCTCCTGAAGTCTTTCCCAAGATGGCAAACTATCATACACTAAATGAATATTTTCATCAACACGTCCAAATACATTATTCAGAGTAGGATTTTATGTGCAATAGCTCCTGGGCAATTTTCTGGGAGGGAAAGAAAGCCCTAAAATCGGATGCACAAATTGCTTTAAGGTTTTAAGACTTGGCAAAGTACACTGTGCCTTCATTGTATCCCAGGCCAGAAATGACAAAAAAGTCAGCTTATTGGGTACTGCAAATGAACTTGCTTAGTACATGTTCACAAGAAGGCAGCAAGCAGGAGAGGCAGTGTTCCCAGCACAAAGTGACCCAAACCCTGATCTTCCAACTGGCAGGTTGCCTACTGGAGAAATAGGATGCCCCTGAATTTATAGGCAGCTCAGTCAGTCACGGGAGTAGAGGAAGGCTGCCAAAACAGAATGGGAGGAAGAAAAATTGGGGAAGCTGGGATGGAGGTACAGGTGAATTTCGGGAAGTGGAAAACGATTTTTTCAAGCATAGAACAACAACTTAAAAATATTACTGGAGAACTGACGCACAAGAAATGTTCTTAGCAGGGGGAAGGCGGGAATAGGTGTCATAAAATACACTCTGTGGCCAAGACCACATTGTGTTCTGTGATTATTCAGACCACAGATTGGTAAGCAGAAAATACCCAATCAAGTCGACAGACCGTTTCACCGGGGATTCACACTCTAGCCCCAGGCCCAGGTTAATAATAAGAGCAAAAATGTAAGTGCTCCTAACATATACACATGGACACACCCGTGCGTGTGCACACACCCTGAGGCAGAGCACCCCGAGGCCTGCATGCAGGAGGCAATGGGAAAACTCATTCACAAAAGTTCAATTGCTTTGCAATTGCTTTTCATCTTCTCCCCCATTTCTTCTGATGGTGATTATGATTATATTTTGAAATCGCGATCTACCACTGCTGCACTGTAATTACATAAACACGACACTATAAATGAAGGTTAGTGCCAGAAATAGCAGAGCAGAGAGGGGTGCAATTTGTCTTTATGGATATAAGTGTGTGCATGTATGTTTATAAATACCTCCTGTTTACCTGGTATTTGGAAATCATTTGCTAGTCTAAGCGAGGGGAGCTTAGGAAATAGAACAAGAGCCTTAGTCTCCTTTTCAGCTCAGGAAGATGAAGGCAAGGAAAGACAGGTTTTCTGGTCAAGATAAACAGAAATAATGAGGAAAGAGCTACGCTTAAACTGAGCTCAGACCCCTGAACTGGCCCGCGGCTGAGTGGGCACTGCTGGTTCTGCTTGTGGCCAGGGACCAGTCTGGAGTGGTGCAGACTGTGAACAGCGGCCTTCGGCACCTCTGGAACCTCAGGGAATGCTGCTTAAGCTCTGTTCAGAACAGAATTACCTGTCTCCCCCACCCTCATTCACTCTTGCTTCCACAACACCACCCAGACTCTTCGACCAATAACAGCAGGAGTTGGGAGATAAATAACCCAGCTTCTTCCACTGTCAGGGAAAAGAAAAATTCTGACATGTGTTCCACAGGTGTCACACAGAGCAGGTGGCATTTCTAAAGTAAGTTAACAAATTATTTGAAACTCATCCCTTTAAAAGACGGAGCCTAACTCCCTCTCCCCTGGAATGTGGGCCATACCAAGTGACCCACTATGACCACCGCCATGATGCAAGTCATACCATGGGACCTCTGAGCCTAGGTCAGAGAAATCCTGTTTCTCCTCAGATCACTGCTTCTGGGGAAAGCCAGCACCATGGCATGGGAACACGCGAGCAGCTTCTGGCGAGGTCACACAATACGGAAGTAAGGTCTCCCGCCAACAACCAGCACTAACTCACCAGCCATGAGGTCCAGGTGCCTTCAAAGTGGATCTCCAGCCCCACTCAAGCCTTTAGATGGTGCAGCTCCAACCAACATCTTGACTATAACCTTGTGAGAGATCCTGAATCACTCAGATAAGCCACTCTAGAATCCCTAACCTACAAGAAATGTAAGTATAATAAATATATTGTTGTGTTAAGCCAGTGGTATCAAATTCACTTTTACTGGGGGCCACATCAGGCTCACAGTTTCCTTCAAAGGGCCAAATATCATTTTAGGGTAGTACCGATGTAACTACTCCTTACCAGTTAAGTGAGAGCTCAGCACTGCCCCTGGGTAGAAACAAGGTCCCGGGCCAGATAAAACAGCATGGAGGGCCGGATTCAGCCCACAGGCCTGGTGTTCACCACCTGTGTGTTCAGCCATTAACTTCTGGAGTAAGCTGTTCCTCAGTAGGAGTTACTGCATCCCAGCAGCGTCGATCCCCGTCGCCCACAACAGTAGCCCACTGGTCACCTCCTTTACTGTGCCTCCTGACATCCCCTCCGAAGAACGCTACCACCACTCCAAATCCGTGTCTCGGGGTCAGCATTTGGAATCTAAGACACCTCATGTAAGGTCCGTATGATTATTATCACTGTCACTTTAGAGGTGAGAAAATCGAACTTAGGTGACAATTACATAACAAATAGTGGCAGACCAAGGTTACCTGAATCTTAATCCACTGCTCCCAATTTCATCATAGCTGTATCCCTCCCTACCCCAACACTTTGCAATTTTAGGAAGTCTCTCTTCTCTCCCCAAGAACACTAAGTCAATTTGCTCGATCACAGGGGACCCAGAGACCCATCGTAATTACCAAATTTCAAATTCAGTCACAAAAGCAGGAACTTTGAGTCACTTAAGTTTCAGCTGGGCTCATTTTTCCTAACGATACCTGTCTACAGCAGAGAGGAATAACTAGCAAATTAATGGATTATTCTTCTGTTGACATTAATGCAAAGGCCAGATGCGACTCTACTGTGTTTTATGTCCAGGCCACAGGTGCTGGCCCGAAATTGTAAACCAATGTCACTCATAATTTACTAGAGTTATGAACAAATGATTGTACTGCACGGGCAAGAAATGGTGAAGATGAGGCCCATGGAAGCTGTGCTTCCTCTTCTCATCAGATAAAATGAACAGCCAACTTCAACTGTCAGACGTTTAATCACAATCATTATTGCGCTGTGCGGTAATTAGGCATGCATGGGACACAGGTGACTCTTGAGGACACCATTTTACATGTCAAACAGCAATTGTTGTGTGTTTCTTTCTTCGAGATAAGCCTGCAGTCTCCCTCTCTGCTCCGTCACTGCGGGTGGTTTGTCCCGCGTCAGAGAGGCAGAAGAGAACCCACAGAGGGTTTGGAACCCAACAAATCACTCAGGCTGTGTGGTCCTGATCCAGTCGCTTTACATCTCCAGGCCTCTGGTATACAATGGTAATGAGGCCTCTCCAGCAGGCTTGCTATGACAAGCCAGTAAGAAGCTGAAATGCAGTCACCAGCACAGTGTTCGTATGCCATCGTTGCTCATTAAAGGTCTCCTTTGGGTCTCTTTTATCAACACTATTTCCACATAATGTCACAGGTTCTTGATTATGTCCCCACAGATTATCATGTCCTGAATTCCACTCCCAAGGGCAACTGCCTTCATTCTCCGAGTCACACCCTCCCACGCTAAAATCCCAAACATATTCATACTTGAGAAAAAGACTTCCTACTGTCTGGAGGAAAGCTACCGACATAATCAGGACAAATGGCTTTGGGTTCAGACGTGGAAAAGAACAGACTTCAAATTTACCCAGCCCTGCTCAGACAGTTTGATAGGAGTGTCAACAGTTCAGCATGAATGAATTTAGTGATGGGCAAACGATGATGGCGATTTCCCTTTCCATTTGAGTTGGATATGGATGGTGAGATATAGCCGGTATTAGTCACCCGAAAGAGCAAAGGGAAAACCATAACGCTGTGGCTTCCAGCTATGTTCACCCAATGGGAGGCTGCGGTATTGTAAAATCATTTAGCAAACACACAGAGGTAGAAAGTTTGTGTAAAAATATCTCACATCCTCATGGCTGCGTGATCTTCTGGGCTTTGGCAGACACTATGGAGGCAAAGAGTTTACCTCTCTGATGTGGAAGATAGACTTACAGAAAGAATGCCCACTGATAAACACATCAGATCTGAACAACAATAGCAATAGTAATAACTACCACTTCTTAAGGGCCTAACATTAAGTTGCATGCCAAGGTTAACCAGTAACTTTTATGTCTTGCCTCACGCGATCCCCTTGCAGCCTGGGTGGGTATTATTCAATCCATTTCAGATAAGCAAACTGAGACCGTGACAAAATACATGTCCTATCCAAGAGACCCAGGAGTACGTGGCAAAAGAATCAGATCTAGAATCTTAATCTCATAGTCTCGTTTCTTATCAGACTCTATTAATAAATAATTAGCTTTGGTTTGAGGGATAAATGGAAGCTAACTTATAAATTCTCCAGTTAGCTTTTCTTGCCCTATATTGGTTTTTAGACCCACAAACCCACATATCCACATCACACAGGTGGTATACAAATCGTTTAAAAATAATTGTTTAGAGATCTTCAAGAATTTCTTGTCATGAATAGAGATATCTCCCAGGGTCCGGGGCAACTACAAGTAGCTGTGTTAGGACCTGTAACTTCTGTAGTAGGAAACATTCAGATCTTGTCACAACACAGCAGACCTTTACTGGGCCAGCTAGGAAGGACACTTACAGTCAATTTTTTTTTCAGCTTCCCAATCACAACATGGAGACTTTTGGCCACAGATACCAGCCTTATTTATGAAGCTCTTGACCTTGTTAAGGGGACAAAAACCGCTTTCAAATAGAAGAAATATAAGATTCACTTTCAAAATAAGATAGTGAGCCTGGGAATAGAGCAAATGCACACTGAGCCAGGCACTATTACCAGGAGAGGGGCCCCTGGCCCTGAGGAGCATGCAAACCAGTGGTTCTCAACCTGGGATGGTCATCCACGTCCTCTGGAGGTATTTTAAAATCCAGATAGGTCTCTATTCAGAAGTAATCATCCTAAATTAATCTAGAAACTCTAATAGAACTGCCATTAGTATTTTTTAACCTCTGCAGGTGATTCCTTTGTGCAGTCACAGGAGAGAAACTTTTAATATAGTAGAAGCCAGAGTGTTCTATACTCGCTTGATTTGAGAAGCACCTAAGGTTCTTATTAAAAAAGCGGACTCGTGGGTCCTGGTCAACACCTCCTGAATCAGAATATCCAGGGCAAAAACTTGGGAATGAGTGGACCTTTGAAAAATGCAGATTTGAACTGCATGGGTCCAGTTATACACAAATTCTGCACTTAAGTAGATTTGCACCGTTCAAACACACATTGTATAAGGGTCAACCGTATTTTCAACAAGAGGCCCAAATTCTTCTAATTAGGAAAGTTAGACAAAACCTGTTATTGTCCTCAAAAACTCAACAGAGTGAAAAGGCAACCTACAGAATAGAAAAGAAATATTTGCATATCATATATCTGACAAGAAAGGATTAATATGCAAAATATATAAAGTACTCGTACAACTCAAAACAACAAATAACCACATTTTTGAAGGACTTAAACAGACATTTCTCCAAAAAAGACATTTCTCATTAGAAAAATAAAATAAAAAACCACAATGTTATATCGCCTTACACCCACCTTGGTGGCTACTATAAAAAAAAATAGAAAATAACAGTTGTTGGCAAGGATGTAGAGAAACTGAAACCCATGTGTAAACTGGTAGGAATGTAAAATGGTGCAGCCTCTATAGCAAATACTATAAAAGTTTCTCAAGGAATTAAAAATAGAACTACCTTATGATCCAGCAATTCCACTTCTGGTATATACCTAAAATAATTCAAAACAGGATGTCAAAGAGATATTTGCACACCCGTGTTCATGGTAGCATTATTTATAAAAGCCAAAAGGTAGAAGCAACTCAAATACCCATTGATGGCTGAATTGATAAATACAGTGTGATTTATGTCAATGGAATATTATTTGGCCTTAAAAAAGGAGACCCTGTCACATTGAAACCTTGAGGACCTTAAGCTAAGGAAAACAAGCTGGTCACAATGAGACAACTGACATAGTCAAATTCATAGAAACAGAAAGAAGAATGGCAGTGTCCAGGGGCTGGGAGAAAAGAAAATGGGATTGGGGTTCAGTTTTGTAAAATGAAAAAGTTCTAGAGATATGCTATACAAGAATATTCATATAGTTAACACTACCAAACTGTATGCATAAAAATGGTTAACATGGTAAATTTTACTTTATATGTTTTCTATTACATGTAAAAACTTTAAATTTTTTTTTTAATTTAAAACACGACAGTGTCCAAAACCCAATAGCTTTCTATGTCTCATCAGTCTCTGTCACAGCCCGAAGATCAAAGAACTCAGGGTGTTTCAGTTTTCTCTTCTGTAAAAACAAAACGAAACAAAAACATTTCCCATCTGCCTCCTAAGAGGGCAGTTTCCAATTTGGGGAAGTCCAGACACTTGCCGAATACAAATCTGGACAAGCCGAGAGGGACAGAAATAGCTGACTAAGAGTGAAGCGTTTTAAGATGTGAGAAACGGGAAGATCACAGACTCGGGAGAGTGTGGCCAGGAGGGAGAAGAACAGCCTGGGTCATCTCGGGGGCCCAAGACACTTGAGGGGGTGTGTGGGCGGAGCTGGGATGGGGGTGACACACTCACTGGGAAGAGATGACGCTGCGCTGTCACGGAGTGTGTGGTGAAGGCCTTCTTCCGCCTCCCCATGCCATCCTCAGCAAACTCACTGGCCCCCATGTCTGTCGGTATGGCAGGGCTGGGGGGGGGGGGTCCACACCACATACTCCCTGCCTGCTGCCAGCTCTGCCCACCCTGGCCCCTGCTCAGATCCACCCTCTGCCCTCCTCCACTCAGCTCTGGTCCCCGGATCACCACCAAAGGCTCCTGGGTCTAGTCCATGGAGCCACCAGAAGGAAATGTGAGGGCGCGGAGGAGAAAGTGCAGGGGCGGGGGGGATCTGCGCCTCCTCCCCTCCACTCCAGCATCACACTCCAGAGGTGGCCACGTGTCTCCATGAAGACAAACCCTGCAGGGCAGCCCCCCTCCACAGTCTCGGGGCTCCAATAACAAGGCTTGCTCCCCTCCTCCCATCAGGTCTGGCCTCCCTGCCACCAGTGCCAGGGTTTCCGGCACCCCGGTGAATCTCCTACAGATTCAAATTAGTGTTTTTCTCAAATTAGTCTTCTGTGTGAGTGGACTTCAGCTTCCTTCTGGGACCCTGACTGGTACATTTGGCTTCTGGTTTGTGGAGTGGGGTTAGGAGTCAAAAAGGAAAGAAAGAAATAAAGGAGAATGTGAATGAGCGCAGCCTGCAGGGAGCTTCTAAAGCTCCCAAGTTCCGGCATCGTCAGAGCCCGCTACCCCCCAAGGGCTACAATTGGAAATGCTTCCAGCATGCCATCCCACGCCCAGAAAATACCCAGCAAAATAACACTGCCTGTTTCACAGTTTGCTGTGCTTGAAACACACGGGGGGAAAGGCAGTAATGTCCACACTTCCACATTGGTCTTCCAGTGTCCCCAAACCTCAGCAACGCCTTAGAGAGTCGCTCCCAGCAGGGCCATGCGTTGGCAGTCAGTGCCCTCCTCGCCCACCACGGGAAGGCAGCGCCCTGGAAGTACTCAAGGGGCAGAAATGGACGTCAACTTCGCCGTGAGTGAGGGGAAGGCATCTGAGCTTTTTGCAACCACAGTGGTGAAGAAATTTCAACCCTTTCAATCTCAGAGAAACCCGCAAGAAATTGTTATTTAAACTCCTGGGCTTTCAGGCTCAACTTAGAGCTGGTGGTTGTCAGGGATGAGTTCTTGGCAATGTCATGGGGAAACTCGATTTTTAAAAATTTAAGAAAAAGGTTTTCCCAGGGCCTGGGAGGAGTCGCAAGGGCCTCTGTGCAACCAGCAGGGAGAAAAAACAAGAGCCAGCTCCTTCCCACCTCCCACCCCAGCACTCAGGCCCGGAGGCCTCCCTCGGCCCAAGTCCCATCAAGGACGAAAGAGGTCCTAAGAAGGACAAGAAATTGGAAAGGGCTTTCGGTAGGAGGAAAGGTAATTTCAGAACATGCAGGGAAAGAGACTGCGTGACATATAAGAAAATCTGAGAAAGGCAACCAAATCGGTGGTCAGAAAGCAGAGCAGCTCTGGAAATGGCCAGGAGCAGGACACACAGTTGTTAACATAGGCCCCGTATGGCACATTTGCTCCACTTCTGGGAGCCACTCCCCAGCCTTTTGAGGAAAATAGGTTGAAAAGAAAGGCTGGGGGTGGCTACGGGCTTTGGAATGAAAGCAGCATCTGCAGTATTATTAACTGGACCAAGATGTGCAGAAGCTATCAGTCACTCCTCTTTGGGGAGTAATGGATTGCTGAAGAGGTCCAAACAGGACGCTTCTCTCTCCCTCAGGTCTGGCCCTGAGTTCAGCCAATTAGCTAAGTGCTTCTGTGCTAGAGAAGGCTGGGGATGCAGTGAGCTCCCCCGTAAACACAAGGTGCTGGAGGGAACAGGAGCCTCAGAAACCCTGCTTTTCCACTGTCCCTTGACCAGGACCCACACTGAACACTGACATGGCTTGTGGGTAGAACCTGTGAGGAGGGTGGGCATGGGCTCTGCTTTTGGACTTGGCAGTCTGGCGGAGACTACCAACCCTCTCCAGGTAATGTTTTTAATGGCATAAAATTAATGCATTGAACTTCAAAAGAGGCCAATTATATTGAAACACAGTTACCAAAATATTTTTTTTTTAGAGAACAAACAGGTGATATTGTCCTATCAGTTGGCTGGAATGGCGTCCTGTATAGCAAAAGGTTGTGGGTTCGATCCCCTGTCAGGGCACATATCTAGGTTGCGGGGTTCAATCCCCAGCTGGGACACGTACAGGAAGCAACCAATTGATGTTTCTTTCTCACATAAGTGTTTCTCTCTCCCTCTCCTTCTCTCTCTCTTCCTCTCTAAAATCCATAAACACATCCTCGGGTGAGGATTTGAAAAGAGAAAACTAGTGATGTAGTAAATAGCTGTGAATCTTTTTAAACATTAAAAAGTAAGCTCTAGTGGTGAGTGCAATAACTTAAAGTTATGTAAGTAATGGATTTTTTTCAAGATATTTACAACAATAGCAATATGGTATGAAATGGTTTGTATTTGTAATATCTAGTGCAACTGTTAATTCTACTGTGGTTTTCTGACCTATATGTATCACTGAAGGGAGTGTTAGTTTTATTTAGATATTAGTGAAAATAAATAAGTAATATTTTCCCATCCAAATGTATAGATCCCTGAATTCTCTCCATGTACCTTAGGTTGAGAACTTCTTCCATAAATGGGAATTTCAAATGACAATGACCCTCTTCAATTGCTGTGAGTGCTGTAAGAAAACACGCATTCGGTTTTCAATTTAACTGTCCTCCGTGCAAATCCCTTAGACCTTGGCCTTAAGGGGCCTGAAATCTGGAAAGCATCACACAGAGACGATGACTCCTGTCGTGCCCAAATCTGTCTGAACTAATGGTTGCCCACACCCCACCCCCCCTGCTGCCCAACAGAAACACATTGCACCATTCTCCCCCGTCCTTTTTTCCCTAGCCTTCCTGCTTTTTATCAATTCCCCATCTGGGAGCTTGGAATAGATGGTTACCGAGTCCGTGGGGTTCATCAACTACACTGTGGGCACTCTGTGACTTTGGGATAGCTTTTCTCAGTGACACAATCAGATCCGTATTTCAGGGCAGTCCTCTGGCTTCAGGACTGACAATACCCCTCCAGCCCACCAGCCGTCTCTTTGCCTACATCACCATTCATTCTTGCCTGGACTGTTGCTTTGTTCTCACCTGCTTTCCTACCACCCATTCTTGCTCCCCGACTGTTATTCTCAACAAAGCACCCGGAGAGATTTTCTTCTCTGGTTCACTTGTTATCCATATCACATAAACTTCAATCTCCTTGCCATTCTGCCAGGGTCAGCAACCTACAGCATGCTGGCCAAATCTGGCCCTCCCCTGCTTTTGCATGGACTGTGCGTTAAGCAATTTATGGAAATTTGTTTTTGCTTTTATTACATAAATAGCTACACGTCAGGACCTTAATTTTACCTCTTGAGCCACAAAACCTAAAATATTTACCATCTGGCCCTTTGTGTAAAAAAATCGCTAACCTCTGGCAGCCAGGAAACCAGAAACCACCCTGGCCATTCAAATGGGGTTGGGGGGCAGGGGTGGGTGTGCATTAACTCTCAGAATTGGTTGTTCAGAAGTTGTCAGAGCCCAGGAGACAAAATGACACAGTGAGGCAATGCAGAAACTACAACAGCAGGAAGCTGCTACCAGCCTGCAGATGGAAAACCAAGGAAGGAACCGTGCAACTAATAGTAGCCAGAGAGCTGGGGCATTCAACAGAGCTGCAGGGCATACCGCTGAGAAAGGAATGCTGCCCAAGGCAGGGCAGAGGTGAGGGAGGAAACCTGGATGCTCACTTCCTCTCACCTCCAATTTCCCAGCAGTACCCCCGAATGGCTGAAGCCACCTGGAGGGTTGTTGGCCAGAGGGTCTGCAATAGAAAACCAAGCAATAGAAGAAAAAGGGCAGGCAATGGAGAGTAGAGTAGGCAGGCAAATAACCAGCTCCTCTATGAAATAATAATACCTGCTTTGCAAAGTAACTATAAGAGCTCAAGATAAGTAAGCTGTTCATGTGATGCCTGGAAAGGGTAGTTAATATCATCATCATCGTTATTGCTATTATTAACTCCAACCCTGCACTTGGATCTTCTGTATTGGGTTGTCCAAGCTAAGCATAAAGGTATAGACAGAGGACAGGACCGTAACTGACCTGCCCCACACACAAGTAGTGAGGAATGGCATGAAATTAGACCACAACAGTGGCTCCCGAACATACCACAGAGATGGGCCCAAGAACTTAGACCAAACCCCCTTTTCCCAAGCAATGAAATCATTTCATGGAGTCTGCTGTTGCAAAATGCACTCAGAGATGCTTTGTGCTAATAAAGATTTTTCCCCTAAAAGCATGTATGTTGTTAGTGGAAATTCATTTCTGTCCATTTCACACACTTCTGCCTACCCTTGAACTGTCTCTTGTGCCAACCCTTAAAACCACAAGCATAACAGCTTAGTTTAGCAAGCTTCCTCTGCTAAATGCCAGCCAATGAAATCAATGATGGGTGTAATGAGATAGAGGATGTAGCCAGTAGGGGAAGTTTTTGACATCTTAAATGTCATAGGCAGGGCTGCAAGGGTGCACAGATTGAGTATGCACCACCAACTCCTCAGGAGGCCATCCATCCAAGCAGAGCCTCAGAGAACTGGCTACTGGGAAACAGACCACCGCTAGCCACCTTCCACTCCTTGACATTTGAGCACTGAGATTCAAGCCTAAGGCTTCAGGAGTTCCAGTTCTAGGTGTACAGAGAAAGGCTGTGTTTCTTCTACTTCAGATGCTTCTAGGGGCAGTGTCACTCACAGTCCTTCTCCCCACTCTCTGTCAGCGTTCAGGTCCGCTATGGGGGATGGCAATGAATAACTGCATGACTTGGTCTCCCAGTCAGTCTACCTCTGATTCTGCTCCTGTCAGACCCATTTCTGGGCTGAACTTTTAAGTACTGCAATGCCAGCTATTTAAATCAAATCAAAAGTTGTAAGTGGGAACAGAATTCATTCTTTCTACTCAGGTCTTATATGGGTTCCCAGAAGAGCTGTTTACTGGAACCTCCAAGGGCAGGTTGGGCTTGGGATTGGCTACTAGGGAGCTGAAGGTAGATGGAATGATAGTTTTTATCCTAAGTTAGAGTTTCCCAAACTTCTATTATTCTCAAAATCTTCAACAATGTCATTACATCCCAAAGCCACCTCTACACTTATTCCCTTAACATCCTGCTTCTAATTAACTCGTTTTTATTTAAATTTACTTTGAAGGAAACTTTGTACTATTTTCATAAACAGGAAAGTAGTGTCACATGCCACACATAGAAGGGAGCTATGAAAACGAAGTGATATTATTATGTGGCCCCTGAAGGCCCAGAATCTGGGACCTACTCTCGATGTCAAAAAAGGAAAGAACTGGCGAGTAGCAGCAGAGCTGTTAAAGATACACTGGCCCAAAATTAAACCTTTTCCTTTAGGATTGAAAAATAACTGAAAAGAAAGTCATTGTTTCTGTGTGACTCAGTGACATTTGTTCCCAGGTCCACACGCTGCCTGAATCATCTGCATAGTCTGGTACCTGGAAACAGCTGTGTGATTTGCAGCGTCCAGAGCAAAATAAAAACGGGAGGCCTTGTGCAGCCATTATTAATAATTTCAAGACAGCAACAGCAGAGCATCAGACCAAGCAGAGAGCCCTTCTAAGCAAGGGGCCTCTGCAATTGCACAGGCCACACACTCTGAAGCCCGGATGGTACATGTGCCAGACATCTAAGGGAATGAACAGATGTGACCACCCTGTAAAAACGGAAGTCCGAAAATCCCAAAGCACAGTCCAGCAGGCCATCGATGCTTCCTGAGGCAGGAAACAAAGCCAAGGTGCAGGACCAGTAAGTTCACACCATGCCGATGAGAACAACCAACCGAGAGTCAGGTCAGAAGCAATAATGGGGAATGTGGCTAGAGCCACTGCCTGGAGCTTGCTTTTAGAAAACCAGCTCCTTCTTCCTCCTAACCTTAGTCAAGGTTAGGTTTGAGAAATGTAAGAGATAGCAATAGCATGACCTGGTATATCTGGCAGTGCCCTAGCAAGAAACATCCAGTCTACTTAAAGATACAGCTGAAGAGAGCTTAATGAAGGAACAATGCCCAGAGAAGTGGAGGCAGGGTTATCAGCACCAAAAGGAACAATCACATACCAGGACTAACAACAGGAAGCTATCACCACCCTTATACTTGAAAAGGGAAAGGAAAGCAGTGGTTATTGACACTTAGAAGGAACTGAACCCCCAAGAGAGGGTTGGCCAACAAGAGCCAAGGCTTTGGAGGAGGGATGTACTTCCTGCCAAACAGCAGCTCAGTAGGGAGGGAGCAGGAAGCACAAATGCACAACTCCTTTCTTCTCTCGGGTGGGCATTGCCTGGACCCACCCAGGACCAGAGGGCAGAAGATCATGCCGTCCCAGAAGTCAACCTCCTAGTGCACAGGGAGGCCAAGGGGGATCCGGAGAGCAACCTGAAGTTAACCAGCACACCTGGGGACATGTGTTTGTGGGGGCACAATCTGATGACACATATTTGGGGAGGGACTGAGGAATATATGAGAGAGCGTGTGTGTGTGAGTTTGGGAGAGGGGTTCATTCATGAGGGAAAGATAGCACCCAGCTTTTGGTCCAGAACAAACACTCATCAAGCTAGAGAATTCAAAGGGAGGTAAGGCATTCCATTTGGCCATGCCTACTTTGGAAGCATAAGGAGCATCTAGAAGATTAAGGAACCAGGACTGGCGCGAGGCAAATCAAGTCAATGAGGGAAAAAAGGCCAAGAACACAGACACAGCAACACCAACATGTGAGAGATCAGGGGGGAAAACTCAGTAAAAGAAACTAAAGAACAGCCATCTGGATAAGAAGAGACCCAAGAGCATCTTCAGCTTTAGGGAGTGGGGTTGCGGGTCCTGTAGGAACATTTGGTTGGGGATGTCTCTGGGAGAAGGGAGTCTCTGGTCCCTCACAGAAAGCCATTAGGAGGAAGCCTGCACTGCACTGCCCTGCAGTTTGGATGAGATGTCCATTTTCCATGTTCCACTGTGATGTGCCCATCGTGGTCAGAGGTTCAACAGCTGCAGCAGTTCTCAGCTACTCCCCGACCAAAGATCCCAGTCCACCCCAGAGATGGAAGGGGATGATACCTCGCCCACCACAATCTCCAGCTGGGAGTAACCACCTCTGGCTTCCATCTCCCCACCACCATTCTCTCAATTTCTTTTGAAATCAGCACAGAAGGACTAACTGGGATGGTTGGTGGGTGCCAGAAGGGATGGAGGTGCAAGAAACAATAAGAGGAACCAAATTTCCATGGGAATCTCTGAGACAATTAAGGGCCAGTACAGCAGCCACAAGCTGCAGCCACCTGGGCTTGCTGGCCAGCTTCTCAAGAGGCAGGGAACAAAGAAGCCAACCTCCCTGCTGGCCCTAAGGAGATCCACAGCTCTTCTCCAGAGGGCAGCCTCTGCTACCTCTCAGCCTATTCACTGCCCCTCCGGTGCATCCTTACCTGAATTGATGTTGAGGGTACAATCACACATGGAACCAAAGTGCAGGTCCCTCTGCCCCGACATGCTCAGAGGCAGGATGGGCCTATGCTCATGTGCCTATAGGGAGGCCTCCTGTCCTGCTCCCCTGAATGTTCTGAATCTCTTTTTCCAGGTAAGCCAGGACTTCGTCTAGACATCCCACATCTGAAAAGCCTTATAAAAGGAGGTACCTCCTACAAAGACAACCCAACTTTCACCAAAACCAGTAGATAGAGATTCCTCCTTCCACAACACAACCTCGTTGTCCTCTCTAGGAAAAGCAGCGTTAACTGAGACCCTGGAGATGATTGGCCAGATGAGGCCAGTTCTCTCCCTGCCTCTCATCTGCCTTCCTGCTGGTCTGTCCGGAGCTTTCGCCAGTGAACCTTCTTTCAGTTAACGTCTGTTGAGCTCTGGAGCCACAGGGTCCTGGTTCACTGAGGTGGCTGAACTACATCATTTCCTGAAGTTCTTCTGGTTCTCTAATATGACCCTCTCTGATCAAGCTGTCTGCAAGTGAAGGTGCAAGATGACTCATGGAGGAAGGACTCATAACCCTTTCCCGTGAAGAAGCTCACCGTCTTAGGGGAGAGACGAGGACGTGCACAATCACCCCTTTAGGTGTGCACAAAAGCATGAAAAGAATAGAGAGAGATCCAGAGGAGAAAGCCATTCAATCCAAACGGGGACCAGGATGATTCAATACTAACAAAGCGCCTACTGTTTATTACATGCCAGGCTCAGTATTAGCTACTTACATGAACGCTAACTCTTACAAACCCAGGAGGTAGCCAGTCTTGCTGGCCTTGTTGTACAGATAAGGAAACGAAGGCTGGCAACATTAAGAAATTTGCCAAAGGCCACTTGGTATTAAGTGGGTTTGGATGTGGACAAATCTCTGCCACTCCGAAACCTGCATTTATAACATCACAGTATACATAGTAACTAGGCCAGCAACAGATAACTATCTGCCCAATCAGATACTGCCTCATACAGTCAACACACACACAAATTTGCCTCATGAGGAAGGTATTTTTTCAGTTCCCCCTCTAAAATAAGAAACGAAAGGTCAGTGAAGTTGTAGAACTTGCCTAAGGTCACAGAGGGGCCAGAGTTCATATCTAGAGCCTAAGTATCACAGAGTTTTCCATCCAGGGTTGAAGACAGAGTGTGTAAATAATACTTTAAGGGCTGTTTAAAAAGAAAGGTTTCCTTAGTTTGGGTTCTCCCAAAAGCATAACCTGGGATAAGGATCTGGGTACGGGTGGTTTACTCCTAAGGTGATTCTAGGGAGCAGAGAAGGGTGACATGGGCCAATAAAGACAAAAGAAGGGTCTGTAATGGGGATGGCCACTGTGGACACCAGGCCCAATTCCAGGAGCCTTCCCCAGAAGCATACACAGTCCTCCCAGAACTGAGCTCCCATAGAAAGGATGGTGGAGTATTCCCCGTGCTCTCCTACCCCATGGGGTGGGCCTGCTGAGCTCCCTCAGGCACCCCTGACCTCAGGGGAGCGCTGGGACAGTAAACAAAGACAAAAATATGCATGAAACCAGACAGAGTGGGCAGGAAGTGGAACAGAAAGCTGGTTCTGAACCTCCCAGCCCAGCCATAGCTGAAATCGGAGGTGACAATGAGAATCTGAGTCCAGGTTCCAGGTGTGCCTGCCTCCCAAGGGAGGCGCAGTGGCCGGGGATAATGCAGACACAGCAGGCAGCAGGACCAAGACTGGAGCCTGGGGGCCTAACCATGCCTGTCCGGCCACGCACGTGCAAACCTTCCATTGCTCCCTGCTGAGATCCACAGCTGTCTCTCCCGTACCAGGTTTGCAGCTCTCCTGCAGAAATGCCAGAAATAAACTCTCCATCCAGGAGGTGAACTGAAGTGGAACAGCCCATGGTGCTAAAGCCAGAGGCAGCTTCCCCCTTTTGTGGCATCCAACCATGAAGAAGCAGCCCTCTGCCCCAGGCAGGGGTATCCCTGGGCTCTTAGCTGCTGGTCTTTTCTAGGCTGGCAGCATCGAATGGCAGCTGAATGCTTGGACGGTGTGTCTTTGGGTGAGTTATTAACCCTTATGAAGGTCAGTTTGTTTCATCTCTAGAGCAGGACAAAGACACGTACCCAAGAGACTAGAGTGGGAATTAGATGACATTCTGCCTGTAACACATTTAGCACGGGATGGGGCATATAGTGAGCATTCAATCAAGGACAAATGTGCATATCTTAATATTTTTAATTGACTCAATTCGACACCAAAGAGGAGAACTAGAGACAGTTATTTATCATGTAAAGAAAGGGAATGAGCCCTGGCTGGTGTAGCTCAGTGGATTGAACGCGGGCCTGTGAACCACACGATTGCAGTTCGATTCCCAGTTGGGGCACATGCCTGGGTTGCAGGCCAGTTCCCAGCAGGGGACTCACAAGAGGCAACCATACACTGATATTTCTCTCCTTCTCTCCTTCCCTTCCCCTCTAAAGATAAATAAATAAAATCTTAAAAAAAGAAAAGAAAAGAAAGGGAATGATGTAATACGGAGACTGCTAGGCTTGCCAGGCAAAAGAGTTCATCTCCCAGCCATACAATCTTAGGCCCAGTAACCTCTGAAATTTGGGTTTTTCTATCATTAAGTGCAGATGATCACTTCTGTCTGCCTGGAAACATTGCTGAGATCCAATGGAGATCACAAAAGTAAAAATGCTTTGCAAACCTGAATGGAACAGAAAAATGTTCTTGTTGTGATCATAACAAGGATAAGAATCAGAGCTTTTCCCTGCCCAACACATCCACGTACACACGCCGGGAGACTGACTGCTCCTCAGGTGCTTGAAGGAGAGCAAGGCACTGTCGTCTTAAGGTCAGCACCATTGAAGGGAGTGTATGATTAATATCAGAGACACTCGGTGACAGCTGTTCAGGGCGAGTCATTCATACCATCAGTGTCAAGGACTGTGCCACTAATTTACTTATGTATGAGGCTGACAACCAGGGAAAGCAATTAGGATTTGGACATCTGCGCTTCTGTGATCCAGGATCGTGGGAGCGCTCGCAGTGACGCGCCACAGAAACCTTAACAACAGTTGCTAACCGCTAACTACCTTCCTTCTGCGTTGGCCCAGGCTCGCGGCCTCTTCATAGGCCAAACAAGTCACGACCCCTCATCTGTTTTCCTCTGCACGCCAACCCAAGTTACAGGACAAGTAGTGGGAGGGCTGAAAGGAGAACGGGGCTGGAGACAAAGATGGGGGCGAAGCTAAGGTATTTCCAGAGTTCTTTACAACGATCAATTAATGAACCCTTGCAACAACCCGGGAAAGTAGGTCAATATTATCATCCTTGCTTCGTGTTTGAGAAAACAGGCTTAAGAAGAATGGCTTGCCCAAGGCTAAGCCGGCATTCAGAAGAGCTGAAGCGGAATTAGATGGGAGAATTCCTGACTTCAAATCCTCGGCCAAGTATGTGCTTACTTAGCATGCAGAAGGTGATCAATAAGTGAGGTGGACTCACTGACTGAGCCCTAAAATGATACATTGATCCCCTCCTGGGCACAGCGGTGAATGCTAGGTGCAACTCAGATCTTAGCCAGGAGAGCTTTTAAACAGAGATCCTGAATAATCCAAGAAAATATCTTTGGGTGCGCCTGCCGTTGTAAGAAAGATGAGGAGGTAGGTTTGCCTTCACAGTGGATATTATTTTGGCTTTCAAACAGCTGAATGCCCTTCTTTCCATGGGGCAAGGAGACGTTTGCAGGGAGCTCTACCCTTCCCCCCACCCTCATAACCCTATGGAAGCCCAATTAGGTCCAGGATGTAGTACAGGGTGGACAAAACGGGGGCACGAGGCCCCTGGCACCACTGAGATGCCCCAGTGACCCCCCGTCCTGCAGCAACTCGGGAGACTGTTCCTATGGCAAAGCCATGGCTATGCCTCCACCTCCCTGGTCTCCCCAGAGCCTGCACTCCAGTTTTCCAATCCATTCCAATAAACTCTTCTGGCCCCAAGTTAACCAGACTCTCTTTCTGTTGTTTGCAACCCTGGCCATACAGTTTCTGACCTAAAAATGTAAGTGCTTGCCCAGGGGGATTAGAACTGCCAAGCATGGAGTCCCACACATTGCTGGTGGTGGGGGGTAAATAGGCAAAAGCACCCAGGGAGGAAAATTTGGCAAGGTTATTATGTACGTACCCTTTGACCTGGTGCTCCACCTTGGGAATTTATCCCATATACATACTTGCCACATTTTACACACAAGTTATTTTGCACTTGTGTGCCTATATGCTTGGTAGTGGCATTTGCAATACCACAATATTTGAAGGGATTCAAAAGCCCGTTAATAGAGGACTGATTAAATTATAATACTGGCACATGAGAGAAAGCTATCTAGCTCTTTTTTTTTTTACAAATGAGATATTTACTACGTGTTGATATGGAAAAATCTCCCAAATATGCAAGTAAAAATAAAGAAAGAAAGAACAGTGTGCATAATATGCTACCTTTTATAAAAAGATGAGAACAATAAGAATTGCATTTGTTCTTTCTAAAATCTACCTAAGGCAACTCCAGCGGGCTACAAAAGGAACTACAACAGTGGCGTCCTATCGGGAGGAGGAGAATGAGGCAAATAAGAAAACAAGATGGGATGTCTGTTTATCACGTTAGGTGTTTTTGGATCATGTTAACAGGCACCTATTCAAAAGCCTACATTTAAGAAGCACCATCACAGAGAGTGAAAATCAGCACAGATGTGATTCATGCGACCTCCCTGCCCTCACACGGACCTACCCAGCCCCTGCAGCATGTGGACAGAGCAGCTGGTTAACCGTGGCTGTTGGCTTGCATACCAACAGCCAGAATAAAATCTGGTCCAGAATGCTGAGGGGAAAGGACCGAACAGAATGCTGAAAACCAAGCAAGATAGTTTCGAGTGCTAGAGAAGAAGGAGGTTCATAAAGCATCTTTTGATTTGTGAAATACAAAGAAACGACATTTCAGAGACGTGCCTGCTGTAAGAAGCATATGTTCAAGTCACACGATTCACTGTCCCCTGCTGTCAAGACACACTCCTGGAAACTAGGAAAACAGCCCATTCAGCGTGAGTGACTGGGGAATACAGGTCCTGGCAGATTATGTGCCTCACTGGAGTCTGTCTGGTGTGATTATCACACAAACAACCCCTAAGGAAGAGATCTGAGCTTTCTCACCTGCAGGTCCATGGCTCAGACTCAAACCAAGGTCCCCAAGACAAAAGTGCATTTATTTATCCCCCAAGCCATTTACTTGAAAATCAATAACATTTCAAATTTAATGAGTTATAAGACAAGTAAATTAGAATTTGGAGTAAACAATATTGATTGGATTATTTTGTCAGCAGGAACCCATGACTTTCCTCTATAATTAAGGATTCCATCTAGGGCACAATCTGCTCAACCCCAGTGGCTTTCACGAGGGAATCAGAGGTCGGACCGTTCCTGTAATGAAAGCCCTGTTCCCTAGGCTCGCTGGCGGTCCACATCCCGCCAGTGTGGGCGGCCCTGCCCTTCCCCTCCACAGCAGCAGGCTTCTGTGACAATGGCTTCCCCAAGCACTAATCACCCCTCGCTCTAGTCCCAGAGCTTCGGTGAGTTTAAACATCAAAATGAAGAACTGCAACTTAAAAAAAAAAATCATTGTGGCAGAAATAGCCTTTAGTAAAAGAGCTTCTGTAGAATGATGTGTAACCGTCAGAAGCTGTTTTTAAAGTTCCCCTGGCAATTTGAATTTCCTAGAAGCTTGAGGATGGCCAAAGTAGGTTTCTCACCAAGTTGGCTGAACGAAGAAGGAACAAAAGGGCAGAACTTAAAACATGTATGGGTTGGACGAAAAAGGTGAGAGGATTAAGCAAAAAATAAAACAGTATGGTAATTACAGAATGAAAAGGGGAGTGGGCTGGGAGGTACAAGACTGTAAAGGGGGGATAGATGGTAATGGGAGGAGACCTGACTTGGGGTGGTGAACACACAATACAATATACAGATGATGTATTATAGAACTGTACACCTGAAACCCATATAATTTTATTAACTAATGTCACAGCAATAAATTTAATTTATAAAACCATCGACTGTCACCATTCAACACCAAGCATGCTACCTCTCAACACTGAATCACCTTGCCTACATCAATCTTTTCTGCCCTGTTCTGGGGGAAACCTCACTTTTAAAAATCTGAGTAATGGTTGCTTTTCAGTGAGTGAATGTATTGTTAAATGGAATTTCTGACCTTGTAGTAGTCCTGGGTCTTTGAACAAAAATGTCCCCAGCCCTACTGCTCAGGAAGAACAGTTCAGAGACTGCATGAGAAATGTAGCCACTTTGCAAAGCCCTGCTGTTTTAAATAGGACAAGCGGAAAGCGAGTAGTGCTGGGTAGGTCCTGCTACTGAGAGCATGCGCTGTGCCCAGTGTGGGCACCACCCGGAAGTGTGTTAGACATGCAAGCTCTTCGCCCCCCCCTCCATATTTGCAGAACCAGAATCTGCATTTCAATGATTCCCAGGTGATTCCAGGGCCCATTCCAGTCTGAGGAGTGCCCCTCCGTTTGCACAGTGGCTCTGCTCTGACTCACTATGTGGCCTTGGATAGGTTCCGTAGCCTCTGTGTTTTTCAGTGTGCCTGGCGTTTCATAAGCACTCAATAAATGTTCAGTATTGTCAAAGGAGGCACATTTCAAGCAGGAATGGGTGGAAGAAGCAATGATATCAATGATCCCAAATATTTGTCCGTTCTGCCTCTGCTCCTTGAGCCAAGAGATGTAGTGGCAGAATTTAAATAGAAAAAAAATTTTTAAACACTACATTTGGAATTTCACAATCTTAGATTGAAATCCTGGCTCCACTACTTTCTCCCTGTGTAAACCTGAGCAAGTGACTGACTAACCTGGGCCTCAGTCTCCTAATACGTACATACGTGATGTGGGTATTGAAAGTTAACATGAGACGTTGCAAGAATTGAATCAAACAATCTGTGTGGAATAAGATATATGTGTATACTGTGTGTGCACACCTCTACTTTTAAGCTGCTGACAGAGTTTTTATAAGGCTAGACTAATCTCTGAAGTCAGGGGTTTGGGTTAGTTTTATAGTGGTTCTTAGCCCTAGCTACATATTCAAAACAGGGGCCCAGCTAAGGTGGGTGGGGGAGGGGGTGCTTTTTAAGAAGACCTAGGCCCAGTCTCCACACCAAAACCAACTAAATCAGAAGTTTTAAGAATGCTACCTGAGCCTTCGTATTATCAAATGCGCAGCACAAGGTTGAGTTCTACTGTGTTACAAGGAAACAAGAGGTAACCCATCATTCTGCCCAAGAAAAACCAAAATCACCAACAATAATCTTGGGTGGCAAAAACAAACGAACATATTAAGAAAAACAGAGGCTTGGGGACTGATGAAAGAGAAAGCACCTTATGCTATGGTGAGGTGTCTGGATCTCCAGCAGCAGAAATGGGTAAGGGTTTCATGAAAGAAGAGAGAAATGCAATATAATTGATATTGACTATGTCATGTCAGATCTTCCAGTGAAAGCAATCATGCAGTTCATCGGGGATGGGGAAAGAGACACTCCAGAAGAATAAACCACTGATTCTCAGTCGGGTGGCTACTAGGACTGATAGAGAACGAGAACATAAGCGAAGAATAAGAATCCAACAAAAGCCAGAAATAGGAGTCAGAGATGACCAGGGGACATGCCAAGCCTTAGGAAGCTGTAGAGATCTTGAGGGTGGTGTGGGGGGCCGGTAGGGAGCATGGGCTTTCTACACCATGAGAAACAAGCAAGTTTTCTCTACAGTAGAAGGGTTAACTCAGCTAATTTCGGGTTACACATGATAGAGTCTCACCATGGGCAGATTCTCACGGTGCTAGTTATAATTAGGCCTGACATGCTGAAATCTCAATGCCCTGCACACACTTGCCATTGGACGCGTCAGTACAGAAACCTCCCTGGCCAGTGCAGAAGTTTCAGAGAGGCTGCTCTGGCAGTCTGATGCCCACCAGGTGTGTGAACAGGCCTCCTCACTGTGAAGTTTCCCAGCTTTTGTATGAGCAAGTACGTCCCGGAACGTGGATCTTGACAACCATTTCTAACATCTGAAAGGAGCCATGGCCTCTACCTAATACACTTCTCTGAAGACCCCCAGTTTTCAGAATCATATTTGTGACCCAAGAGTTAAGAGAACTGTGGGGAACGCAGGCTGCAGGGAGCCTTGCATAAGCTCCTACATTTCCATCCGTGTGACTGCCTTCAGCCTCTGCCGGGACCCCACAGTGCTGATGGTAGGAGCAAGAACACAAGAGAATCCAAAGTCAGTTAAGTGACTACATCATATAACATGTAGGAGGAGCACACAGGGTTTTTTTTTTTTCTTTGTAGATGGCCTCTTAGAGGCGGGATTGCAGTTTAACACATAGAGTGAAATCATTTACAGAGGGAAAAACATCACCCAATGTGAGGCTTTCCAACCCCACAGGAAAACCTTTTAAGCTTTCAAGGCTTAAAAGAAGGAAAACTTCTTGAGAACTGTCATTTAAGGACCATAAAAAAACACATTTGTCCCATTAAATATCCTTGATTTTTGAAATGATTACTTTCCATAGATGTTGAAGACTTCGATTTGTCCTCTCTTTCACTGCAGTACGAGAGAAATTACTTACGAGTAGAGATCTTATTTTTCTGGCTGATAAGACACCCTCAGCTCAGGTATCTTATCCTTCAAGATGTTTCTCTGATCCCCAAGCCAGGGGAGATTGTCCCATCCCTAAATATCTTTAGCTGTCTCTTCATGTCACTACCTCATGAATCTTATTTTATGTTGAGGTTATCTTTACGTGTCTGTCTCTCCTAGACAACTGCATACTGTTCCCACCGTACCCTTAGCACCTAACACTGTGCCTGGCACAAGTGTTTGCTCAACTGTTAAATCAGCAGGAAATGACGTAAGAGGATCCAAGGGAACCCAGAGTCTGTAGTACTATAAACAGGGGCACCTTTTGCTTTCTTTCTCTCCTGAGTACAAGTGAGAACATTAGTCCATTCTACCAACCTTATGGAGAGGTAATCTACGTAAAGATTATTCACCCGAATGATGGAGACAGCTGAAAATTCTCAAAGTCGGCCAAGGCTGTAAGCTCCAGAGAAAAACCTTCTCCTTCTTGTTTGGGGCTGCAACCCCAGGTTTGGGCACCGGGTCCACCCCAGGGAGCCTTCAGCAGTAAGATCCTTCAGAGACTGGCTCAGTTGTGCCTCACGTTGCCTGCGGTCACGCCTTCCCCAGGGCATCCCTTGCCAATGAACCAGCAAGCATGGGGATAAAGGCACAGCCACATTGGCCAAATGTGGCCCTGGGACAAGTCCAAGAGGCAACATCTTCTCCAGATTCTGCCCCAGCTTGTCCTGTGTTGCAGTTTACCTTTTCCCTCAGCCCAGTCCTGCTCCGTCCCCCTTACCTTCACTGATATCAGTCCCTAATGAATACTTGGCTCCTCACACTCTACCTCAGTGTCAGCCACAGGAGGACCTAACCTCCTAATCTGTGAAATGTTTGTTAATGAGTAGGGGGCAGAAAAGGATGTACAAATGAGTAGAAGGTGTAACTAGGAAATGTTTCAGCTGTACTGAGACTCCACGGTCAGAGGGAATCCCCAAAATGTGGCTCCCACTTCCCGAGCATGTCTCCTGCGAACTACCTCGCTCTCTGGCCTAATCCTTTCAGCTGCTCTCTTGGGTGGAGATTCATTGGCCCCATTTTACCAAAGGGAAAGATGCTCTCAGAGGTGAAGGAACTCGTTCTCAAGTTCGCACGGCTAGTGAACTGCAAAGTTAGGATGCAAAGCTTTTCTGCCTGGCTCCAAACCAAACTACCCCACGGTTCATATCACCCTGCACAGTTGATAGCAAATGGTTTAGCTGGTAACCCCTTCTCAATACGGTCAAACAGACTGGCTGAAAGCACACATTTGGCCTGAGCATTTCCTTCGACCCAACTGGCTGCTCCAACAATAAACCATTACCCTTGTTCCCAGTGTGTACCAACCAGCTCATCCCGGTGTCAGCAAACTGACACTACCTGGAAAATTCCAGTCCTCTTTTTGCCCTTAGTGACCTAAGCAATGCTGCTTTTCCGTAGGATGAATAACAGCAATAAAGTAATAACAATAAAATAATAATAGTACTGATGAAAGTGAAATCTAGCTTTACTAACTTAAAAATCACAGGAAAATTTTGCACCATTTTTTGAAAAGGAGGATGGACTATTGTCTATTAACAGTGCAGTGATAATACAGCTTGACCCAAAAGCAGTTTAAGAGGGACTTTAAAATATATTTCTGAATAAAAACGTTGAGCAACACTTCCAGGCCATAACAGTCCCCTCCCCCTCTATTGAGGCAATATTGAAATATCATCGGAAACTAGGCAAATTAATACTTCCTCAAACTTTTGGAGGAATTCCCTCTAATCACAAGGGAGAGATGAGTCCTATCCCTTACTCATCTCAGTATCTAGGCTCTTTGCCTTGTCCTGTGATAACGCCCTCCCACTTGGATTCAATTCATTAGCCAATGGGATTCAGCAAATGTGATGTGAGCAGGAACTTGAAAACTGCCTGCAAGACTGGGCTTCTCTCACTGTGACCCCCCCTGCCATTGCCATGAGAACGTGTACAGGCGAGCTGCTGGACAGTGAGAAACACAGGGAACAAAGAGGCCCCAGCTGAGGTTCCCCAAACCAGGCCAACCTAGATTACAGCCCCAAGCTAATCCTCTAATGTGTAAGAAATTTATGTTTATTGTCAGATGTTACTAGTTTGCTACACAGCAGAGTTTAACTAGTAGCCTTCAAGTACTTTGAACTTTGAAACAAAATGGGAAGATAAACAAGAGAAAGGTAAGCAGACCTCCCCTATGAATCCTCACGTCAGACACATGGGGCCAGTGCCTCCCAGAAAAGGGCTTTTGCTGTGTGACCACAGATTTTTGCCCCATTGATATTAGTGTCTCATGATATCAGTGCCACCCAACAGAAATATAATGTATATCAGATAATTTTTAATTTTCTAGCAACTACACTTCAAAGGCAAAATGAAAAAGGTAGAATTAATCACAATAGAATATGTTAATACATCCAAAATATTATCGTTTCAACATGTAATCCATGATTTTAAATTATTAGTGAGATTATTTTACATTCTTTTTTGTACTATATCTTTGAAAGCTGGTGTATATTTTTTAATTTTTTATTTATTGATTTGAGAGAGAGAAAAAGAGACATAGATTTGTTGTTCCACTTATTAATGCATTCATTGGTTTATTCTTGTATGTGCCATGACTGGGGATCGAACCCACAATGCTGGGATAACAGTATGACACTCTAAGCAACTGAGGTACCCAGGTAGGGCTGGTGTATATTTCAGACTCACAGCACATTTCAATTTGTACTACACATATTCCAAGTGCTCAATAGCCAAAGGTAACTTAGTGGCTACCACACTGGACGGCATAACTCTGTATCCAGTGGAGATGGTAACTCCATCGGCCCAGAGTAGACATGGACAGGAAGAGGAGAACTGCAACCACCCTAGGATTTGGGGCAGCCCCCCAAAAGGAGTAAAACCGGAAGAACTGAGTACAGTAGTTTGTCATATTCAGCTTCTGACATAAGAATGACACATGGCTATAGATTATTCAGAAATACTTTTCTTCACCATGTCCAAAAAAGTAAAAAGAGTAGATAATTCAGGAAAACGTCCTCAGATAAGCCTCTGGGAGACACTAGAATCTGGTTAGGAGCTATGGTCATCCATTCATTCTTCAACTTGAAACAGCTTGAGACAGGGAAGATTGACATCATACATGGAAAAGAAAAGGATGATGAAGAACTTACACACCCATTTGTTTCAAAATTCCAGGAAAATACAAACACACACACAATTTTAAAGTTCTATATCACTGGAGAAGAAACATGTTAGAAACATGTTTCCCTGACAATGAAAAGCAATAACATATATTTGAAAAAGAGTTAGTACAGAAAACACAATATAATTTAAGAAGTTACAAAACCTATGAAACAAAAGGAAAAGAAGTCAAATTTTGTCCTTGGATAAAAAATGGAGCTAACTGAACAAAAAGAAAGGACTTCAGAAAATCCAAAATGCAATGAAAGATTATAAAGATAAAGAAGAAATCAATAAATAGGATGGAGATAAGAGACCCAATTTATAAATAATTGGTGATACCAAGAGAAAATCATAACTTCACCAGAATAAAAAATAAAGCTCTAATGATAAAAGACAATGAAGTAAATCTATAGAGTTTTGAAGCAAAGTGTATGGCCCGATAATTCTCTACCAAATAGCTGTCACCAGAAACATATTTCTGGACTATAAATTGTACCCATATCTGTTTCCACAATAATGTTGCAAAACAAGCGCTAGCCTTAGTGAGATACAACGAACATTTATTTTGTTCCCAATATCATGGGTCGGTGCATGGGGTCAGCTGATCGGAGCTAAACTACCTCCTGTCCCTGTCTCCTCCACAACTGGGTCCACTTGACTGATCTCCATGCATCTCATTCTCCATCCTACAAGCCTGGTCTCATGATGATGGAAGGGGAAAGAGCAGACACATGGGCATTTTTCAGCCTCTGCTTGCATCAAGTTTGTATTGGACAAGGCAAGACACATGACCAAGCCAGTGTCAGAGTGGGAGGGAACTACAAAGTCACTAAACCACAAGAGATGGATACAAGAAAGCCAGTTGGTGGAGACGCCAACACAATCACTCCACTTGTCCATACCCTCCAACCACAGACCACCATTCATATACCTAAACAAGTGGGCTTATTATTCATTTCAGTGAGGTGAATCTTGGAAAACTCAAGCCTGGAAAACCTTGAGGTGCCTCAGTAAGAGAGTATTCAAAAGGACTATGACAGGATGTGGGCTTCAGTGATTTGGGGGGGCAGGGCTCAGTTCTGGACTGATGCTCTCAGGAAAGGGAGATGTTTGGTCATCTTTGTCATCTGAGCAACAGTCACATCTCATCTGTGTTGGGAAGTGATCGTGAAGTGGTCTTGTCTTGGCCCTTCATAGTCACAGAGTGGCCCGCGCTGACACTGACATTCTGCGAAACAGTCAGTGTCCAACAGGACGCTGGTACCCACCGGTGCTGTGATGCGGGCTCTTTCTCTTCTTTCCATGCCACACACACATGACCAGTGACTGCAGATCTTCTACTTAATGCTGTCATCAATCATCCCAGAGGTGACTCAAAATAAAGAACTTGATTTAAAAACAGCCCTGGCTGGTGTAGCTCAAAGGATTGAGTGCAGTCCTGGGAACCAAAGGATCGTGGTTCGATTCCCAGTCAGGGCACATGCCTGGGTTGCAGGCCAGTTTCCAACAAGGGACGCACGAGAGACAACCATACATTCATATTTCTCTCCCTCTCTCCTTCCCTTCCCCTCTAAGATAAATAAATAAAATCTTTAAAAAAAGAAGTGCTCTTTTTTAAAAATCTAAAAAAGAGAGAGAAGTCTTTGATATAAAAGTACTAGTAGTAGACATTACACCCATTAAACATGCAGCTATGTCTAAACAAATGTTATAAATATGCTTACAAAATATCAAAAGTAATTATCACATGAACAAGTATAAAAGACACATGGACAATAACTAAGGGTGGAGGCGGGGAGCATGGGGTGGGGGGCGGGCAGGGTTGGGAATATAAGACAGAAACCTGTACTTGAACAAGAATTAAATAAAAATTATATTAAAAAAAAAGTAATTATCAAATGAGACATATAAGCCATACAGTAAGAATGCATTGTGTTGGCCAAAAAGTCTGTTGTTTTTTCTGTACAATAACTCTAGTAGTGCTTAGTTGTCATTCACTTCTTTTGAAATAATTTTGTTAGATTGTATTGTGACAGCTGTCATATCAGCGTGCATTTAAAAAAAAACTGATCAAGACTGGTGAATTTGGGGGCAGTCACTTTAATATTGAAGATGGAAAAAGATACACGACATTTTCAGCATATTATACTTTATTATTTCAAGAAAGGTAAAAATGAAACTGAAATGCAAAAAAGATTTGGGCAGTGTGTGGAGAAGGTGCTGTGTGTGACCGAACATGTCAAAAAGGGTTTGCAAAGTGTCTTGGTAGCACTGGCAATTTAGCCAAATAGTTCTTTGCTGGGGGGCTGTCCTATGCACTGGAAGATGCTCAGCAGCAACCTCGCCTCCACCCACTAGCAGCCGACATACTGAATCTCCGACTCAATAAAGTTACTGGTGAAAATGAATAATGTGTCTTTTATTCTATGAAAAAACAACATATGGATGGTTTGCCTAACCAAATATCAATAATTAGAACTTAGGCATTAAACCTCAAGTTATACTAGCAAAAGTCAAGAAGTAAAAAATAGACGGTGAGAGGAAGTTAAAGTGTGTAACCTTTCTCCTGTTAGAGATAGCAGTCAAAACATGAGGGCTCACGTTTTTCCTTTGATGCCTGGAGAAATGGAGGTGTCAAATGTTTCTTTTTAAACATTTGTTTTAAGTGAAAATTACTTGTAGTGCTAAAAAAAAAAAAAACTAAAACAGAATATACAGCCTCTAAATGGTTGAGAAAAATAAAAGCCAAGAAAATTTAAAGACAAAAAAAACAAAGAAAAGAAGAAAACAATTTTCAGCATAAAACAAAAGAGCTGACATAAACTAGCATGTTCATTACCCTCTCCCTCCTCCCCACTGCCCTCCATACCCTGCCTTCCAGGACAACTGGTTTTCCTTCCCTAACAGGGTCTCTGCAGAGTGGAGGCTACCCCTGTGCTGCTCCAGGTGCAGTTCGTGGGGCGGAGGGAGGCCGTCCACACACTGTTGATCACAGTCGGCAACCAGGTAAGAACAGAAAATAAAGCAGCATTGGAAACTTCTAGCAATTTGTCAGAGGTATTTTATATCTGTTGAAACTACTAGTTAAAAACTGGTGCTTGCACTTTGCATTTTTTTATTTCGTGTTTCTAGTAATTTGTTTTTATTACACACTCTAAAAATATCAGCATGTAGTAATATATTAAAAAAGGAAAAGTCGGTCCCTCACCACAGCCGGTCTAAGAAGCCCTGGTAGACCACATGGGAAGGAGTTCTATGGGCCACAAGTCACAATCTGTCACTTCTCTGCCTGGAGGCCTGCAGTGGCTCCCTCTTGGCCCTAACAATGAATCTTACCCCTTCTTTCTGCCTCCACACTATTTCTGTGGGCAGCACTGCATACCAGTCATGCCTCTTATTATGCAGGAATTACCAAAGGAGTTGGGGGCGGGGGCAGGGGTCCTACATACTAAAGGGAGAAAGCAGGGGTAGAAATCTCAGACCTGGGAGGAAGGGGCAGGAATGTGCACTTGGAAACAAAAGCCCTGAGGACCCTGAGTAGCATGTCCCTTCCCCCTCCCCTTTGAGACTTCTGGCTCCGAGGATGATGTCGTGCTCCTTAGCTCTGCCTACAGTGCACAGCTTCTGCCCCCACCACCCTTGGGTCTCCCCACCAGGCCCCACCCCATAGCAGCCCGAACTCCAGGCACTCAGCGTGCCGCCTGAGCACAGCCTGTGCCTATCTGCTTGCACCTCCTCTTGCCCCTCAGAGACTGCCCTGCCTCTTCCCACCACCCACTTGAGTACCCAGCCTGCGGTTCCCTGAGGCCCCAACTCCAATGTCCTGCTTTCCTTGTTCCTACCCTTCTCCCCAAGGCTCCTTGAAGAAAAAATTCTAACTTTGACCCTAAGACTTTTATTTTAGGATTTTTTTTCTAAGACAAAATTCTGAATTCATGCACAGATTTACTTATAAAATTATTGCAATTGAGAGCAATGTGAGATTGGTTGAATAAGTGTATCCATACAGGAGGATACTGTATAGCTATTAAAATGATAAAGAATACTAAATAACATGAAAATACGTTTACAATATACTGCTAAGTAAACAAGTAGACTCTAAAACAAAACATACACATTTATAGGGGGTGATCTTGTTATTAAATATAGTGATGGATATGGCACACATTCAAATACAGACACAGGTATAGACATAGGCAGAAGCACAGGCAGAAATGTAAGCACAGACACAACACAACTTTAGACACAAACCAAACGTTAAGAATTGTTATTGATGTGCTCTGGGATTAGAGGCCATTTTTACTTTTATTTTTTCCTACCTACGTTGTTAGCAGAAATATTTTATTCAATTAATAAAAACATGTTAGAGAAAGAATTAATTATTTCCCAGGTACGTTGCCATGGAGCTCCGCACAGTCTACTACAAGAGCATTCCCCTCTTACCTCAATTGTTTACTTCGCCAGCTCCTACTGGATCGCCGTCCTGCATGGCAGGACCATCCTCTGCTCAGGGCAAACAGAGCGCGCCGCCTACTCGGAGCCATCAGGGAGGTCATGTTTGCAGAGTTAAGCAGAATGCATTGAATTGGACAAGACAAACACTGAACAACAGGCATCTGTGCTGTTTCCCAGGAAACCAAAAATTAAACCGATTATCAGGACCAGGTTGTGGGTGGACCCACTAAACTGAGACTTCAGAACTCACCTGTCCGGATGAAGTGTGAGTTGAACTCGGTCAAGGGGAAGGTGAACGAGCCCTGTTGGGAGCATTCATCAGGCCTGATGGACACTTCACTGAGCAGTCCTCCCCAGCTCTGTCGGTGCAGGTGTAGGCCGTGATGATTTATCCAGCCAGCATTGATTCTTTTCAGGCAATTCGGAGAGGGAGTTCTTCACCAAACTGTCTGGGAAATGGAGCAAGTCCCCAGGATGGGCATTATTAGCAGCAATGATTTTTCACTTAGTCGCTGTGTGTTCGTGTCTCAATGTAATAATAATACTCTCCGAAACGTGTACACTGACTAGTCCACGTTTCCCCTGAAGAGGACTCAGTTCATTCACACGTACTGAGCCCAATTTTCCCATTTCTCAAGTTTCTCTCCAAGAGTGTGAGTACTTCAAAAGACACATTAGTTCTGGAAAGCATCTAGACTTTTATTTACCGACAGACAGCTGTTGCTAAAGGAATCAAGGCACTGCAACACCATCTGACTGCTTTCGCTTCCAGACGTGCACAGCGTCGCCAAGACCCCCATTCATCTTTATAAATGTGTGCAAAAGAGCTAAAGGCAAGTAGTTACTGACATGGCCTTTGGAGTTAGCCTGCACTGGGTGCAAGTCCCACCCTGTCTGTATCAATTCATGTGTATCGCCAGGGTTCAATCAAGGAAGCAGAACCACTGTGAGTATTATGGGCCTTCTGGAAGAAGGGACTGAGACAAGACTAGGACCTTACGCAATTGTGGACAAGCTGAAGAAGGTAAGTTTCAGGGAGCAGGATTTGGAGGACTAGAGAAACGTCACTAACCAGCCCTGTGGAGGGCACCAGGGGAGATGAGAAGCTCTCCAGCTCCAGCTGCTGTCATGGGACCAAAAAGGAGCATCGGTGAGGACTGTTGTCCCCCCTCGTCTGCTTATGGACCTGGGGCCACTGTTGGTCAGCAATCCTGGCAGGTGGAAGGGCAAACTGATTGTGGAGGATGGAGTTGTCATGAACAGCTTAAATCTGCCAGTAAGATCTCTGCGACCATCTCTCGCTGCCTCTCACCACAACAAGCTCCAGGGAATAAAGGGTACTCTTTCATTCCCACCTTGAAAATGCCAGGCAAATTTCTCTTTCAGTCAACTCTAAGCCAGGACCATGAAAAGAAGCGGAGTCCAAGAACATGATTCCAGTGTGGCCCAGCTGATGTCATGCAAAAACACCAGAGACACGACCTTGGGCACAATGGCAATAATGTTAGTGCCTGCCTCAGGTGGTGGTTGAGGGGATTAATGGAGAGGGTCCAGGTAAAGACTAGAACAGTCCCTGGCACATAGTAAGTGCTGGAAAATCCTTAGTTATTATCACCAATGCTGTTGAATAAAGATCTATTCTGGAGCTGGTATTCTCTCAGAGGGTTCACCTCGCAGAGGTTCAGGGGCTGACCTTGACTGCAGCAACCTCTAGCACAATCCAATCGGCAGCTCCCTCCACAGACAGAGTTATCAAAAGGGGGGGAATGGAAACCAAAATCAAGCTTATCTCGAATATAGTATTTTTGAGGGGATAACAAAAAGGACTAGGCTGGAAGGCCTCCACTGGTTATATGACCTTGGACAAAGTCATGGCCCCTGTTCTTTCAGTCCTCCCATCCTGGAAAGGGGGAGAAATGCATTCTGTCCCTCCCTGTCTACCGGGAGGGAGGGAGGGAGCAGTTCCAAGACAGGACTTTGTGAGATGTGAGAGCTCTTTGAGAGAAAAGCACTCTTGCAATACCAAGTAATCTTCCCCTTTGTTATGGCGCTTCATCTCCGCAATGAGAAATGCTCCTTTAAAGTGCTGCCGGGTGTAGATTATCACAGAGCTGGGATTTTAAGGTCATTTCTCCCTCCTGGTATCAAGCACTGATCAGCAAATAGGTTTATGAAGAGGGACTACTTGCCTGCAACTGTTCATAATTTTCCATGCAGGAATGGCAGCCAGAAGTGAGAGCAAAGCCTCCCAGGAGAACTGCTGAATTTGCCAAGGAGTAAAATGCACCTCATAGTTTACGTATTAAACCATTATGCTGACTCCTGTCACCATATCCACTTACAGAGCCGCTGAATGTTAAGAACTTCTCCAGGATCCCTCAGGCTGTAAGCCCTCAAGGGCCCCTCCTCTCTCCATTCTTCCCCCTCTGCCCACAATGTCAGCCACAGACATGTTCTGACATATCAAGAGTCATAGAAACTTAGCAGTGAAGCAGTCATTCTAACCTCTTCATTTTTCCAAATGTGGACATGGGGCGGGGAGGAGGGGTGCAGAGACACCAACATCTCAATCAGGGTCACAGAAGAGGTAAAAAGCAAGGACAGCCATCAGTCCCAAGAGTCCTCACCATCAGCTTCCCCCCACCCCCCCGGCCCCGCACCAACAGAAAAGGACGCCTGTTATTTAGCTCTGCCCACGCCCTCCATGCTGACAGCACGAGTCAATGCAGGAAACTCGAAGCTCAACTAAAGACCAAGTCTCCCAAATGCACCTGGGTGATCCCAGAGAAGGGCTGCATTCCGGTGATTTATTATTTAGTTACAGTGCCCCACTGCCCAGCAAAATCCATCATAATTGCATTTTCTTCACCCTCCCCCTTTCCCTTGAGTCGAGGTGAATGTACAGACCTTCTATAGCTCTTTTCCCATGAAATATGCCCTTGGACTGGAAGATTCCAATTATACCTCTGGTGAAGTGTTATCTATTAGAGAAAGATTTAAATAAACTGGAAGAAATGAGGACGCTCTGTGACCTCAAACTTTTTTTCCCAGGTGCCCTCTTCCCTGAGACTGAAGGGATTTTTACACCTATCTGGGCTCAACTTCCTGTGACCTTTCCTTTTAACATCTGTCACGCATGCAGGTGGGCCTAACCTTTCACCGTGAAACCTGCAGGCCTGTCATTGGGTCTCAAGGCCAATACAAACAGCATGTCTTTTCTCGCTTTACTCGCAACTCCAGAAGCTTTTCTGGATTCTTTTGTTCTGTCCCTCCCCACCGGCCTCCCAACCCACCCTTGCTCCCGTACCTCATGCCTTTCCACTGGACCGCTGGGGCCTAATGGCTAGTGCTGGCCGTCTGAGATTCACCTCAAACATCTGTTATTCAAGTAGCCAAGACATAGTGATTGTCATGTCAGGCACTGGGCTAGTGGGTATTCAAGGGCAAGAAAAACAAATGTGGTCCACATCCCCCTGGACAAGATAACCTCTCCGTGCCTCAGTTACCTTGGCTCTGGCACAGGGGGAGGTAACAACCGTACCAACCTCACTCAACCACTGTGAAGATCAAATGAGTTAACTTCATCTTAAAAGCGGACCTTACTAGACAGGCCAGCACAGAGACAGCATCCAGAACCTATTGGCTTTTACTGTTATGGTTATGGTTATTGTCTAGAACAACAGACATATATCAAAGAATCACAAAAAGCATACGGAATATTCCAAGCAGATCTGTGAAGGGGAGGTACACTGTGCTGCGAGGGTGTCTGCGGGAGAACATGACCTGGTTGGGTCGATCAGAGGAGACTCTGTCGAGGAAGTGACTCCTGGGCTAAGATCTGAACCAAGAGTAAAAAGCAATAAGCACAGAAGAGACAGGAAGGGCATCTAGTCAGATAAACAGACTATGCAAAAGTCTTGAGGCAGGCAAGTGCACAATGAGTTCAAAGGACTCCAGGAAAGTATGTGTGTGTGTGTGGGGGGGGGGGGGTTACCAAAGAGAGAACCATGTGCAAATTAAGACTAGTCAGGCAAGTAGGATCAGTGCAGACAGAGCCTTTTGCAGCATTTTAAGAAGTTTTCTGTATCCCAATAACACTAGGAAGCACTGCAAGACTAAAGAGCAGAGGTGACATGATCAGATTTGCCTGTCGGGGGAGGAAACAAATGCTGTCTATTCCTGATATTTCCAGTACTGATCTTAGAAGTCCTCCTCAGCTACTACTTCCCAAGGCCATTATGTACGGCTGTGCAAGTCAGGCACTGCACAATTTTGGAGATGGGAGAGAGACACCACTCAGACCTCAAATTGTTAGTGTCCCCTGTACTCATCTGTATGTAGTGACTTTCTATTTTCTCCCTTGATCTGAATTTCTCCCCAAAGCTTCAGGTAACAGCCTAACTCCCAACACTCCTATGTCCTACACGGCTGGTCTCTGTCTCTACCAAAGATACATATAGCATATGCTTCCATTTTTTGTATACAGGGCACTCACCTGCAATTCTGGTTCCTAAGATTTTGGAAGACCATAACTTTTCCCAGCACAATGACTGGCTCACTGAGTGGGCATTCCGAAACTGGTCAATTAAAAACACATCTTTCGAATAACTAAATAAATGACTCCATAAACTCCCATAGAGAGGAGCTCTCTTCTCTGGACACACTGCAACTCCAGTTGAGCCCAGATCCCCTCAGACCTTGTAGCCATCGGGACCTTGGTTGGAAACACTACCCAGCACATAGTTCAAGTTCTTTTCATGCAGGAGCTACTTACAGAGGTGTGGGCAGTCTTTGGGAACCCACGGCAATGTAGTGGCACCCAGAGGCCAGCGACAGCAAGAGGACATTACACACACCTCACTCTCGGGGTTTCTATACCCTGTGAGAAATTTTGGCTTCCGCCTAACTTGCCTACTGCCCTCCTCAATTCTTCTCCTCCCTACCAGGTGCCAGCATCTGGATCTCTGTTCATGAGGGAAAGAGTCTCTGATGCTCTATCCAACAGCCTTTCATACTCCAGTGTTAATTCTCAGATCTGAGTCCTCCAAGCTCAAGCCAAACTTATTTCAAGCTGTGCCTTTTGGAGATTCAGAATAAAAGTCCCTTTTATCTCAAGTGCCTAGTCCTCACAAACCAAAGTCACCTTGCTTTTTCAGACTATTATTACAGCCATGGACTCTCAAAATCCGTACAAGTGAAAGACAACAATGGTGTCCTTTTTCCATGCTATATCCACCCTCCACCGAAAGCAAAGACTGCTATTGATTTGGACGAGGAGAGAGAAAAGAAGGATAACTAAAAACATCTGGGGATTGTAGGAATTCAAACTATATCCGCCTACAAAATGCCGTCCTGCTGCACTCGGCAGCCTGAAAGGTACTGCTGAATAGGGAGGGGAGCACGAGGACCGATGTGACTGCACACTGACCTGCCTTTACAGTGAGCATCGCTCACAGCATTCGCCTACTTATCCTTCATCAGACATGTGATACACATGATTGTGCTCAAGCTTTCTTAGTTATAACCCCCTCTGGGCATGCTTCCTAACGAGGGTTGCTCTGCCATCACCTCGGCTGAATTAGAAAGTTCTTGGAATGTCTCAGAAAACAGTTTTACAAGGGGTCTCTTGAAATACTTTTAGAGTTGGCTGACTCCTCCCAGTACTTTTTTCCACGTATGCTGGGAGTGGATGAGGCAGATGGCCTCAAAGTTAGCCAGAGAAATAAAGGACAACTTACCTGAGTAGGCCTCCTACGTCAGACATGATGGGCACCTTCCGGGCTCCAGTCTTTTATGAAAGCAAACAAGTCCTACTTACTGGGTCTAGGGAACAAGGAAGAAAGAACTCAAATTACTCACCCCTCTATCCATCCGTAATTTCCACCTGTGGCCAAGGGGAAGAGAGTCTCACAGTTTGGGTTAGGGATACTAGGCCCTGAAGACAAACACATTGAAGCTTCTTGGGCCCCAATCACAATGGGCCACGTGGTAGCCCACAGAGGAGGTTATTCCAGCAATTCATAGTCCACAAAAGCTCCACACTTGTCCACCTCCCCCAAGGATGTTGTAGCACAATGCAAAACTCATTTCTCATCAATGAGCTCTTCAGACCCACTCCTTAAAAGTAAATGCTTCATTATTATTGGCTCAACTCAGTGAGATAAAGTGGAATAGCTCCAGCAATTAAAACCATGTTGGGCTGTCTCTTTAATGTCTGTGTGACTTTTGTGTGTTAAAGGGAAAGTGCGCTAGTATTTCTATTATGTTTAATGTTACCTTCATTAGGCTCATGTCTAATAAAGGAAACTCTGAAAGCCCTTTTTTCTTAAGCATTTAATCACTGATTACAAGGTTGATTAATTCAATTCCTTTATACAATTTAAATTGTAATTACAAATTTAACATGGCTTATTCTTTTGAAAGCTTTCTATGCCTTAAAAAAATAAACAAAAGTAAAATGATTTCAAAACTATTTAAACTCCTTCACAAAAAAGACTCTAAATACACTAAAATCAAGGGTTTGACCTTTTTTTCGGCACATGCTTATCCTTTTCTGGGGTTCCAACTTTCAAGGTTTCCTAAGGTTTCAATAATCCTACCATATACCATTTTTTAATTTTCTGAAGTTTTTGTAATTTTACTAGATCCAGAAAGAAAGAAATAGCATAAAGAAAAGCTTAGAAGGCAGGTACAGACTAGATTGATGACCTACAGACTTTTGACCAGAACATAAAATTTAATTTGGCAATCCTCTGGATTAAATACATATTTGTCATAAGGTTTTACTTATAGAATTACGGAACACTTACATCGGTTTCTGACATTAGGTGTTCTTTATTCCTATTTTCCTGTCATTAAAAATACAGACCTGTTTTGTTGGCAATATTAAATATAGGGAGACATATACTTATAGGTATACATCTACATATATCACAACCACTCTGGAAAACTAGATGGGATTTATTATATTGGTAAACCCACACCTACCCTGTCACTCGGAAGTTCCACTCCTAAGCATTTACCCAAGATAAATAAAAACATATGGTCATAAACAATAATGTCCAGAACAGTTGTATTCATAATAACCAAAAACTAGAAACAGTGTCCATAAGTAACAGAATGGAATAACAAATTTTATGGCATAATCATATAATGAAATACTACCCAGAAATGAAAAAGAATAAATTCATCTATGTAGCAACATGGATTAATCCCACAAATATTAGGTTGAATGAAAGAAGCCAGACACAAGAGCACATACTGTATGATTCCATTCACGTACAATTCATAAAATAGGTAAAACTAACCTACGGTGATACAAGTCAGAATAGTGATTTCCTTGGTGAAATGGGAATTTCTGGCCATTTCTGGGAAATGTTCTACATCTTAATTGGTGAATACACCAATAGGTTTCATGGGTTAAATTTGCCAAGTCATCAAAGATCTATCCATTTTACTGTACATAAATTTTACCTCAATCCATACAAAATATGTATGCCCCCCTCAAAAAATAAATGTACAGAAATATATATATTACACATACATACACAAACAAAAGGAAGACAAACAAAAATAAAGCAATCTGTCTGGTGGCCCTGGAGAAGCCAGGCAAGGAGGACTTGAGGGGACACAATCACAGAAGAAAGGGTGACTCAGCAGAGGTAAGCCCATTTCGTCTCACTGTCCTTTTAAGGCGTTTGCTTGTTCAAGCGTGGAGAAAATCTGAGCAGTGGAGTCTAGGGCAGTTGAAGTAGGGTGCGGGTGGGGTACAGCCTAAGATGGAAGAGAAAAATGCCTGTTCAGGCCTGTCGTTAGAGGCGAGCTTGCCAGTGCCCCTGTTACTAGGCTGATATTTTCTTAAAGGTTGGGTTCGAATTAATAATCTACAAGTTATTCATCATAGTATTGGACACCACCTTTCTCACAACAGGTGGTTTTTCCAACCATTAAGATGTTCTCCTGCACTGGCAAAAGCGTGTCTGTTACCAAGTCAACAGTGATTCATTCAAAGTGACTTTCGTGTAACGTGTGACGGCTCACACAGTGACAGTACTTGCTCTCCTTCCCTCATCCTTCAAGGAAGAATCATTATAACAAGAACTTTCAGAACTTTCAGGAAACTCGACTCATAATCTCTCCACAGGTAAATACCAGTAGAATCCAGGTTCTTTTGATTGACAGACAACTTCTTGGTTATAGAAATAGCCAGTTTGAAATATAATAGTAGCTTTGATCTTTAGTGTAAATAATGAAACATTAGGTGCTAACCTAAAAGAACACCCCCCAAAATTCTCTCAGACTAAATTTGTGAAGCCAACTTTGAATATTCCTTCAAGAAAATATCACATATTAACAAAGTCCTACCATTCAGAGGCCAGTAAAAGAAATATGGCATTGCCTTGCCTTCTGAAAGAAAGTTCTTAATAGGAGAATAAGGAGAGCTTGAACACCTTAATCTGTTGTACAACGGTCTGCAAAGCCAAACTCAATTCAACTCAATTTCCACCTGAAATAAATTTGCCTTTCTCAATGTGCACAAACACACACATCCACATCCACATTCTTCCCCATGTCCTAGACACACACACACACACACACACACACCTACTCCACTACCTTCACACCAATTCACTCAGTAATGATGCCACTGTTACAGTCTAGGGCTCCGTTACAAAAAAAAATGAGTGCAACAAAATAAGCCCCTGATGGGCATCGGTACTGTTCCTTTGGGCAATCGGATGCAAATTGAAGTATAAAGTCTGTGTTCCTTTATTTCCCTCAGATGTTCATTTTTTCATCAGAAAACTGAAAGCTTCATCATCTCCATCTTCACCATATGAGATGGACCAAACAATACCTGCAGACAGAAATTATCAGGCAAACTAGAGCAGATAAACTTGACATTCCCTCTTCACCTGCAACTTCAGGACCCAGATGATTTTTAAAAATTACACCCACAGAACTGTAAAGACCATTAAAGGCAGGAAAGTAATCAGAGCTACTCTTTGTCAGTTATATATCATGCAGGTATACACTCAGTAACGACTGTCTACACAGAAAACAAACCTCCATTCAATATGTGCTTTAGGTATTAGGTAATTTGGATGAAAAGTACAGACACATTTTAGCAGGTCATCGACTCCAACTAGACAGGAGAGTGAAACCATTTATAAAGTAATAATGTGTCACGAGGACGATGTCAAACTACTAGGTAGATAGATAGCATGAAAGATGAAATGAGACGAAACAAACGAAGGCAAAAAGAAAATGTCATTGAATCCATACAACATCTACATAAGGTAAGTTTTTGTATCCAGACTTGAAAGATGGGAAAACTGAGAGGAAGAGAGTTGGGATGATTTGGCTCAGGGCTTGAATTCCAACCGACGTCAGTCTGTCTCTGAGGCCATGACCGTCTGCCTACCCCAGGGAGTCCACAGCAGAATGCTCAGTGTGAGAAATCAAGACAAGAAGAACACATCCTGAGAAGGTGTGTGTGTGCTGAAGTGGATTTACACACGTGGCACGTGCACGGAGCCTGTGCTAATGAGAGAATCCTTCCAAACAGGAGCAGGAGCGGCAAACATCACCTCTCTTTATTTACATGATTGAATTTTGGATATGTCATTTAATCAAAATGAATATAGAGAGCAAAATAATAGTTTTCCTATGAAATTGATGGCAGACTTTAACTTGTAGAGATAATGTAATTGGAAATAAATTGAATGAATTCATAATTTTAATTGAATAGGTTCCATAAAAGTTCTAGAAAACCAAGCATTGAAAATAACATTTATGGGAAAAGACACTTAGATTTAGATTTTAGTCACTGTTAGCATGTACCTACACCAACATTTTCCACATTATACTCCACGGATCATTACTCTTCTTTTTTTTTATATCGCCCTGTTGATGCCCGTTGCTTCCTAGCCACCGCTGTGTCTGCAGAACCCTGGGGAGGGTTGGGTCTGCGGAAATCTGTGCCCTCCCCACCATCTAGGCCAGGCTCAAACCTTATTACAACTTACTTTAAAATAATAATAAGTAATAATGATAATAAGCCTGTTTGTTGATCACCACAGACCCAGGCTGCTTTTCCACCGCCACCCCACCCTTGCTGGCACTGCTGGGGAGCAGGGTAGGACACAGACCCAGGAACACTGAAAGACACACAGCCCCAGGCAGACACCACTTCCAGACAAAGCATTTCTCCCCCTACCCCAAAATACATCAGATCCTTATACATCAACATACGCAGGCAGACCCACAAAGATAGATCTCGCCCAGACAAACATACACTCACAGCCAGACATGCAGACTGAGGACAGAGGTGCACACACCCACCAGCAGGGCAGCCCTCACAGGCGTTATCTAACGTGCAGGTGTACCCAAACTCGGGGGTCTCTCCGTGAGGGAACCAGAGGACCCACACAGCCTTCAGCAAACTGCAGGTTCCAGCACTGGTGCTGGCACACAGACGCAGGCCTGAGGCTCCAAGGCCCCCTGCACTCAAGATGGGGAGACTTCTCTCACAGCCCTGGGTGCTAATACCACTCAGGACAGGGTAGGGTAGCGTAGGGGTGAGCGGTTGGCATCAGCTTCCACTCTCGTGCCCTCTCCAATCCTGACTCAGACCCGCACAGCCAGAACATGGCCGACACACCAACAACTGTTCAGACACACTGACAACTGTTCTCCCTCTCCTACCATAGAGCCTGGCTCTCAAACCAACACGCACGTCACACATGTGCATTTCCAGAGTCCAGAGTTCGGCCTCTGCCCAGAGCAGCTCTGCCCCTACTGACCATTCCTACTCTCAAAACAAATCCTGTCCCAGGACTCAAATCATTTAGGGAAGCACTGGTTTAACGACACAGGGCACTTCTTTCGTGCATGGCTGCAAACACAAATCTCCAGGAAGAAGACACATTACGCCGGAATGCCCAAACTTTCCTGTCCGCGGGATGCTGGTATCACAGAGGACTTGCAGAGCATGCTCCGTAAGGAGAATTTGGGAGATGCTTGTCTAGGAAGTTGTTGGCTAAGAAAAGTTCGACAGGGGTTAAGCACATACACGTTAAGAAAAACACTGCACCGCTCAACAACCTTCGCAAGTTGCCCTGTCTTACTTTATTTGTTCACCTCTGAGCCTGGGCAAAACTGGGTGGTCCCCAAGGGCCACGAACATGAGAGTCTCACTCTCTTCATTCCTTATACTCAACTACTTTAACCTTCATTAGACTTAAAGCATCCAAACTCAGGACAATTGGCCTCATAATTACATATGGTTTAATGTCTCCTTTTCCCCTCAAATTAAAACTAGCAGCCCATTCCTTCTACCTGATTTCATTTTAACAGCGTACGATGGACCTTTGGGGGAGAGAGGAAGAAATCATGGGGAAAAGATTTTGAAGCTCATTTAGCATCATTGTAGATTTAAATCTTTTCTTCCTGATGGATTTGGAACATGTGCTATGGATGTGATTTTAGTTCACAGACTGGCCCCCAAAGCATCCAATCAATGATTTGGGGTAACTCTTAAAGTGGACAGGTACAAAAGCTCTGAGGAAGTGCATGAAGTGATAGGCCAAGATGGAATTTTAGCTCCAACGTTCCTAACTGGGAGGGATTCTTTATCCTCCATCGAGGGTGTTGATGATTCTCAGAAGGCGACTGGGAATGACTTTCCGTGTCACACAAGCACGACAATCTGTTGAATTTAAAAGTGGAGGTACCCATGCAATTGGGACGTGGGCCATGGAACAGCACGGAGATGGCACTTTCTAAAAATTTTGCAGGTAACCTAACAGCTCAATTCTCACAACAGATGAAAGAGTCGCACTGAGTACCTACTATGTACTAGGCACATTTCCCCCAAATTAGAACTTTAATCAGCATCACAAGCCTGCAATGTAAATATTATTAACCTCATTTTAGAGCCACATTTACAAGAGACCCACAGAGGCAGTTACAAAGCTGGGAGTTACAAAGCCAAGAGTCGGTCCCTAATTTTTTGGATTCTGAAGTACATGCTCTTCTAACTAAAAAAAATCACCTTCAGTGGAAGAGTGGTCTTAACTCTTAGTTCTGCTTTATTACTTATGATGAAAGGAAGAGTTCAGTGAGCAGCGCAATCCTTTTCTGCATAACTTAAGAAGGAACATGACTTGAGAAATAAAACTACTCATGTTCTAGAGCTGGCTGGTGTAGCTCAGTGGATTGAGCACAGGCCTGTGAACCAGAGGATCATGGTTCGATTTCCAGTCAGGGCACATGCCTGGGTTGCGGGCCAGTTCCCAGCAGGGGACACATGAGAGGCAACCATACATTGATATTTCTCTCCCTCTCTCCTTCCCTTCCCCTCTAAAGATAAATAAATTAATTGATTAAAAAAAAAAACTACTTGTGTTCTAAAAGGAATCAACATGGCCAAGTCATTACCTTCACCTCTGCCTAGGTACACATCAAAGGCAGAATCCAGGGCCCAAATACCTTCTCAATGGACATGTCATTTCCCTAAACACTGTGGATTAAATAGCCCCCGCCCTCAAGAGCTCTCATTATAATGGGAAGGAGACAGGCAGGTCTCCTTTTCCCAGGAAATACCAGTAGAGTCTAATTTGCAGTAATTTAAAGTCAAATACATTTTTCCTTTTTGATTGACATAGTGATAAGCACAAATGTAAAATGTAAAGCTCAATAAATTTTTGCATATGTTTACACATGGGTAATTACCACATAAATGAAGATAGATCATTTCCAACACTCTAGAAAGCTCCTCCATGTCCCTCTCAATCAATACCACTCCCCAAAGTAACCACTGGTCTTATTTTTATTGTTATAGATTAATTTTGCTTATTCTTGAACTTCATATAATGGAATCACAATAAATACTCTTTTGAGTCTGGTTGAACTTACTCAACATCATATTTGTGAGTCATCCAAATTGTTGCCTATAGCAGTAGTTCGTTCTTTCTCACTGCTGCATAGTGTGTAAATGTACCACAATTTATTTATCCGCTACACTGTTAATGAACATTTGTTTCTCATTTGGGGCTCTTATAATAAAGGTGGTAAGAACGGTCTTATCCATGTCTTTTAGTGGAATTGCTGGGCCACAGAACAGGCATATGTTTAGCTTTCATATACCCCCAAGCAAAATTCCAAGAATATTTGTACAAAGTTATTTTCCCAGCATGTACTCCTACCAGCAACACAGGAGTGTTCCCACTGGTCTACAACACTCACCAGCATTCGGTAACATTACTCTCAACTGTAGCCATTTCAATGGACAGGTAGTGGTATGTCTTTGCGGTTTAAATTGGTATTTCCCTGTGGACTAATGATAAGCACCTTTTTATAAGCTCATTAGATAGTTGGATTTACTTTCTTGTAAAGTGCTTCAGAATGTGCTTTGAAACAAGTTAGATGCAGCCTGTGACGAGCCAACTTTATTACCATCTTCACAGTGTGTAATGTGTACTAAAAGGCACTTTTCCTCTCTCCAGTGCTCCCCACCCTCGGTTCCTTCCCCTTCTTCCTCAGTCTCCCTCTTCACGCACATTCCCCTCCCCACCTGCTGGGAAGAGAGCCATCTCCACTAGAGATGGGAAGCTATATTTTAGGCTCAACAGGAAAACCCCATTTCATTTAGAAAAATGAAATACATTACGACACTTATGAAAAATGAAATACATTATGAGATTATGAACTCAGAAGGGTTCATCTCTAGCTGCTTGGTAGGTTTTTTTTTTTTTAGTTTTTTGCTGAATGCCAGTTTCATATCTCTATTACAGCTCTGTGGTTTACCATCCTGGCATAAAAGAACGGAGCGGATTCTCTACTTCCAAGTGCTCGGGAAATACAGCATTACATATATTTTAAAAACCTAAATCACTGTGAGCTCGGCAAAAATGAAATAAAATAAATAAATTCCAAGTATTGATTTAAATGTGGTGTTTTGTTTTTTTTTGCAACACTCCTCCCTGCACGCTTTGGGGAGCATAAAGTGACCCATAAATATTCCGGAAGAACCATTTGTTTTCTATTCCTCTGTCACCCGCGCCTTGCTTGCCCCCAAGATTTCACATCTGCAAGCAGCCTGGCTAAGGGAGGAAAGCGCCAGTTTAAGTAAATTGCTGCGGGCCTTCTGCTGACAGTGCTGTCTGATCTCCCTTCAGGCTATTTCTAAAAATAATAATAAGCAATGGTTTCTCTTCACATCACCCTTCTCCCACAATGGAGAGTTCAAAGAGGTTCTGGTATTAATTCATTAATTCTACAACAGCCTCCTGAGATAAGGAAGAGCTTGCTACCCCGTATCTGGGAAGGATCTTAGGGCCTGAGGTGTAGATGGGCTCTAAACCCTGCAGAAAAGCAGACTGCAATTAGCTTCATGAAATCCATGACATCCCTGATCTACGAAGCCATGATGTTCGAGCTAGAAGGACCCACGTGGTAGAAACTATTTATTTTTAGATTAGGAAGCTCAGACCCAAACAGGTTAGGGGGCTAGTCAAGGTCCCACAGAGAAAGGATGGAACTCCGCCTCCCACCTCCGCCCCCCACCACACCCCCAGATCATGCAGAGACTTAGAGGCTGAAACAGGACAAGACGCAGGTGTTCTGACTTTTAATTCAATGATCTAAGATATTAAACAACAACAACATCAAGAAAAAATGGCATGAGGAAGCAAAGATGAACTAGTATCACCCTTAAGTTTCCAAGGCAGTTAAACCAAAGTTCAGCTCACGACGATGGTAGAGGAATTTCTGTGTCTGGTAGGTCAAACAGGAAACAAGCACTAGATTAGAACCCAGGTCTGACTGATGTCAAAGCCTACACACCGAACTACCTCTTCCAGCCCAGGAAGTAATGTCTGAGGTGCTCTGTGATGCTCTAAGAAAGTGCTTACCAATCTTCTTTAAGAGATTCTAGAGAACTAGGCAAGTGGTTGAAAGGGGAAGTGGGAAGAATATCCTTTTTCTTTTCACTTTATACCCTTTTGACTGTTTGAATATTTGTTAACCACTATGCGCATATTACTGTAATTGTTTTTCCAAGTAGTTGACATATTGTAAGAATTTTCCTGAACTGGGAAATGTCATTTAATTAAAAGAAACAAAACTAAATTCTCCTGGTTGCTCAAAATTTGTGCTCCCATTAGAGCAATATTTTATCTTCTTTGGCGTTTACCCAGAGTCCCTTCACCCCGGCTTCCCTGGCAGTATTTTTGGTATATTCTGTCAGTTCATTACATGATGATTAAGCTAAAAATATGTTTACTTCTGCCCACCCCCAATTTATTATTTTTATATGCTCTCACTCCGTGTAGCATCTTTATTATGAAGAATTTTCATAGGCCTTTATGGTCCTTAGTCACTCAAGAGACACTGATCACCGACTATATGCCAAGCACCTCATGAGCCTGCCACCCAGGAAGACTGACATTTGAACAAAGTGTAACCACATAGTCAGAAAAAATACACAATTAAGTCACTGCATCTCTGCTTTTAGGACACAGAAGAAAGTAAGATTCATCTGTAGAGGGAGTTAGGGAAGTGTTCAGAGAAGTGACATCTGACCTAGCTCTTGAAGGGTGAAAAGGAGTTTTCCAGAAGTCAAAGAGAGAACAAGTCCCTCTAAGCATGAAGAATGACATGGAGGCCTGTCCTTTCCCGGATTTTCAATGGCTGCACCCAGAAGGAAAAAGGCAGTCGGGATGGGAAACCGGAAGACACAAGCCAGGTGCTGTGGGAGGTGGGGGGCCATATGGGCGGAGCACAGTGTGCCGGCAGGAGAAGGGAAAGAGAAGCCAGCGTGCGGGAGTGACTGAGGAGAGGGAAACAATGAGGCACTAAAGCACATTGTGCTGTAGGATGGTCTGGATCAACACCTCTATTCTCAGAAAGAAAAATCTGCTCTCATGTCCTAGAAATGCACACTTCGGTGATGAAACTATACAAAGTCCCTCAAGGGCAAGGTCACTGCACAGGTAGGAGGGTGGATACTATGGGGAGGATGAGGACCCCTGGGGTGGTCACTAATGTTTTCCTGACCAGGGCAGTAGCTAAGAAGGTGTTTGCTGTATAAATAATTTATTGTTTGTTGCTTTTGCAAACTTTGGTATTTATGTTTATTTTGCAATGTAAAAAATGACCAATATCTGAATTAAGGATGGGTCTCATTTTTCAAGTCCTCTGGATGGATGTAAAAGTGTAGAGATTGGAGGCAAGCCTCCCGATGGCTCAGTCATGGTCCAGGCACATGGGAAAGGGCACGGTGCACTTGGGGAATATTCCAAAGGTCACTATGGTGAAGAAGGAGTAAATGACTCTAAGGAGATCCACACTTGTGACAGAGGAGGAAGGTAGGCAAGTGGGGAACTCAGAAAGACCCCATGGTTAGTGGAAGCCTCATTTCCACCCCTTCCATCCCGGAGTCAGCATCACAGCCTCCTGGTCTTGGGGTGACAGTATCAGGACCCCTTGTTCAGAGGCAGGGTAAGGGCAGCCACAACATTCTGGGCAAAGAAAGAACCTGAGCCCTCCCCACCTCACTGTGGAGTGACTCAAGGGGACCTCTTCAAAGAAAGGTCTGATCCCCTTTGAAAAAAGAAGAAGAATTAAGCAACTTTCGTGAGCTTCAGTTCTAGCTGGGACAGGGGGTGCTTGTCTCCTGGGAACAAAGGACAGGTCTTTAACGGCTTGAGGAGGGAAGTGCCCTCTGGTGAGACCAAGAAAGTGCTGTGTCCCCCAACCCCATCTCTTCCAGAAATGTATCACACAGGCAACTTCCAGGTCAGCTGCGGAATTTAGAGCTTCCTTACTGCTCTGCGGAGGTCACCCTTTTCTCTCCTTCACCTTGGCCCCTGTGATGTCCACACCACAGCATAGTCAAAATAGTGCTTGCGTTTGCAGGTCGAACTGAACTGGGTCAAACAAGACCAGAGACTTGCCACTTACAATCTCTGTGGCCAGGGTAAGTTATTTAATCTCTCGGGTCCTCACCTGTAAAATGAGGATGATCACCCCTCCTTCAGAGGGTTCATGTACAGACTAAATGAAGTACTGCCCATGGAGCACCTGGTTCAATGGCTGATCTCAGAAGCCACTCGGGAGTCAGTGGTGTTTGTTGTCATACTCAGATGGAATTCACAAGCATTTTCTCCCAACACACAATGAGAAATGACTCCCAGAGCAGCTAAAATCAAAAAGAACAACAATGCCTCAGGGTGATGAAAATGAGGAACAACCAGAGTTCCCATAAATCCTGGTGGAAGGGTGATATGGTCCAACAACCCTAAGTAGCTATTAAGCAGACTCTGCTGAAGCCGAACACATGCACCCCCCCATGACTTGGCAATTCCACCCGAGGAATAATATATACCAACAGAATACGTACTTGTGCATCCAAAAGATAAGAATCATCATAACGGCATTTTCAGGATAGACAGCAACTGGAAATGACCCAAATATCCATCAATAGTGGAGTGGATAACTTGCAGTATACTCACACAACGGACTACTACATAGCAACGAGATTAAATGGATTCCTTCTTGATTCAACAACATGAATGAGCCACAGTAACCAAGTGTTGAGCAAAAAAAAAACCCCAAAAAACAGACACAAAGGAGCCCATCTAGTATACATCCATTCACGTATATTTCAAAAACAGGCAAACCTCATCTTTGGGGTTGGTAATCAGGAAAGTGATTATCCCTGGGGCAAAGCCAACATGCTGGTGATCGGTAAGGGGCATGAGAGGGGCTTCTGGAGTTTGCAACATTATTGTACTGTATTGTACTATATCATAGCTTTTATTTTGTTTTATTTTATTTTAGAGAGAGAGGAAGGGATGGGGAGGACAGAAAGACATGCACTTGTTGCTCCACCCATTCATTGATTGATTCTTGTATGTGCCTTGATCTGGGAATAACCCTGCAGCCTAACCTGAGTGCATGGGGACAACACTCAGACCAACTGAGCTACCTGGTCAGGACACAGTATCTACTTCTCAGTCTGGGTGGTGGTTCCTGTGAGATTTCTGGGTGTGTATACTTTGTGATCATGCAGCAACCTACATACGTGTGATATGTTTATTTATCTAAAAAAAAATAAAATAATCCATTAAAAATAATAAAAGGATTTAAGAAATCAAGCAATTAAATGCTGAGATATGAACTCCATCTGATATAATCAACTGCCCATCTTTTCCTAAGGCGCCAGGAAAATTCTATTGCTTCTTAACAGTAATCGCTAGCCTTCACTGAGCACGAACCATGTATCAGGCATGCCTCCAAATGAGTTGCATGTATTAATTTCTTTAATCCTCTCAACACTTTATGTGTAGAATGAGCAGACGTATTCATGTGCTGGGTGTGGTCCTGATTTACTCCTGTTAAACCAGCAAAATTATTATCAGCACCCCTCAACTTCTCAAAAGTGCCTGGGGTTAAAGAATAAACTACATATTCACCCTATTTATGAGGTAGTCACCACTGTTATCTGCTGGGCTTTTGGATTTGTGTGTGTGTCATTTTTTAATTAAAAATTAAAAGAAGTTAAGTCATTTGCCCAAGATCACAAGGCTAGTAAATAGTAAAGCCAGAATGTGAATCCAAGGTCCAGATGCTCACCAGTAGGATATATTGCCTTTTTGCCCAAATTTCATTATTCTCAAGACTCAAAAATTTCTTGATGCCTAACTTTCTTCTCCTGCGATTTTTATCCTATGGTATTTTCTGTTGCCCAGCATTTCCTGAACTAGGAGAGCGGCTCACCTCCCACAGTGAGCCCCAAAGCCGACCCACCTCCCACACGATAGCCTCTCCACATATTCAGGAAATGAGTAGAATCGTCTTCTCCCCGTCTTTAAAATAATATAAACATGCTCCCATTCACACTTACATTTTCCTCATTCAACATGTTTTCCAATGTTTTAGTCATGTCTGTGGATCTATTTGTCATTTCCCATTCATTCATTCAGCAAATTATTCAATGAACTCTTACCATGGGCCAGGCCCTGCTAGCCCAGCTGGCAATAAAGTCGTGGTAAACAAGACAGGCGCAACCCAAGTCTTCAGGAGCTGATAGTCCGGTAGGAAAAACAGCACTAAAGAAATGACAACATGAACAATTATTCATTAACATCCCAATAAGGGCTGTGACAGGGGACTTGACCTGAGGGGGCGAGGAGTCAGCAAAGGCTTTTCTCAGAGCCAACAGCATTTGAGCCAAGTCCTGAAGCCTGAAGAAGGGCACTGAGCTGGTAAAGGCGGAGTGGAAGGGCATTCCAGGCAGAAGGACGAGTGTTTGCAGACTCCTGAGAATGGCAGGAAGGTGGGCTATTGGAGGAACCACAGAGTGACCTGTGTGGCCAGAGCCCAGTGAACAGGGGCGAGAGGCTGGTAATAAGGCAGGGGAAGCTGGATCTACAGGGCAGTAACCCAGGCAAGGAGTTCTGAGTGCAATGGGAAGCATTTGGATTTCTTCAGCAGGAGATTGGCCTAATCCCATCTCCCTGCAATGCTTCATCCTGGCTTTCTAATCATTGAATACTCTAAGCTAAGTGAAGAGGGAGGCCATCTCCATTCATCCACGTATCCCAAGAGTGTAGAACATTTTTAGAATGTTTTAAGAACATTTTTACAAATGAACAGCCTACCCCAAATGTCCCTCATTACCAGAAACTTCTTTTTCAGTAATGCACTGCCAACTAGTCTACAGAGACTAAATTTGTCCAAAGTCCTGGATCACAGCCACCAGTTGCATAAATCCACCTTGCAGTCTATTGTAACCAAAGGGCTCGATTTACACAAACAGCAAGAATAGTGTCCCCTGTAGTTGTGCAATGCACAAGGTCAGCCTCTGTCTACTAAGACTTGTATATTTACTTGCCTTCATATTTGTATCTTTATTTATGAATCTGTGTCCCCTCCTTATTCTAAAAGTGACTTAAGGAGGCTCATAAGGACAGAGAAAACAGAACAAAACAGTGTAACAAAAAGAGAACACAAATTCAAAGAAGAGGAAAATAAAAGGAAAAACAAGAGCAGGGCCATACAAATAATTCAGGAGTGAAGTTATTACAAAAGTGCCTTCTTACAGTTTTGTACTTTTGGCTCTGACTTTTCTAGCAGCCAATACTGTTGGGACTTGAGAGGACTCATTAATCAGATTCTTCCTCAGAAGGTTCAAAACAATTAAGCAATAGAGTGAGAAAGAAAATTAAAATGCTACTTGTCTTCTCATCCTGGAAAAGAAGAACTAGGCAACTGGACTTGGAACTGAGATCCAAAATATTCTTCCCCATGACGTGAATCACTTGCCCCCAGACACAGGTAGAACTGTGGACAACTGTCAACTTTCCCTCTCCAAGAAGCAAAACCCGCCTCCCAGTCCACTCATCACCCGAAGGAGGCAAAGACAGAGAATAAGAACACCTTTGCCCTGAGGGGAGAGGGTCCCAAGGGAGCACTGAGAAGCTAGACACACCTGCAGTGGCCACTGTTCCAATGCCTCCGGCTAAATTATCCCCCACTGTGGGGAGGAGGTTTTTAACGGCAGAGAGAAGTCTGGAAACAGACTCTTCAATCATACCTTTTCAATTCTGCTCAAGTACACAGCTCCTTGCTGGCCTGACCTAAGCAAGCATGCATTTTGCATTGATTCTCAAAATTTTATGTGCACACAGATTACCCAAGGATCTTGTTGACATGCAGATTCTGCTGTGTGAGTCTGAGGTGGGGGTTCAGATTCTATATTTCAACAAGCTACCAGGTGATGCTGATTCTGCTGGTCTACATCTGAAGCATCTAGAACAGGAGTCCTTGACCACACCATTCTGACCTCGCAGAATTCTTGAATTCAGAGCGGGGTCTATGAAATTGGGTGGTAAAAAATATGCCTCTTTATTTTTACTCACTTCTAACTGAAATCAATCATTTCTATTATGACTGTAGACAAGAAACCACAGCAGTATCATCAGTACCTGAGATTCATCACCAATAAAAAACTCAGATCTCTTATCATTTCACTATTGTTGCAGATACCACCAATATTTGCAGATATTTTGATCTCTCCAAATATTACTGTGACTGTTTGGAAATTATAGTAGTTATTAGACCCATTGCTAGCTCTTGTTCTTTCAAGTACTTACAATAAAGAGGCATGTATGTATCACCTCACAAATCAACACATCAGAATATTTTTCATATTTTCATAGCTGTAGTTCACTATAATTGGTTTCCTATGTAATCCTATGCATTTTACTTTTATGCATTTTATTTTTATGCATTTACAAATATCATTCCAGAATAGATTTCACAGGCATCTCCACAAGATGCAGGAGACACGTAAAGGTTAAAAATTCCTAATGGAAAAAGAAAGTTCTGCAGAAGAGGCACTAACCCTCCGAATTCTGGAGTCAGACAGGCCAGGTCTGAACCCCTCTTCCTACTGTGCAAGTGCTTACCCTCCCTGCGCTTTGAGAGCATGCAATCCAAAGGGGTGGTTGAAGGACTAAATGAGTTACTGTTTTTAAAATGTACAGTGACTGGCTTGGAGGGTTGGCTAGAGGCTGTGAGTACCGTACATGGAAATTCAGCTGAAGAAGCATCTAGTCTGTCCGCCAAGGAGACAGAGATGAATATACAAAAGCCCTGTTCTCACTGAGTCCACCAGTTCAGTGGGGGAGATGGCAACCAAGCAAAATCTTGGAACAGCAGGTAGGCACTGTGGGAACCCGGAGGAAGGAACTCCTGGCCATGTGGGAAGAAAAGAAAGCCTCCCTAAATGCTCATCAAACACCTCTCTAAAACGTTCTGAGGTTGGCAAATGCATCCCATTTCCTCCTGGCTGCTACTTCTGCTGATTTCTTGCTTAAATTGCCCTACAAACTCTGCATACCTTTTAGAAGCTCAATACCCAGGCTCCTTATTAGCATTTTTCTGTTTTGTTAGAGTAATTCCCATCTACTCACCATGCCCCTGGATGCTAGCGTTTCACAGTACCATAACCTTGGGACAGGTCTACACTCAGTGAGGATGCTCTCCCAGGAGAAACATTCTCTCCACACCCCCAGGACCAGCATGCCAACACCAGTCACCACCTACCCTGCCAGGGCACAGAGACCCTCCAGCCTCCAGGGCACAGCCACAAAACTACTTCTGCAAGAAAGCGGCCCCCAGCCAGGCATGAAGACCTCTTGGCTCCAGTGCCTAGTATTTGCGGATTCCTAGGAATTTTTGCCAGACAACTAGTACTAATAACAACAATAGTTCCCATTTGCTGGGCTGGACTGTGCGTCAGGCAGTGCACGCAGCGCTTCCCATCTGGATTCACGTCCCAGGGCTGCTAAAACGAAACCCACAGACCGGGTGGCTTATGCCACAGAAATTAATTTTCTCACAATTCTGGAGGTTCAAGTCCAAGATCAAGATGTCAGCAATGTTAGTTTCTTCTGAGGCCTCTTCTAGGCTCAGGGATGGCTGTCTTCTCCCTGGGTCTTCACAGGGTCTTTTCCCTGTGCCTGCACGTCTGTCCTAACCTCTTATAAGGACATCAGTGGTGTTGAATCAGGGCCTACCCCAAAGAACTCATTTTAATTTAATTACCTCTTTAAAGATCTTATCTCAAAATGTGATTACATTCTGAGGGACTGGGAGATAGGACTTCAAACTATGAATTATGAGAGCACACAACTCACCCGCAACACTTGGGTTAACATCTAACCCACAGGGAACTGGTGCAGATGAGGAGCCCACAGCTCTGTAAAATTAAGTGACATTCTTAAGGTCCCATAACCAGGGGAGCTGATACCTGCAGCCAAGGCACTCTGAGTCCTCGGCCAGCGCTCTGCCCACTGTAGAGGCTCTCTCCTGGCAGGACCACTAGGCTCACTCCAGGGGCTGGACATCCCCAAAGTCCCAAAGGTAGAGAGGCTGGTGGATTCTGCATTTGTACAATCTCCCTGGACGCACCACCATATAAGAACCTAATCATCACTTCAGGTGGACTCCTGCTCCCACTCCCATCTGTGTTCCAGTCCGTTCTGTGGGCACTCAGGAACACTGGTGTGCAGTCTCCATTCCCGGGAACACACGCGCTCCCCTGGAGGACCTTATCTGTAGTAGGGTACGACGCTGAACGTTTGGTTCCCAGGCAGGTTGCAGAGTCCACAGCCACCATACCCTTCCCACACCCTTGCCTTCATTCCTCCAAGCCTCTGAAGACCACTCCCCCATGGGACTCTGAGTGGCCACCAGAAAACTAGAGGAGAAAACTGTTCCTCTGGTGTAAACAGAATTGGAGGCTGACCACTCCCCTCAGCCTCCAGTCCCAAAAGCTCCGGATACCCCAGGACTCCCTCCAAACTCAATCTGAAAAGCACTATTGGAAGCCATGCCCACACTGGATTTATTCTGGACTAGCCTGTTTTGTTGTTTAACAGGTTTACTATAGTAGGAATGCAATATACCAAACTGCACATAAAGTGGACAGTTTGCAGAGTTTCAACATGTATACGCCTATGGCACTAGCTCCATAATCAAGAGAAAGAATGTATCCATCACGTCCAGAAGTTTCCTCCTGCCCCTCTGGAATCCATTTCTAGTCCCTCTCTGCCCTCCCCGGTCCTACACTGGCCCATCCCCCATCCTTATCCCACGCAACCACTGTTTGGCTATTTATATTTCAATTAATTATAATTAAATAAAGTTTAAAATCAGCTCTTCAGCCCTGGTGTAGCTTAAACCAAACAACCACGCGGGCCTGCAAACCAAACAACCACGGTTTGATTCCCAGTCAGGGCACATGCCTGGGTTGCAGGCCAGTTCCCAGCAGGAGACGCACGAGAAGCAACCATACATTGATATTTCTCTCCCTCTCTCCTTCCCTTCCCCTCTAAAGATAAATAAATAAAGAAATCAGTTCTTCAGTGTCACTAGCCACATTTCAAGTGTCCAGTAACCACAGGGGGTCACCAGACTGAGCACTGCAGAGTCAACATTCCTGCTGTCATGTGTTTCTCGGCAGAGCACTGTCTACATCCTCTTCCCTTCACAGTCTACAGTGGTCCAAGTTTCTTCCTGGCTTACACTTTTTAAGTTGCTTATGGTTACTTGGAGCTTTCTAGGTGCCATACTACCAAGCACTTAGCATTTACTTCATTAAATACCCACCACGGCCCTGTGAGATAGGAATAATTGCTTTCCTCATTTAAAAAATGAGAACACTGAGATTTAAGGAGGTGAAGCAGATGGGAGGGCAGGTCTGGCTTCCACGCCGTGCCCTGGATGTTGCGTTCCATCCCACAGCTGGTGGTTAAAAGCACAGGTTCTGGTGTCTGTCCATGTGGGTTTCAGCCCTGGCTCCCCCACCCACTTCATGATATTGGGCAAGTCATCCATTATGTGCACTTCCACGCCTGCATCTGGGAAATGAGGATCACAATAAAACCTGCCCCCCCACAGTTGCCAGGAAGATTGAGTTAAAATAAAATACATAACATTTTTAGGATGGTGCCTGGCACACATTTGGGTTTCCTGCTTTATACCATTTTCCTAACAGGTTTCTCAGAAATAGAAGTGCGTGTCCTGAGTGATCAGACATTCACCCGTTCCTACATTCCATCTCTCAACATCTCCCAAGTCCCCGTGAGGCACAAGGCTCCACGCTCTGCACTGGGTCATCTACAACAATGAATGATTTCAGGCTTGGTATTTCTGCTCAGACGTTCCCCTGCTGATCTGCAATACGTCACTTTTTTCCCCCTTTTTAAAGGAAAGACAAAATTATTTGAGGAAACAGAGCACAGAATCATTTTCCCACTTCACTGGCTTGCCGGAAGAGTTAAATAAATGGTGTTAGATTCACAATTGGTCCCTGTTCTTCCTGTTCCTGTTCTCACCGCCTTTGAATGCTGCATGTCCCCAGTTGGAGCAAGACAGCAGGTGCTTTCTCGAGGAAACTCAAACAACACATTATCTCCGTAGGATCATCATGACAGGTTACTGCAGGAATCAATAAGTCTCAGTGTAAAAATCCATTAGCGGAACCTTAGTTTGAGAATAATCGACTTACGCAGAAACACAGACGTCGCCAGACAAAAGGCTGCCTTTTCTAATAGACGTGAGAGAAGGACCCACACTCAGGACATTTCTGTCTCTTAGGCAACAATTTCTTTTCCTTTTAATCTCTACTCCCAGCCCCCTGCCCAAGCTCAGCATTTGACTCCCAAGAAAAGACTTTTATTTCTTCAGCATAGGTAGAGAAAGAGGTGCACCTCTCTCTGCTCATCATTGGAATCAACGTCCCCAATTCAAGTGCCTCCAGCTATAAATCTAGCACAACAGCCCTTCTGGGCCCAAATCAGTATCACAATATGTAAGACCACAGTCCTTGGCCAGGAAAGTCTCTAACAGCACACACACACACACACACACGCACAAACACGCACCTATGCATGCACACACTCACACACACACTCATACGCATGCACACTTCAACCTAATTTTGAACGATGTAGTTTCCATTCTAAAGTGACAAAAATTTTATCCAACCTGAAAGCATTAAGAACCCCTTCCTGAAGGAGCTCCTACCCTTTGCAACATCATGGATGGAACTGGAAAGCATTATGCTGAGCGAAATAAGCCACGCGGTGAAAGACAAATATCATATGATATCACCGTTAACAGGAATCTAAACAACAAAACAAACAAGCAAGCCCTGGCTGGTGTAGCTCAGTGGACTGAGTGGGAGCCTGGGAACCAAAACAAACAAGCAAGCAAAATATGACCAAAGACACTCAAATACGGAACAGGCTGACAGGGACCAGAGGGGAGAGGAGAGAGGGGAGAGGGGAGAGAATCACAGGGGAAAAGAGGAAGGACTCACATGAACAAGTGTGGAGAACACATGGACAATAACTAAGGTGGGGGCGGAAATGGGGGGGGAGGTGGGGAGCACTGGGGGTGGGCAGGGCTGGGAATATAAGACAGAAAACTGTACTTGAACAAGAATTAAATTTTTTAAAAAAAGAACCCCTTCCTGATCACACAAAACAACATTTTTAAAAATTGGCAGGGTTTCGTTTAGGGAAACCATAGAATCTATCCCATGAATGTGAAAAAGTTTTCCTTGGGCACATATTGATCCTTAGAGACATGACTTTATTTTCGTGGACAATTAAAGGAAGATTATGCCACTGGGCCTGAGACGATGTAACCCTTCCTATCTTCTAGTGGCCAGCAGATAGCTATCTTAATTTAAAAGACCCTAAAGGTCAGAGCTTATTTAGTCCCTTGCAATAAACGATTTTTGCCATAATTCTTCTTTTCTGCTTAACTCCCTTATCTAGAGCAGCCTTTTCCAATTCATATTTTGCAGAACAAATATAAATTAGGAAAATATCAATTAGATCCATTAGGCATTAATAAATATCCCTAGGGTAGAGAAAAATAAGTGCTTCTATAAGTTTGGGGAATGTGAGACTAGAGAAAATGAAGCAGGTTCTTTACTACAGGACTTCTCAGAGCCTTTAATATGCTCATGCGTGTTACAACACAGTGGCGGGTGGGAATAGAGAGCTAAGTTTATAACGTGTACAGCAAAGAGGCTGATACGTAGTCACAACCAATAAATGTTAGCTTTTATAATTACTAGCTATTGGGATTTGAGCATTGGTGGGGGGAGGGGCTGTTATTTTAAAGAAAAAGCCTAGGGAAGGCTTCACAATAAGGTGACGGTTGAACAGAGACCTGAACGTAGCCAAGCACAAACCGTACGAGAGTGGCGCTTGATGGGACTGCGAGAGTAACACTGAGAAGAGCGTGGCTGCAGTGGAGACGGTGGTGGGAAGAGCTGCAGAAGATGAAGCGGGAAGGGTAATGGGGCAGGAAAGGAAATCAGGTCATCTGGGGCCTTGTAGGCATTTGTCAGGACTTTGGCTTTTACTCTGGGGACACTCTCTGCAGGACTGAAATTAAACAAGTTGGCCACAGAAGGCCAAGGTAGGAGGAGGCGGAAGGAATAACCAGGCCCAAAGGATTGTGGTGGCTTGGATCTAAGAGGCAGCAATGGAGGAGGCTCTGGGGATGAAATACATTCTGGGAGCAGTAAGGGCTGTCAGGCTGCCCATCACTCAACATGCCTCCTGCAAGGAAATGTGAAGGAAGGCTGCCTGTCTTTCAAGAACCTCTGTTCAGCGGGTAAGTCAAAAGTCGGCTTATTAGCAACCATCTTCTTCCTACCCAAAAAAGATCTGTGCAATCAAGATCTAAATCGAGATGCCTGGTGGATTACCATAGCTACAGGTGCCTGGCAACCAGGATTAGACTGATAGCCATTGATCTACGGGCTCCACATTCTTCCCAAGGATGAAATGCACGGTACAGGGCATCCAAATGTCCTGAAGTCACCCAAAGCCGAGAGAGAAATATTCATCCTCACCTTCTTCTGTCTGATTGGCCTTTGCCTCCCACAGACAAGGTGCCCGCTCACCAGATTCAGGCTTCAGGGGTCACTCCTTGGAAAAGGGACTACCCCAACTAACCACTGGCAGAAAGTTTCAGAGACTATGGGCAAGTTCTAAAGGCAGAGGCAAAGAAATTGGCTGTGAGGACAGGAGAAAGGAAAGTAACCAAAAACATATTTGACAGGTCAATGCGGGAATAGGGAAGGGAGCAAAAAGTGAGCAAGACACAGTGAGAGGGAGCAATTCAGGAATCAGTAGACTAGGATCCTTTGGCCAGATTGGCCCGCTGCCTGGTTTTCCTAAATAACGTTTTATTGGAAAACAGCCACGCTCCATTAATTTACATATTGTCTATGGCTGTTTTCACGGTGTGATGGTGGAGTTGAGTAGTTAGTTATAACAGGGGCAATGTGGCCCCCAGAAACTGAAATATTTATTACCGGTACTCAGTCATTTGCAAAATACCTTCATCCACCCCTGGTCCAGTTGTTCCCAAATGGCCTGGAGGACATAGGCTTGTTTTTATTTGCTCACCAGAATACTCAGCTTAGTTCAAGGCCCTGGACTGTGGTGGGCCATGTGTGGAATGCTAAAGAAATACTAACAAGTTTCAGAGACATAGCCAACATCACTTTCACAATGAGGAAAGAGGAGAAGTCCTGTAATAATAGCCTCAGTGTTTTTATCTCAACATCAGCTTTCTATCATAGATACCAGACAGTACCTGGGCCTCAAGACCCAGCATCACACACAGAGGAGCAAAGACACCATGGAAAATAAGACAGGCACAGGAGGAACAACGGCAACTGAATCAGGACCTTGACCCTGGTGTCATCAACGTCTCTGCTGTAGACTGAACTGTGTCCCACCTCACAATTTATACAGAATTCATGCTGAAGCCCTAACCCTGTGTGATGGCATTTGGAGATGGAGCCTTTGAGAGGTAACAAGGGCCCTCAAGATGGGATCAGCACCCTTATAAGAAGGAACACCAAAGAGCTCTCCCTCTCTTTCCTCTCTGCCTTGTGAGCACCCAGTGAGAAGATAGCCATCTGCACACCAGGAAGAGGGTTCTCCCCAGAACCCAAGCATGCTGGAACCCTCATCTCAAACTTCCAGGCTCCAGAACCATAAGAAAATAAATTTCTGTTAAGTCATCCAGTCTATGATATTGTTACAGCAGCCCAGGCCAAGACATTCACCAAACTGACCCAATAGGGTGCGAATCTGGGAGCAACGAAGCAGGCGCAACTGCTGGGAGACGACCATACAAATACTGTATTTCCTCCCCCATTATGTGACTAGTACTCCCCGTTCCCTAACTCCAGAAAGCCCAATTTCCATTTTTTTCTCTTCTAAGCACCCAACCAGAAGCCAGTCAGGAAAATGGAATTGGTACAAGATGCTGGTTCATTTAAAAAAAAAAAAAAAACTCTTCCTAGTTAATAGTCCATGGACATCATTCAATGCCCCCCGGGACTTCCTGCAGCGCCTCCATTTGCTGCTACTTATTTTCTGGAAACAGAGTCCTTACAAGCAGGCTCCAAAAAGCTTCTAAAATAGCCAAGGTACAAACTCCAAGGATTCTGGGTTCTTTCTTTCTTGCAACCTTAGCTTATTGGAAATGTGAGTGATCACCTAAGTTGTCATCTATATCATGTTAGGAGTGTTCTGAGAGATTCTGGACCTTGAATAACTCAAGGAGCTGCCCGAGGCTTGGGGGTAAGAAAGGTAAAAGTCTATTGTTGCTTTGCCCCTCTACCCCATATTGCATCAACTATACCAAGGGGAGACGGTGAGGTATCTATCATCCCCCTGAGCTCCTATAACATATGCCTCCGAAATACACTGAAGGTGAGAAATCATCTGAATGGTAAGAGGAACAAACATTTTGGTCTACAAGATTCTCCAAAGCCTGAGTCTCTTCTGGAAAACTCTGTAGCCAAATAGCCATTTCTCTCCTCTGTTGAAAGATGGAGCTGAGCTTGATTTGATGACAAAGTAATTTAAGACCTTTCTCAAAAAATGTTGGGCCAGGACCTGAAAATGCCGTTGACAATGCTAGAATTGTCTCTTGATGCCTCAGGGTGATAAGAATAATTCACCCCTAAAATGCTGAAGCCACTGTCTCTGGGGTCCTGCCCTGTCTACAGAACAACTGTCTGTTCTCTGTGTGCCCCCAGGGTCACACTGCAATAAGACGAGACCATCCTACAGGCAGCTAATTTTTCTTTTGTGAAGATCTGTGAGCAACAGTGGCATTTTTCTATTATAGGTTATATTTTTCTCCCTGAGAGTTCCTTTTCTTAGATTGTTTATTTCTCATGCTGTCATTTTGTTAAGCCTCATAAGGGTCTAGTGGGAGAGCACTGTGCCCAGGTGCTGATTCCCCAAGGAGAGGGGGTGACTGCAGGGTACCCAAAGCGATCCTCCCACTGAGCTGCAGATCAGTGCTACTTGGAATTTTGCCTCTTCTTTTTAAGGCTGATGCAGGTTACAACACATTCAAATCTGACTGGTCTGAGAGAGGCTAATAGAAAAATTGGCAAACCATGACAGGTCAAGAGCCAAGGGAGAAATACAAATGGTCGATAAACACGCCATAAATGTTAACTAGCACGATAATCAAAATTGCAAATACAAATTCAAACGAGGAGATGGCATTAGCGAGTCCTGTTTTAAAGATAATGCCTAATATTCATAAAGATAATATATCCAGGGGCTATGGGAGCATGGAGAATTGCAGAATCACACAGTCTCATACAGGCCATACAATGTGCAGTTGTTTCAAAACACAACTTTCTGGAAGGCAAAGTGGCAACATATGTTAAAATCTTAGAATCTTATCACTGTACGTCAACTTTTCACTATGGAAGTGCGGTCCCTACACAGACTGTAGGGAAGCCCCATAGTCTACGGGACTGCACGTCCATAAATGTAACCTAAGAAAATACTGTAGAGGTGCAGGATTCGGAGCGGATGTGATGGTTAATTTGACATGACAACTTGGCAGGGCCACAGTGCCTGGGTATTTGGTCAGACAATATTCTGGATGTTTCTGTGAGAATATATTTGGGTAAGATTAAACTTTTGGTTTAGTTAATTTATTTACATAGCATTAAAGTATAGTTGACACACAATATTAATGAGGTTCAGGTGTACAACATAGTTATTCAACATGTATATATTTTACGAGGTAAAATCACTGCAATGAATTTAGTAACTAATCATCTTCAGCGTATAGTTATTTCGATACTATTGACTATATTCCCTATGGTGTACAATTCATCCCCGTATGTATTTATTTTGTAACTGGAAGTTTGTGCCTCTTAATCTCCTTCACTTTTTCACCCTGCCCCAATCCCCTCATTTATTTTTTTAATATATTTTATTGATTATACCATTTGAGTAAAGCAGATTTCTGTCTGTAGTCTGGGTGGGCTTCATCCAGTCAGCTGAAGGTTTAACTGGAACAAAAGACTGACCTCCCCAGAGAAAGAGGAATTGCACCAGCAGACGGCCTTTAGACTTGAACTGGGACATTGGCTTTTCCTTGGGTTTCCCACCTGCTGGTCCACCCCAGACACCTAGGACTTAGCAGCCTCTATAATCACGTAAGTCAATATAGTTAAAGATTTCATATATATACATGTATATGAGAGAGAGTAAAGGTATTTCCAATCATCTAATATATATGTATAAGTTTTATACATATTTAGTTGTCTTATTGGTTTCATTTCTCATTAGAACCCTAATACAGTGGACAGTTAGAAAATAGCTTTATTCATTTCCTCAACTCTGCACCTTGACTCCGTGGGGCTGCTTCATCCTGTCCATGGAGGGAAACGGGTGAACTCCATGAAATGCATGGTCGTTTTCACACAATAAAAAATCCTCGCATAACTTCCAGTCACAACACTGAATAACATCCATTGTGTCAGACGCCCACGTAATGATAAAAACTCCAAATGTTATCTCAAATTCAAACCCCTCTCCTCCCCCATCTAGACCCGCTGCAGGACTGAAGCCTGCGGGTGCGCCGTGGCTTTCTTCGGAAACCCAGGTCCTCCAGCGGCCTCCGCACCCACCAGGCAGCCTCCGGCCCATACAGAGGGGGCACCTCAGGGAGGCGAAGGACAGGTGAGGTACAGGAAAAGCCCTACCTAGGCCCCCACTACAGACCCGGCACACTGGTCTCCATGCCGCACCTCATCATACAAGGTTGCTGCCCAACACTGTTCTCCTCCCGGGGGTGATAAAGACGACAACTGAACCCTTAACAGCATCAGCTGGGAAGGGCTTCGGGAGAAGCTAAGGCTTATGGGAAGAGTTCACGTACTCTGCCCTCGCGGGAACTGAGGAAACGACTGGAAGCTTTATTGCAATTTCCTGTGCAAGGTGGGTGCATGTGTTTTGCCACGTCTGCAAAGCCTGGGTTGCAACCCTTTATTTTTTTCCGAAAAGACTTGTTTGGTGATGGAACCCCTGTTCAACAGCATTGTTCACCCAACAGGGGTCAGTTCTTGGATCCTATGGAGAGGAAGAGGACACTGGACCCCTCCCAGCCCACATCACTGGGGTCTTCTCATCATTTTCCTTAGCATGGACTATGCGTCCCCCACCCACCCACCCCTACAACTCCCTGGCTTGAAACAGGCCAATCCACACAGATTCTCTCTCTCTCTTCCCACTGCCCCCTCTCCCCGCTTGGCCTTTAGGCTGCTTCTTTCCCCTCTGTGACCTCATTAGATAGTCCACAGGACACAGGCATCATTCATTTCCTCAGAGCAATGAGGCAGTCTTCCTCTGTGACCTCCAGGCTTTTGCAGGTGAGGTTCTGAGGGAAGCACACATTTCCAAGCCCAGGCAGGTACTCGGTGAGGTTTGCCCCTCCCTGCTTAGATGGCCTGGGGAGCTCGGCAGCTCACTCTGGAATTCTAGAGGAGTCAGCACCTGCCTCAGCCAAACGCAGACGAGATTCTCATTTTAGCAGACTCATATACAACCTCCAGACACGAGAAGGTAATCTTTGTTTCATAAATGTCAGAAGTTAAGTCTCAGAGAAACTTATTAAATTTGCTAGGATCGCATAACCAATCAATGGCAAAACATAAATTCAAATTCAAGATTGTCCAACTCCAGCTCAAGCTTTTGCTGCTGTACCATCACTGTCTTAATAAAGGGCTTTCAAGGACTGTTGGCCTTAACCCCCCTCCGGCCTCCCCAAGTCATTCCCTGAGCTCATTGATCCAATATGGGGGCTGGAATGCATCCCCTCTCTCTCACCGCAGAGTTCAGCTCTACCTGAGGCCCTCTGGGCTGAGCCTGGGAGGCAGGTGCCCTGGGCCCTCAGGTCTCCGGCATAGCCTCAAACCCTCCACCTGAGCAGGCTCCCATCATCTCAGAATGAGATCTAGCACATGCCATGCACCTCGCTCTCCTGATAGATGTGAGGAAAACACGGTGTAAGCGCTGAACATCAGTATGTGTCTAGAACAGTCATTACAAACATCACCAGGAATGAGAGAGAAAGAACGCATCTCTAGTTATAGTGTAGGGAAGGGAAATAAATAAATAAAAACCTCCCAAACATATGCTTAATCACACTTCTGTACTGAAAGGGGGAAATTACCTGTAAATCTTTCCTTTGTGGTTGATGTGAAGCTGATAGATCTTTCCTTTTGAGATGGATGTTTGTAAATCCCTAAGGGCTTCAGGAGAGAGCAGGCCACGAGTTCTTGTGCCAGCTCAGTGGGAAGCACATCAAAGCGGCTTTGTTTAAACTGGGGCACCTCCCCCACCACCCAACGGACCTTACCCTGCAACCTTTCGGAGCCTCTTCCTCTCTGTGCAGAATCTGTGGTAAGCTCAGTAGCTGACCCCAGGGGTCACCCCACCAGCACTTTCCTGTTTGAAACTTGGTCTGCCGGTCTCATTTCCACCAGCCCGGAGTCCTTGGCCTCAGCCCTGACATCCGCTCCCCGCCTCCTGAGATAAAAGAGCCCTACCGTCGTCTCACCCACCCTGAATCCAAAGGCAGCAAGGGTTTTGTTGTTGATGTTTAGACTTGCTTTCAGTTTTTAAAAATAAAAACCTATGTTACACTTGTTTTCTTACTACAAAAGCAATACACGTTTGTCATAAATATAGTCAAACAGTGCAGAGAAGCAGAAAGGAGAAATTAAAAGCACCCATTAAAGCATCAAACAAAGAATGAGCACAGTGAGTGTATTGAAATACATCTTTCCAGACTCCTTTCTCTGCGGATATCTAGCCACTTAGCGTTGCAAAAGGAGATCACATTAAACACTTTGGTAATGAATTCGATTTTTTTTTCCATTTGGCATTAGGTTGAGGATATTTTTCTGTGTCGTTAAACGTGCCGCATGGTTTTTTAAAAAAATATTTTGCAATACGAACAAAGTTTGGTAGCTTTCGTCTGACTATCAAAGCGATTCACACTTAGCATTTCGTATCCTCGGCTCTGGCCACCGCTCTCCTGTGGGCGCTGCAGAAATACCGTGGGACAATCAGGAACATGCATTCTCGATTTTTTCCCACTGGAAAAACAGGGACATTGGTAGCATTCTCTTAAGTATCTTTTAGGCTTTATAACTAACTGGCATTCGAGGGCTTCACAACACTCGAGTACAAAGACATTGCCCTGTCGCCTTCGTCTTCCACTCAAATGAGAAAAGGGTCAAGTTCTTGCTGCCCTCCCTTCCCTTCTTCCCCCACTACCACCTTGGAAGTGATGCTGATGATCTCCCCACCCATAAGCAATCTGCCTCCCGTGAACTGTTACACAAAACTCACACCTCAAGTCCACAAACCTTAGAAGAAAAAGATCGGCCTGATTTCCCCGCTGACTGCAAGAGCTCTGGGGTCTACCCTGCCATTTGTTCCCACTGGTGTTTTTGTGGCCTTTGGTGCTCCAGGACCCAACAAAGGATGCTTCTAGCCAGCAGAGGGTGATGCCAATTCAAAGCATGGTCCAGCACCCAGCACGGCAACCACATCCTATGAGCAATGATGCCTCCATCCTCTCTACAGCAAGTCTAGCTCCGGATTCCTCTGGCTGAGAGAATGTCCAGGTCCTTGGCCCTTTCACTCCCAGAGCGGAGAGCCATTCTTACCATGGCTGCAGTCAGGGGAAACCAAGTCAGAAACGGGTTCAAGAGCCCATCACTTGCCATTGTTTATCCCATTTTCCTCCCCCAAAGATCCACAGCCACCCACCTAGCATCTATTGCCTCCCTTTTCTTTCTCTGTTTTTTTAGAGTTTGTGTAAGATTTTGTCTGAGCAGAACTAATGACAATTGTTGCAAAGCAAGACCTCAAATGTTTCCCCATCATCTCCCCTTCCGACACTGGGAGTACAAAGGATTTACTCCCCTCCCCTCCATGCAGTAGGGCACTGGGGTTGCCATCAAAGGATTCAGACCCTCAAAACAAAGAACTATACAGGCAGCTTTTGTTCTGTTTTTTTGACCCTGGAATAAGAACATTGCTGGCTCTCTGCTCTCAAAACAATATGGACTGCTAACATCTAAGAAGTGATCAGACCTCCCTTAAGAGTCCAGAGGAGAGAAAAGTCTCTTTATTCATGATGGAGGAAGGAATAATTTCCCTCCCTCACCTTTTACTCTCCAACCCAAACACAAGCAAGGGAAGCATTGAATGCTTCTTGCGGCAGTGAAAAACAAAACCCTAGCTAAGTTTTAAGTGGGTCACACTACTACCCAGGAAAATTAATCTTTGACAGATCGCTGCCTCTCTCTTTAAACGAACAATTACTGATTGTTTTTAGGGAAGCAACCTGGTGCCGTGAAGTTTCCCCAAGGTAGAAGTTAGAAAACCCAAGTCGCTCTTGCTCTGCCTCTTAGCACCGTCTGACTTTAAACCAAGTATGAAACTTTCTGAAACCCGCTTTCTCCCTCCGCCTAAGATTGGACTTGACAGTGGAAATTTGATATCCAAAGTCTGTTAGTCAAGAGTCTCTGCCTCCCTGGATAGTGCTTAACATTTTACTACCAACATTTGCCAGAGCAACTTATTTTTCTGTGCATTTTTGTTTTATAATTTCCAGGGGGAAAAAAACCTACAAATCTAAATACTTGCTCAGTAATATGGGAATCATTAAAGAACCCTAGTTGGGTGACACAGTTGATTAACTGTAATTTACTAATTTTGTGACTTGGAACAAGCTGGTAACCTCTCTGAAATTCAGTTTCCTTAACTGTAAAAAGAGCTAACACAAATTCTATAGGCTGGCCCAAATCTAAACGTATAAGTATACTAACTCACTAAAACTTGACAACTGCAACTGTATAAGTAAGGTGAGTATTATTATTATTATTATTATTATTATCATTACCATCATCATCCTTATAGGTCAGGAAACCGAGGCATGAGAGGTTAAGTGATTTCCCCATGGTCACACAGTTATGAAGTGGCAGAGCCAAGATTCGAACCCAGGCAGTCAAGCCCCAGGGTCTACATTCATAAACACATGTCACATTATATGTGGCTTTGAAACTATGGAAGATCTTACTTCCTACGGTTGTTGGAAGAATTAAATGTATGCAAGGCACTGTACTTGATAACATGCTAAGTCCTCAATATCTATAGCAATGTATTACTATATCACTGTTTCCTAAGTGAATTTGATAATGTTTTATGCTGCTAGTTGAAGATTATAAAAACTGTATGACAACATAGAGAAACCCCACTATCTTAACTTATATAGTGAATGGAAAGAAAATATGAAATAGTACTGTGCTTTGGTTGTGCCCATGCATAAATTATATTCACATTTTATAAGTGTTTTATCGGTCAGTTATTACTACATAACAAATAATAAGCATTTCGTATATGTCTGCTACTTAGCTACGGATCCACACGCTTAGACTGGTCTTGCCTCAGCAGCTTTGCATCGTGCCACCGTCCAGTTGGTCTTGTCTCCTTGATGCGATTGGATTCAGATCTGCTCCACGCATGCCCATTCTGGGTGTCAGGCTGAAAGGGCAACGACCAGCTGAAGGAAGCTTTCCTGTGGCAATGACAGTGGTACAAGAAGGCAAGGTCAATGGCACCAGTGCACTTCAACTCTGTTCACATCAGAACATCCCACTGGTCAAATTAAATATGGCTGAGCCCAAAATAGAGGGACAAGAAAGGACACTCTACACCCTGGGAGACCAAAGCAAGTCACGTGGCAAAGTCCAACCCCAACAGATCAGGGACATATACTTTTCCCATGGAAGCAAAAGTGAGGCAGGAAGTAGTTTTTGAAAAATAACCTACTCTAAGAAGGGTGAGGTAGAAATAGAGAAACTAAGAAAGATTATTAGTTTGGTGAGATTGTAGGTATTTTACCTTTATTTCCAAAACTATCCTTGCTATCTTATTCTCTTTAAGATTAAAGAAGGGAAACCTCAAGAATCATACCAAAAGAGCAGGCTAAAAGGAAAGCCTAATGCTAAGCAATGTTGGATCGCTTATTCCACAAACATTTGCTGAGCCCCCCCTATGCTCGGGTTAATCTAGTCCCTGATCCCAAGCAACTCACAGGCAATGAGTAATCATGATAATGAAGAATGATAATAATTATAGTAACAGCCAACAATGATTAAGTGTATCATATCCCAGGAATTATGTTAAACCATTTACCTGGTGTCATCTCCTGTAAGCCTACTATAACAACTCTACAAAGAAGTTTCTATTGCAATCCCATTTTATAGAAAAGAAACTGAGGCACAGAGAGGTAAGTTATTTATTCAAGGTCACCCAGCACCCAGCTAACACAGTGCAGAACAGGAATTGCAGCCCGGCTGTCCGTCATCCACATCCTCATATTCCCAACTGCTACATACAGGTATGGAAGTTGGACACTGGGGAAGGCAGATGGGGAAAAAATTGACTCATTTGAAATGTGGTGTTTAAGGAGAGCTCTCCAGATACCCCGGACCACCCAAGAGAGGAGGAAGTTGGTCCTAGAGCAAATTAAGCCTGAAACACTGCTGGAGGCAAAATGACAAACAAGCTGTTTCACTTCAGGCACATCGTGACAAGGCAGGGTTCTTTGGAAAAGGCAATAACACTGGGGAAAATAGAAGTCAGCAGGAAAGGGGCGACACCAAATATGAGCGGGACTGGCTCTGTGAAAGAAGCTATAGGCGTGAGTCTACGAGAGCTGAGCAGAGCCGTCTAGGACAGGACATTGAAGACAACATTCAGAGTCACGAGAAGTCAGAGCTGAATCCACAACATGTAACACATACGATCCAGCTTCAGACCCTGCATTCAAGCACTTCACTCCCCACTCACACATATTCCCCTATCCCTTCCCATTCCTTGGAAGCAAACCTTCTCCCTATCCCTATTCAGTTAAGGGATCACTGAATTATTGATACAAAATGTCCCTTCTCTGGGAAGCCCAGCACGCACAAGGCCTCACATTTCAAATGTGTACTTGGCCATCTGGATCTCACAGGCAGGTGTGGGCAAAGGGTGCCAGCCTATAGTAAAGACACTGACTTTTGGGTAAGCTTAAAGAAGACAAGAAAGATGGGAGACTCAGCCCTGGCTGGTGTAGCTCAGTGGATTGAGTGTGGGCCTGCAAACCAGACGATCATGGTTCGATACCCAGTTAGGGCATATGCCTGGGTTGCAGGCCAGTTCCCAGCAGGGGACTCACGGAAGGCAACCATACATTGATATTCCTATCCCTCTCTCCTTCCCTTTCCCTCTAAAGGTCAATAAATAAAATCTTTAAAAAATTATAAAAAAGAAAGAAAGATGGGAGACTCAACAAATGCTCATTTCTAAATTGATTGAGGCTCATTTTCAAATCCACTAAAAGGGTAGTGTTTTGCTTTTTCCAGCTCAAAAATAAGCAGCAAAAATAGGGCTTGTACCACAGCATTAGGGACCGGGGGAAGGCAAGAGTGAACATTTCCAAGAAACAAGGACTTTTTGCCTGGAAAGAGTCTTGCAAGGGGAGGTTGATGGATCCCTTTCACAGAGGCAAGGCAGGGAAGCAGGTCAAGGAGGGGGCAGGGTGCAGATGGATGAGGTTCCTCTCAGTACCCTAGAAGTCAGTCACTGTTCTACTCAGGTTCTTTTTCTACCTCACTTTCCTTGAGGCAGCTTTCAGAATGTGCCAAGCTGCAAGGGTTGGGTAAGACACCAAAGCCCATTCAGACCAAATTATTTCTTCTTTCTTGACTTTTTAACCCTGCCCAGGCCACCCTGGAGATGGCCTTTGCGCAGCTTTGACCTGTAATGACAGTAAAGAAAAAATACCCACCCCCAAAAAGGAAACGCCAGAACACAGAAATCATATAAACATTGGCATGGCAGGAACTCAGTTATTTCAAAACAATTGCAATATTCCACTAATCAGTAACTAAGACTGAGAATAGAAATAAAAACCAACAGCCAACAAAGACACTTTTGATGAATCAAGTAGGAAAGAACTTATTTGTCTCTAAGTGTCCAATTCAACTCATCGCAAATGACCCAACATGTAGCTGATGAAAGGAATGGTCAAGTTTAAGCTGCAGATGGACAGCTCTTCCAAAGAAATCCCACAAGAAAGCTGCCTGAAGTTCCTTTTTCTCAGAAATAATGGCCAATCATATTAAGTACAATAACAGAAAATCACAGTTTGGCTCCCTCATTAAAACTGGGTCACCCATAACCTGAACAGTCTCTGTCTGACCGATATCCACCCTCCACCTGGTAACCACCACACACCTGACTAACAACAACCTGTAGAGATTGGTAAAAATTCCATTTAGCTTCCACCGATGGGTTTCCAGATATTTCTGCCCTCCCATTACTGACGGGGAGAAAATTAAGAGACTAAAGAGGTAATGTTTCTTTGTTTCATTCTGTTTTGTTTTTTAATTTATTTAATTGTTGTTCAAGTACAGTTTTCTGTCTTTTTAATAGGGTTTTGTATTTTTTTTGCCTTCCCCCAGGCTCAGTGCTATGCTGCTTTGCAGAAAGGCCTCGGGAAATGCATTGATATTTGGGAAGCCCTGTTGTTCCACCACGTGGAAAACCCTCGGCGAGACCACAGGAGCGGGGAAGGAACAGTCTGGGCGTGGGAAGGCTGTCCCAGGGGCCCTGCAGTGTGATGTGCCAGGTGGGGACAGGAAGGGCAGTTCCCTGAAAAAGATCACAGGGAGTGGTGGCCTCCAAGACACCCGGTTTCAGTGAAGTCAGGAGGTGGTCCTCTTGTCCCCTGGTCTTTTTTGTTTTACTGCTTCCTCTTTTCCTTCTTGATAATCTTAGCATAACTCCTGTCAGGATGTGAGCTTAAAATCAATTCTTGCAAGGGTCCCACTTTTAGAGACTCTGATGTGGGCCCCTGCCATAGAACACTAGAGCCACATTCTGTGGCTAGTTTAAAGATTTGGTTTGCCTCAGAAAAAAGGGTCACAGAGAGTGCATGAAGTAAGGGGTGGGGAGAGGGAGCAAGTGGGGAGAGCAGGAGAAAGCACAGAGCCTGTGGGTTTGAGAATAAAAAATAAGGACAAGGTGGGAGGTGGGCCATGCTGGGGCAGAGAGGAACCTTAAAGACCTCATGTCAAGCAAAGTGAGCCGGTTACAGAAGGACAAATACGGTGTGGGTCCACTCATACAAAGAACCTAGAGTAGTCAAACTCTTAGAAGCAGAAAGTAGAATGGTTGTCAGGTGGAGGTGGGGCTTAGTGTTTAATGGATCAGAGTTTCAGTTGGACGAGATGAAAGAGTCCTAGAGAGGGACGGTGGTGATGGCTGCACAAAGGTGTGAATGTACTTATTGTCACTGGATAGTATACTCAAAAATGGTTTAAATGGTCCATTTCCTGTTGTATCTTACCACGATTAAAAAAATTGGGGGGGGCGGTATGGGGTAGAGGGTGGGGATAGTTTAGTCCATTGTGTAGGCCTAGTCTGGCAAGAAGCAAGTCCCATGTCACTCTCATATACAGGGGCCAGGGGCAAAGGGCTGGGGGGGCCTGCTGGACTACCAGGCCTCTCTAGGAAATGCCCTTCTCAATGATATTTGAACTTGGGAACCTGGAATCTTTCTCTGGCTGAGGGGAGGACAAGTCCCTGATTGGAAATCATCCTCAGTGCACAGCAGACACCCCCTCTTCCTACACAGCCAGGAGGTGGTCTGGGGGCACAGTAACAAACGGGGCTCCCCTTCCCTAAAGAAACCACCCCAAGAACTTCCTAGGAAAGCTGAACATAAAAGCGGGAAAGTGTTAAGGGTGAACTGTGCACACACTCAGCCTTTCAGATTGGGAATGAAACACGTAGCAAATCTTGCTGCCTAGGAGTCACTAGAACTGTGTGCAAGAAATTGGAATATGTTCTGGTACCTAGAACTCCCGCTGCAGCCGAACTCTGGAAGGCTGGGTGGAGGGTGCTCCAAGGTGGATGGAACCTGCCCTATAACGGCATTGTTCAACAGGGCAACCTTCCCAGACTTAGCTTGGGAACCACAATGGAGGAAGGACCAGCCTCACAAAAGAGTTGGGCTGGAGGCTCACCGTGGCATCCTGTTTGACGCAGGCAAGCATCTTTTCTGTGGGTTATTTTTGTCTCTGGCCTTGGCTTGCTTTTGCCAGTCCTGCTCCTTGGATTATAACATTTCTCCCCTGGATTATTATAAACAGAGATAAATAGCCTAACACATCTTTGTTTTTTCCTTCAAACCTCTCCAACAATGGCCAAAGTCATCGCATTACCGCTTCCCCCTAGCAGGAGGTTCACAAAATAACCGGTGTGTTCATGGAAACATATAGATCAAGAAAACAAAGGGAAAACCTTTAATTATTTAGAGGCCTCCCGCTCCTGGAACTAAATTTACTTGCCTTGGTTTGATTTAAAGAGGCAGGACTACACCTACGCGGCTACTCCAGCTATTTGGGCAGCAATTCCCGCCACCTGCACGCCACGGAGGTTTGCCTCCCTTAGTATGATGAAGGCGCACATATATGAACAGTCTTCCTGGCTGATCGGACAGTTATTTTGGGAGGACCCCTAGCACGTAATTTATTTTGAAATCTTCGCCCTCTACACACATATACACAAACGTCTGCACTCAACCCTCCTCCAGTTTCTTAAAGCTATTGAATCACAAAATTCTGGCATTTGAAAGCAACTCAGACGTCCTTAAATAGAATCTCTTATTTTCTTAGATGCACAGGATTTTAAGAATCTTATGGGATATCTAATCTGACACCAACTCTTCCCGTCAGATGCCTTATAATTCACACACAATTCTCCTTAGCACCCCAATAGTACTGTATGCATACCTCCATGAAGGCTTTGCTCATTTAATGTGATTATTTGTTTTAAAAGTTTAAACTTTCATTTATTTTTTTTGGAAAAGCTAATACGTTCACATGGTTGCCAATTTAAAAAGTAGAATGAACATATTATCCTATCCTGTAAACACCTAGTTTACCTCTCCAAAGGCAAGTAATGTTAACAATATCTTAAGTGTCTTTTCTGAGATATGTTATGTATACATGCATAAGTATATTCTTTTCTTTCCTCCTTTGACACAAATTCTTTCACGTTGGCCTGCATCTGCACCATAATGTATTTGTAGATCTTTCTGTACCAAGCTTCATTCTTTTAGTTATCTCCATGGTCTTCCATTATACAAATGTACCATAATTTGGGAACATTGTGGTTGCATCCAATTATTTTATTACAAATAATGCTGCAAAGAATATTTTTTCTTTGCATATTATTTCCTTAAGATACACTCACTAAGTGGAATTGCTGGGTCCAAAGGTACGTGAATTTACAATTTTGATAAAATTTGCCAAACATTCTCCACTAATTTCTACTCTGACCAACAACAGGTGAAAGTACCTGTTTTCTTACAGCTTCACTAACAGTATGTCCTCAAACTTCTTTTACTTTTGCTGTAGTTATTTATTTACCTGTTTCTCTCTCTCATTAGAAGATGAACCCATCAAGTTTTCTCAGAACCAACATAATATCTAGGACATAATAGATTCTCAATAAATACTTGATAGTGCTCACTTTGGCAGCACATATACTGAAATCCATGAAGGGTCCCCTGTTTTAGAGAGTAGATTTTAAATGCTATATGAGGTGATAAATGCATTAACTAGTTTTGCGGTAATCATTTCTCGTGTATGTTATCAAATCATCATGTTATTTGCCTTAAACGTATACAGTGCTGTATGCTAATTATACCTCAGTAAAGCTGGGGAGAGAAAAATGAATCACTCCAAAAAATAAATCAATATTTGAGACATGGATGCATGAATGGATGGATGGATGAATTACAGGGTACTTTAAATCAGAATTACAAAGCATAGCCCTCATTTTCTACATTTGGTGAGCCTGAGTGGTCTGCATTTTATTCTATTCAAGTGTAGTCCACTCATACACATACTCTGAAAGCTTCACAAATCCTTAGAGACAGAAAATTTATTCCGTCTATCTTCCTTTACTTGCCATTGCTATTGGAAAACAGAATGTTGAAGTATTCTCTTTCGTGGGTAGATTGCTTCAAATGTCTGGGAAGAACTGCCTAGTTAGAGCAGAAAGTAAAGTCAAATATGTTCACCAGGTACACACCAATCCATACCTCCCTCTTTCTGTCTCTCTCTTTCTCTTTCTGTCCCTCTGCTTATAACACACACAAACACACACATACATACACAAGTAAAGCTCTCTGACCCCCTGGCCATGGGCTGCATGCTTATTTCCAGAGACAAGATTATGTTCCTCCCAGGTGCCCTTTGATGGGTCTTCTCAGCTATAGGGTGGCCTCTTTACAGATGGGTTCTTAAGGAAGCAAACTCTGACATGGAGAACCTGTAGGACATCTATCAAAGTGTGAACTTGGGACCAGCACCTGTGGAAGGAAAAGGAAGGAAACAGGACTGGGCAGAGAGAAAGGTTGGGTTGCAATATAATCTCAAAAAAAGCCTCACCCACCTCTATAGACAGTTCTAGAGCTCGGACAGCCTTTCAGAAATGTCTTAAGTAGGAAAGAAGGGGTCCAGCTTTTAGACCCTTCATGTCAACCAGATATTAGATGTGGGCTGCCCCTGGGAAGGGGGGATGCCCTTGGGTGGGGTGGCCCTTTTCATTCGAGGTAATTCCAGCTGGAGGCCACCAGCTAACAGCACTCCTAGCAGGTGGAGGAATAAATCCTTTATTTGTGTGTGGGGAGCGGGGATCTTAGTCATGCAAGCAGTTTTGCCGCAAATAACGGGAGGGGTTCCTCCCCATCCTCTGCCAGATGCTACTCCCACCTTTTCTTCTCTTCGTTAGTGACAGACCATGGCCATACTTTAAATTGTTAACGCAAAATGACAAGGACTGCACACCTTCCTCTCACGCGTTCTCCTGGCTTCCGGTAGAGCACTCCCCGGGCTGCCACTGCACAAGTGGCCAGCAAAGAGGTCAGTCATCAAGAACAGTGGATACACCGCAAGCAATCAAGGCTCAAGGTCAAGCCCCAATCTGTGGCTGCAGCATGAAAGTGGTACCATGTCAAGAACAAACAGGGTGTGGCTGTGTGGGGAAATGGCCCTCACATACATTCAGTCTCCCCATCCTAGTCTCCCCATCCTAAGGCTCCGAGAGTGGGAGAAAGTATCCCTCTCCTTTGAGAGTTGGCCTTTCTTGGAACAAAAACTCCTCTGAAATCAAGCTGCCCAGCCTTGGTTCTGGGCTAGGTGTGATGCCCAAGAATGGAAGGACTTAATGACAGGAGAAGTGTAGGGACAAAAACGTTTTTGGGACTTAGACTTGAAAGTAGATCTTGCAACAAGACGGCTTTCAAAATCATAGTTCTGTTGTTGTTGTTGTTGTTGTTGTTGTTGTTGTTGCCGTTACTACTGTCAAAACCAAGTTATGATCTGGAGCTTTATGATCTAGGAAATTTGTGCTGAAAGCCCACGCGCACCCAGAAGCAGCCCAGAGGCCTGCTGAGGGGAGTTAAAGGGTACAGGGCCGTCTCCCTTTTCCTCTGTTCATGGATGACCTCACAGTTTTTTACCTCACTTCCCCACCCATGAAACTAAGCCTCTACTGAAGAGGTGTACATTTAACATGTCACACAGGGCTTCTTTCCTGGAGAGAAAATTAAAGAAGAGATCGTGTGGCAAGGACCCAAACAATTTGAGTTGAACCCTGTACGAATGTGCCAGGGTGGCCATAACAAAATACCACAGACTGGATGGCTTACGCCACAGAAACATACTTTCTTATAATGTGGGAGCCATGTTACATTTCCACCGGGGTTGGTTTCTCCCGTGGCCTTTCCCTTAGCCCTGCAGACGGCCTCCTTCCCACTGCGTGGTTGCCTGGTCTTTCCTCTGTCTGTATCCCAGTTGCCTCTTCCTGTAAGGACACCAGTCCTATTGGTCGAGGGCCGGCTCTAAAGCCCATACCGTTTCCTACACCCACAGTTCATGAGGTGCAGGGGAGGAACGGCCTGGTGAGACATGGTAGAAAGTGCACGCGGCCCAACTGTGGCAATGAGCACAGAAAAATTCACTTTCCCTTACCAAGAGCAATGGCTGATGGCCTGCCCCTCTGTGTCCAGAAGAAACTGCAGGGCCGCTCTGCAACATCTGTTATCTCACAAAATATGCTACTTCCACACGCTGTCCCTAACCCTTTCCAACTGTAACTGTTCTTGCTAAAGGCACCCGTCTTAACCAAAGTTTAGGTTGTTGTTGGTGTTTTACACTGATGAATGAGATCTCACCTATGAAATAATTATTGGGAAAAATTAACATTTCAATATGACTACTTTTTTAAAAGCTCTACCTCCAAATACAGCCACATTCTGAGGTACCGGGTGTTTGGGCTTTAGCACATAAATTCCAAGAGTACAAGAGAGTGCCCCCCCCACCCTTTGAGAGGTGGCCCTTCTCCAAACAAAAACTCCTCTAAAATCAGGCTGTCTGACCTATGAGAGCACAACTCAGCCCACCTACTCCAACACCAGAGTGGCTGCCTCATCCACACCCTTCTCTAGCCTGACCGCACCCTCCTCTGTTCCAGAGTCGCCAAACTTTGTAAAGGGCCAGACAGTAAATATTTTGCACTCCATCCCCTTTTTTGAACACTGCCCATGAGGCATAAAAGAAGCTATAGACAATATGTAAATAGGTGGATGCCCCAGTGTCCCAATAAAACAATTTATCAGCACCAAAATTTCAACTCCATATCATTTTCACAAGTCACAAAATATTACTTTGACTTTTTAAAACCATTTTAAAAATGTAAAAACCAATTCTTGGCTCATAGGTCCTACAGAAACAGATGATGGGCCTGAATGTCTTGGCTGCAGGGCCGTGGCTGGACTCTCTCCTGTCTATTCTCTCGTTGTGCACATCACGGTCCTTGAACAGGTTCTGTGCCGCCTCACTCTCAGGACTCACCCTGTTCGCTCCCCACCGGGCTCAGAAAGGTCATTTCCAACACATAGACCATTTCATTTCTAAGAGTTCTGGTGGCCGGCTGTTAGATCATAAATTATTTAGGCCTCATAGCCCATCTTGATTAAAGACATACCTGTTTCTCACTGGTGTAGAACTGAGATGACTGTGGCTCACACCTGATAACTGAGTGACTGGTCTCATGCACTCTCACGGACGCTGTCCGCCAGGGTTTTCTCAGCGCCCAGCACTGTGCTGTGAGCTCTGCAGCACCACATCTGCCAGGAGCTCCGTGAGAAGACTATCATTGTTACCTCTATTTTGCAGGTAAAAAAAAAGCTTGGGCTCATTAAAGTTGAATAACTATCTCGCAGTGACACAATTAATACGCGATAAAGGCAAATTTGAGACCAAGGTTGTCTCCAAATCCAGACTTGGCCAATAATGAATGCCACACTGCTTCCGAACATGACATTTCCCCTTGAGGACTGTGAATCATGACACTGAGGTGTCAGAGCACAAGAACCCTGTGGCAGAGACAGCAAATTACCCACCCGATATCCGCTCTCCCCTTCTTTCTTACTAATAGATCTCCAGTTCTCTTTGTGGGTGATGGTATGTCCAGCCAGAAAGACACATTTGCCAGCCTCCCTTAACCAACAAGATGCAAGCAGAAGTCACAAGAGGGTATTTCTAAGTTCTTTAAAGAGAATGACTCAGCTGGTTAGTGCCCTCTCCCATTCTTCCTGGCTGAGATATAGACATGATGGCTGGTGCCTTAGCAACTATCTTGAACTCCTATGAAAATAAATGAAGGATCACACGGTAAGAATGGACAGAGCCTATTTCTAGGAACCCACGTCTCTATTCATGGAGATACCATATCAGTCCTCAATGTCTCACCTCGGGACCTCTGTAGGTAAAAGAAATAAATAAATAAAACCTTTATCATTGTTCAAGCCATGTAGAGGAAAAACCTACAGTTTTTTTTTGCCGATGTCAAGATCAACCCAGCTCCTCCCTACACTGCTTTCCTGTGTCTCTTCCTTACTACTTACACAGCCCACTTCTCTTCTGACACTTCTGATCACCAGATGTGTGCAAGTTTTTCCCCACAAGTAACTCTCTGTGACACCAGCCGGGTGTTCTACCGTTTAATAAAACTCTGACACTATCTACCTAGAGAGAGCATTATATCCCACAGCTTAAGGGCTCAGTCCCATGAGACTCTCCCCACCTACTTCATATGCCAATTGTGAGTCACAGGTCCCCAGGTCACCTAGAGATAACTTCTGCCCATTGTGTCTACAAACCAGAGGTTCTCATGACCTGCTCCTCCGTTTCAATTAATTTGCCAGAGTGGCTTGCAAAATTGAAGGAGATACTTCCTTCCATTCGCCAGTTTATTAAAGGAGAACACAGATGAACAGTCAGATGAAAAGATACATGAATTGGGATTGAGGAACGTCCTGAGTGTAGGAGCTTGTCCCAGTGTAGCTTGCTGGTGTGGACGTGTTCACTAACACAGAAGCTGTCTAAACCCTGCACGTTTGGGACTTTATGAAGTCTTCACCATGGACAAGATATATCATTAACTCCCTTTTTGGTCTTTCTCCATTCTCCAGAGAATAGGGCTGAAAATTCCAAACTTCTAACCACGGCTTGGCCTTTCTTGGCTCACGACCAGTCCTCCTCCAGAAACCACCCAGGAGGTGCACCCATAGTCACCTTGTTGGAACAAAAGACACTTCTATCATCCAAAGAAGTGACAAGGTTTCAGAAGGGATGTGTCAGGAACCCGGGGCAGAGACTGTTATGTATTTTCTATTCTCTCATCAGCCACCATGTTTCAGGTCTCTCTTACTCGAAGCCAAAAGCAGCTCCTACCCAGTAGGAGCCCTCTCCGATGCTCACTCCCACGCTGTTCTCAGAGGACTCACTTTTTAGTGTCTCTCTCTACTGGCCTTCTTGCCTAAGAAGCATCGGAGAGCCAAGCTGACTGCCCTGTGCCCCAAAATGTGCCATGATGTGGACTCCTCAGCCCTCTCTGCCAGCCGAGGGTGGTCAAGTCTGTGGCCACTGGTTCCTGACTAGGACTGAGAATTCATTACCCAGTAACAACCTGGCAACCTGGACACTGACTCCAGACTCCTGGCGTGTACCAACTTCTCATCTCCTGGCCTCCCTAAAAGAGTAGTTGAGGTCAAAACAGCCCAATGGTTAGGGTCTGTCATTACTCCCTTGTTCTTTTTTTTAAGATTTTGTTCTTTATTTAATATTAAACAGAGGGGAAGGGNATCCGCTCTCCCCTTCTTTCTTACTAATAGATCTCCAGTTCTCTTTGTGGGTGATGGTATGTCCAGCCAGAAAGGACATGTACCTGTCCAGCCAGGATGGTATGTACCAACTTCTCATCTCCTGGCCTCCCTAAAAGAGTAGTTGAGGTCAAAACAGCCCAATGGTTAGGGTCTGTCATTACTCCCTTGTTCTTTTTTTTAAGATTTTGTTCTTTATTTAATATTAAACAGAGGGGAAGGGAGGGAGAAAGAGGGGGAGAAACATCACTATGTGGTTGCCTCTCACATACCCCCTCCTGGGGACCTGGCCCGCAACCCCAACTCAAATCAAACCAGTGACCCTTTGGTTCACAGGCCAGCTCTCAATCCACTGAGCCACACCAGCCAGGGAAGCTCTTATAAGGTCTATTACAATGGACAAAGCATGTTCGTGAGCAATATTTCTTTTGATTGTCACAACTGTGGCCAATGAACAGTGAGGGTGTTGGCATGTGTCCCCATTTTGGAGTTCAGGAAAGTAGAACTTGGACAGACTAAGTTATTTCCCCAAGGCACAGGGCCAGGATACAAACTCAGCCATTTCAGTCCAAGGTCCCCAGCCTTTCCAATATGCCAGTGCTTTCAAAAGACTTCTTAGATGCCACCGAGAGAAACCCGAGACAGCCCAGTTCAGGCAAACTTCCTTTGAAGCAAACTTTGACTGGCTACCAACTGCCTGTCTCCACCTAATGTTTGAATCAGGTAGAGAATATCATCATCATAAAAAGATTGACCCACTCACCCGAATCAAGTGAGCAACTGCATGGCGTTCAGAAAATCAGTTAAATCAACATCGTCTGTAGCCACTGCACACATACTCTCTATACTAGGCAATGTTGACATGAACAACACTGATACTTCTGTAAACATCCAACAGATGAATCGCTTACGTGAGAACAATGGCAGTCGTCTCGCTGATGCCTGGAGTATGGTGGAAGACAGTGACAGGCGAGGCTGAGGAGACGCTAGCACAGAGAGACGATGCGATGAAAAGCTGGCACTTCCCAATTAGTCAGGGGAGGCTTCTTGGGAAGGCAGTGTCAGATGCTGTTTAATTCGGGAGTGAAACAAGTTCAGGGAGATAAGTGCCTGTTCAAACAGAGGCAGAAATGGAAGAATAATCATCAGAGCTAACACTCTACTTGCAAGAGACTAGATGACAGTTCTTAAGGACGGGAGAGAGAAATTGGCTCTGCCTGATGGAAGCACAAAGGGAATTTGCTGAAAAGATACTGGGTAAATTGCATAACTGCCAAGAATTCTGGAGGACCCGGCTCTGAAAATAGGCAGGAACAGAGAGTGCTAGGCAGCCAAAACCCCTCGAAATCCCACCACTCAACTAGTCCAGCACCGGACACAGTGTATCAGTTACTTTTACGTTAATGCTGGCTGACAAATGACCACAACACACACAGTAGCATATGATAATCAGCATTTGTTGCTTACGTGCTCGGGGTCACTCAGAGGCTGGAGGGCAGCTCTGAAATCTTGACCGGGCCAATCATGAAGCTCCGGTTGGCCAGCTATTGGCTTTTCTAGGCTGGCCTCAGCCAGGGTGACTGCATTGACTCACGTGGATGAAAGTCAGGGGCTGTATGGAAAGGAATCTCCCATGGCGATCTGATCATAAATTCCTACCTGGGCAGGTCATCATGCATAGTCATGCCTCAGGCCTCTAATTTCTTTAGTGGAAGGTTTTAAGCCAACCTGTCCGTCGTGCTTATACGTCTAGGTTAACACACCTTTGAAATGCCGGAAGTAATGCCCCTTGAAAGGGTGCTAACCCTCAAGAGAGCACATCGTGTTGTTAACAGTTCTGCAATCCAATCCACGCCTCAACGTCTCCAATCTTCTCTAATGTCGAGTGCATGAAAGAAGCTGCGAAAACTTATTCTCCCCGAGCACTTGAGATCCCCTGCTCCCCAGATACGTTGTCACTTGGGTTCAAATAAACACACAAAAATGCTCCATGGATGTGGACATACCTTTTTTCTTTTCTTTTATTGTATCTACTTATTTTTAAGTAAAAATAAGGGGAAGGGAGGGGAAAAGACCAGGAGAGAAACACCGATGTGTGAAAGAAGCATCAGTCGGCTGCCTCTCGCATACCCTCAACCAAGGACCTGGCCCTCAACCCAGGCGTGTGCCCTATCTGGGAATTGAACCTGTGACCCTTCAGTTCGCAGGTTGGCACTTGACTCACTGGCACCCAGACAGGGTGGGTGTGGACATTTCTTACATCAATGCTCAGCTCTCTGCCACATGTCTCTCATCCTCTAGCACGTCTGGACCAGGCATGTTCTCATGGTGAAAGCAGAGGAGCAAAGGAATTGCACGAGTATACACGCCTCCTGAGGTCAGTCTAGGCTTAGAACTGGCAACACCATCACCTTATTGGCCAAAGCAAGTCACAAGACAAGCCTTGGTTTAAGGAGTGAAGAAAGGGACTCTGCCTCATTAGCAAGGCAACTGCAAAAACACATAACAAAGGGCCTCATACTGAGAGTTACACAGTGGGACCATTGATTCGGTCACTCTACCACACACAGGAAACAACCACTAACCCCCCTACCACTTCTGCCCTAAAACTGTGCATGGCTTCCATTGCCACCACCACCACCGCCACCACCACCGCCGCAACTGCCTGCAGATTCTATATGCCTCTTTGCACCCCAGCTCCTGATTCACAGTTCCAGGCGAGTGTCTCAGGATAGTTGGGACTATGACGGAATTGTACACAAAAGGCACAGAAAACACTGGAAAGCAACTATCTGACACTGTTTTCAGTTCATTAGGAGAAGATGTGTTCTGCCTAAGACCTATAAGCTGGGGAATACCCCAAACATATAAAAGAAGTTCAGACTGTGGATAGCCCCAAATCTGACATTTGTTCTTTAAAACCACCCAATGTCTACTGGGGTATGTTTCAAAATGTTCCCAATTCTTCACCCCTTCTGAATCTACGTTCTTTACCACGTAGCTTGCTATGGCCTCCCTCCATGGCCATGGTGACTTGCCTCTCTCTTTGACACTAGACTCAGGCACTCGGGTGATTCCTGTGCTCACATTGGCCCATGGGATCTTAGCAGATGTGCCATAGCAGAGGCTCGCAACGGGTGTGCACACTGGGGCTCGTTCTCTTGTACCTTTGCCACCACCGTGAGAACATGCCCACATTAGCCTGATAGAGAATGAGAGACATGTGGACCAGAGCAAAAGTTCCCCAGTTGTTTCGGCCTATATCAGCCGGCTGACAGCTAGGCAAGCCACAGACGTGTGAGCAAGCCCAGCCTACATCAGCAAAACCATCTAGTCAATCCCCCTCAGATCCAAACTCATGAGCAATAAATGCTTATCATTACATGCTCCTAAGGTTTTGCTGCCATTGTCACAAAGCATTATTGTGATACAGTCTGCCAGCCATTTACATGTAAGTAAGCTCATTTCATTCTTAACCTGCAGGTTAGATATCAGAATTTTTATTAGCATGGAGAGATTAGGTAAACTGTTTGAGGTTACCCAAGCCAGAATTGTTAGTGGTTTTCCTACAACAGAAGCTAATCTCTGGATAATGTTACCCTGGAACACAGTTAGAAAGAAGTGAGTACATGACCCTGACCTGAACTTGTGGGACAGAGCTTTTCCTCACCTTGCCTGGGCAAACAGGCACTCTAAGACGAGCCAGGAAACTTGGACAATCACCAAGAAACTATTCCAAGGCAAATGCCACCAGTGTGAACCCTGGGAACAATGCAAGCTTATTCCCTGTCTTGGAAAGTTCTTGAAATAATAGAACCACCAAGGACCTAGAAATACTAAAGTTATTTGTGGTTTTGCCTAGTAACCAGCTTAGCTGTGATAGGATTTGGTCTGTCCCCAGTCTTAAAGGGCTAAAAGGGTCCTAGCTCCACAGAAGCTACTGTGTATTATGACAACAACTATCAGAATGCCCAGCACACAGTAGGTGGTCATACATATTGGACCCTCCCCTTGCCCTCTCATACTTCATATTTAAGGAACCATATCACCAAGTCTTTTTATTTTCACAAATCACAGCTCTCAGGGCCTGACAGAACCCAAGTTATGTACTGGTTCAACATAAATACTATAGGCCTACTATGCACTAGATGCCAAGAATACAGACATGTGGAGCTGACTTGAGAAATCTACTAGGAAACAAAAGTTCTTAGGAGCAGACTTAAATACTGAGGGAACGTAACATCACCATAGTACCAAGTGAGCTCTTACAAGCACCATATTTGGAGAAAAATAATGAATAGATTAAATTTACATTATGTTAAAAGGTGATTTTTATTCATTCAATCTCTATTGAAAGATGTAATGACTGACTTTCAATGTTAATTTTCTATATTATGAATATATTGTAAACTTTCTCTTTTAATACATACAAGGCAAAATCTATATTAGCTTTGTGATCCATCTACTTTTGCCCAATTTCACAGAACTATAAAAATCCCACTCTACAGCTAAATATATAAACTTCACAATAACATAAAACTTAAATTTATTCATTCATTTAAGTTCTAATAAAATTCTTATTTTAGTGCCTGGAAGATAAATAAGCTTAAAAGGCAAAGGATATCTTTTTCCAAGCAACTCTTGTATGCAATGCCACATTTTGAGGAAGAATTGGCAGAAAGTTCAAGGAAAACGTGTGGAGGCCAAATCTAGAGAAAGAGTTGCTATAATAACAAAGTTTAATTGCCAGAAGGCCTTTACATTATTGCATACATGCACCAACCAGCGTGTAACAGTAAGACCCCGATGCAGGATCCCTATCATCTCTTTCCAGGGGTAATTCCGTAACCATCTGAAGAGTTGTCTAACTTCATTCTTGCTTTCCAAGTCTCTCCTTTGAAGATGGGGCTCTGTTCGTCCAGGCATGTGTTCCCCACAGAAACCCTGCCATAGAGATCCATGGATTAGCATCCACAGGACCCGTCCTTCCTCAAAATCACCAGTGCAGAGCAGCAAGAAGGCAGAGTTTGGAGGGAATGGGGCAGGATAAGCTAAGTTTGAATTCAGGAGAAGTAAGGACAGTAAGCATGGGGACAGCTGGGCAGGCAGAGCAGGCCAGCGTGTGATATCACCCTTTGGCCGGTGATGTGCCCACAGGTAGCAGAAGAGTCCTGACTGTCCATGAAGGACAACTATCCATGGGAACTGGGGTGAGAAGGAGGCCGTGTCCAGCACAGCTCAGAAGCTCCCTGAGTGGCTGTGCAATGACTGGCTGATTTTACTACATTGGAGTAACTTACTGCTTTGCTCTAGTTGTTCTACCCATAAGGTGAAAATCACAAAGTCAAAATTATCCTTAAAACCATATCAAATTGCCCACAAAGTCTAGAAATTTTTTTCTTTTGCATCTTGATAGTGAGACTTGTACCCACACACCGGTGTCCCTCACCAAGCCCAGCAGAGGCAGGTGTTCCCCCAGCAAGGGAACCTATGACTAGAATTGCTTTGAGTAAGTGCCAAACAAAGCAGCTGGCTTATGTTAGAAGTCATGTTGCAAGAAATAATACACGACCTTGAAACACCAAAAACACTGACTGTAGTAAGAGGTACACTTCGTAAGTGGCACACGTGAACTCAGGCCAAGTAGGAGAAAGCAGATTGACCTCCATGCCAGTACCCCCAGTCGGGGACAGAAACTCCCAGCAGAATATAGACTGCATAGTCCACACTACATAAACGACCTATTCTCCTTTCGAAGGGAATGGCAGACTTAATACATGAGTTCATACATTTGAATTTGCATAAATGAAATTGGCATACGATGCCATTGGGCTATGCTTTGTAATTTGCCGGGACCTGTGCTGCTTAGCACAGTAGCCACTGGGAATTGGGCTATGCTGAAAGTGAAACCCAGTAAAATGCGCACTGGGTTTCAAAGACTTTGTATACAAAAAAAATGTAAAATACCTCATTTTGAAATTATAGTATAGGTGTATTGGATTAAACTTATCTTGCTAAAATTAATTTCACCAGTTTCTTCTCACTTTGTTTGAACACAGCTGCTGGAAAATTCTAAATGACATGTGGCTCCTATAATATTTCCCTTAGACAGCACTGGCTTTGACAAAAGGCCTACATTTATCCCACACTGAAACTCTGAATTGCTAACACGTATTACACTTGATAAAATTAATTTGTAACTTTCCCTTTTCTTTAATTATCGTGCCAAATTTTAGAAAGCATTGGCTCAAACTATTGTCTACCTTTAAGCTGATAATCCAGAACTAATCAACTTTGTTTTGCCAGGACTGAGTCAGATCCCAGTAGCCACCTGTAAACCTATAGCATTCATGCATCATATAATCTCTACTGATCTTCAAGTCTAAATTCTCATAATTCAGTAGAACTACATCTAATTTTTCATTTTAATTCCTTTTGTTTTGCTAGATATAAAATATTGTATTCATGTAGGTAGAAGTGACATTTGTTCCAACATTTCATTATTAAAAACACACAATGAACATGCATACAATAGGAAGAGGAAAGACCAAGGCATTACACTAATAGTGTCATTAGACATGGAGGGAGTCAGATCCAAATCATAGATTTGTCCCTCCTTGCCCTGTCTCACTGTATGCAGAGTATTATATGCCATGAGGAGGAGACACTAGAAAACACATTGGGTAGAAGCCAGACGGTAACTCCTCCATCCAAAAAGAAGCATCTTTTGTCTTCATTATTCCACTTTTCGACAAGCAAAGAAAGGGCTCCTCATTGATAATGTAAATTAAATTTATCTCCTGGATAAAAATTAATTGAAAAAATACGAAACAGATAAAATAAGTAGTTCATAAGGCAACTTTAACCTTGCTGAACAATAGCTATAATCATTCCATTTTTCATGTTTTTATTAAGTTTTTATGTGACACAATAATAGATTTGTCTATCCACTGTCTTGTATTAATTAAGATAAATCCACAAAAAGTTTTCAACCTCCTAAATACAAAGTAGAAAATACTGTCTTTGAGAGGGAGGATAACACTAAAGGCCATTGGTAGGAAAAGTACACCTTCTACCCCCCCAAAAAAGAGTTGCAGGTGGCAATTGAGTCAGCTATGCCACCACCACGATGAAATCGTGTCCAAGTCCCCTTGTCCTCAACATGGCCTTAAGATAACGTTTCATTACAAAAGATAACTTTTCATTACAAATTTCCCCACTATAGCAGGTAACACCACTGTTCCCCCAGGTCCTTTCAGATAAGACCCATTCTTACCATTTTACATTCCTGCCTTCCGCATTTTTTTCCAACAGGTAGCAGCACCTGAATATGTTTTTTGAAAGATGAACCACATGCACAGAGAGTTGAAAGTGCCTGGGAATTTACGTCCCCATTTGGGGCCCTTAACCAATGACTCCTGGGTGTGGGAGCCTGGGCTGGGAAGAGCACGCCCTCCCTGAAAGATCAGCCTGAACTCTGATATCGCACAGTTGCATTGCCTCCTCTCTCCCCTTGGCCTTTATTCCCCTTTCCTTGCTGGATTCTTCTTGGAGCATTTCCTTAACACACCACTCAGGACTCAGGCCCACAGCTCGGGGTCTGCCTTTGCACAACCTAGCCCAAGATACTCACCAACCTGGGTCTTCCGCCACAGCAGGACTTCAAATCCTAAACTTTTCCTCCACTCATCCCATTGTTCATCCTAAACTCCACTGCACACTGAAGTACTTACACAGTTCCCCAAACGCAATCGACGTTATCTCACCTGCTTGCCTTTGTACCTGTTGTCCTTGCCATATAGAATTCTCTGAGCCCTCTCCTTTCCAAATGGACCTCCCTTGGCTCTGCCAGGCTGTCACCCAGTCTGCTGCTTTCTCATGGGCCTGGGTACACATTGCCAGTAGGACACCCAATGGCTCTGAAGCTATGCTGCTTGGGTTCAAATCCTGGCTCTGCTGCTTCCAACTGGAAGACCTCGAACAAGTTACTTCATCTCTCTTTTACTCTGTTTTCACCTCTGTCAAGTGGATATAAAATTCAAACCTACTTTCAAGAATTCTTGTGAAAATGAATGAGATAATTTTACATGCAAAGCACTTACAGATGGCTAGGTCAGAGTAAATGTTAGCTGGCTTTCTGCCTTGTGCTATTTGTTTATGAGTCTGTTGCCCTTCTTCGTACCTCAAGGGCAAAAGTCATAACATATTCATCTTAATACAGGTCTGTTAAATAAATAAACATGCTCCATCAAAGATTATTTCTCTCTCTTTTCAAGAGCTATTGTTTCTCTTTAAACTGTTCCTATTGAATCTCTCAGGGCTCCATTATTTGCATATCACCTTCATGATATTTTTCTCACAGCCTGGACTATTATTTACTAATTATGCTTCTTTAACTTTATATCAAAACAATATAAATAAAGAAACAAAACAGAAACAAACTCACAGATAAAGAGAACAGATTAATGGTTGCCAAATGGGAGGGGGTCGAGGAGTAGGTTAAAATGGTCAAAGGATTAAGTACAAATTGCCAGTTATAAAAACAGTCTCGAGGATGGAAAGTACAGCATAGGAAATAGAGTCAGAAACATTGTCATAACTATACATGGTATCAGATAGGTATTACACTTAACTGGAGTGATAACTTCACAAGTTATATAAATGTTTAATCACAACACTGTATTCCTAAAATGAATATAATACTGATGTTAACTGTAATTAAAAAATAAACTCTTTTAAAAAGAGTAACCAGGTATAAAAGTCTTCTGCTAAATGTTGGTTAAATAGCTGGACAAGGATTTGAACCCTGGTCTCATTCTGGGGCCTTACATTAATCAACATTATTGATTATATTATTATTATCATCATTATTATTATTATTATTATTATTATTATTATTTTGAGTGAAAAAGTAAGATCTCATTAGGGGTATAAAAAAGTTTATTTATATTGATTTTTTTAAACTTGGCCTTATGCTAAGAAATAGACTATATTAAGTCACAGGCTTAATATGTCATGGTTTATTCTAATAAACTCATTAAAATAAATATATAACCCCTAAAATGAAATCTGTTCATCTGTATACCTTCCCAAATAATTTCATATATCCCTACTGGTATCTTCAGCTCAGGTTGGTAAACTCTGTCACAAAATTGGCAACCAGTCAATAGGTGCCTTTGAATGTATAAGAAGTTTGGGTAAATAGCAGAACAGTAAGTCAATCAACAAGACCCCTGGCATAGATAGTTCTCTGTCCCACACTTACATGAACTTCCTCGGGGATCTTTGACAATCAGCTTCTTTTAGCTCAGTTCTCAGGCACAGAAGAAATGATACACATTCCGCCTCACCTAACAGAGGAGGGCCTCTCCACTCCAATTAAAAGTACATCAAAGCACAGGTACATAGGCCTCAGGTGGGACACTATAGGACATGAGTCCACACTTCCTCCCACCTTGTCTGAACATGTTTCCTGTAGGTGATGAGTTTAAAACTGAATAAAGAAAGAATGTAACAGTCAGGGAAAGAAAAATCATCCCTTAACCAGGACTGGGCCTGGTGAAGATTAAGTGTAGAAGGACATAGGCCCCCACCCCACCCTACATTTTTGGAATGTTCACTATGGGTGCACCATGAGCTGGCCTTTTCATTGCTCTAAGATGACCCCATAACCTATATTTGCCCACGGTCCCAGGAAAAATTCCAGGAGGGTTTCCCTGGGGTTTTCTTACAACCACCACCTTGCAAAGTCCACTATGTGCCCTATAAAGTGTGGAGTTTAGTATCTCCACCAGGTCCAGGATTCCAGGGAGAATCGAAGAAGCCGGCCCGAAGGAGGTAGCTCACACCCCTACTTCCCATGCTGTAGTCCTGGGAACAGCAGCACTGGCACAGCCGGGGCGTTTGGTGGAATTTCAGAGTGCCAGGCTGCACGGCAGGCCCACTGAAGCAGGATCTCACGAGTATACACATTGAAGTTCAATGTGGTCTTATTATCCTTTCTGCCATTTTGTTCAGTTACAACCACATGATCACTAGATTCTTGGCTTTTTCCCTTTCAGGCAGGCCACCCTAGCACCTGTCAACTGCCTTCTGCCAAAGGCTGATTGAACGTATCCTGTGCTCTTGTTGCCTAAGTCCCTCTTGCCTTGTGGCCTTTGCATGTGCTCCTTTTCTGCCTAGAGAACTCTCCAACTTGCCGACACCCAACTGTTCCATCAAGTATCAGTTGGAGCATCACCTCCTCAGAGATGCTTTTCCTGTCATTCACTCTAATGGAAATCCCCTACCATTCTCTCTTGTGGCCAGGAGTTCTTTTCCTTCCATCAGTCATTATAAGTTGTCACTATAAATTAGTTGTCTTCCGTATCAGATGGCTCAAGGAAGCACCACTATGTTTGCTCACTTCTGCACACCCAGCGCCTACCTGCACAATCCCAAAGCAGATAGGTGCTCAATAAATACTGTTTGAATGAATAAATAATTGGAACCAGTTTCTTTACTGCATGATTCTTAGATGTTAATGAGCATCATCAAATCTCTATGAGAATAATAAAGCACGCAGTATTTCCCAAACTAGTTTGCCTCTCTGCAGACAAACTATTAATGTCCAAGGGAACAGGGATCCACAGAACCTAGTTTGGAAAATCCTGGGGTAAGTAAAGTGGGAGAAGAGAGTTCCTTGAAGTCAGAGCTTTACAGAAAACTAGGGAAGATTTTTTAAAAATGAATACTCACTTTTACAGGTCCTAGAAAAGCAGCACTATGAAAGCGTACACTGGTTCTCATTATAGTTGTGTAAATCTGCCCAAACATGTTGTGAAGATTCACCCACCAATGAACATGACCAGAGGAACATGAACCATCATCAACAAAAGAATAAAAGAGGACATGAATTCTCAGCTGCCACCACTATAAAAAAGCAGCATTTCTGGAAAGTCTACATTGCCATCACTCACAAATTAATTTGCTGAGTCCTATTTCCCAGAGTGGCCAGCACTGGTGATGCGATCACTGCACAGTGAGGTATTATAGAATCACCCATCACAGAGTCACTAAAAGGGCCGAAGCCTATTGCCTCCGAAGAGGTCACAAAGTTCCGATTCCGGTTACTATTGCTGGGTAGCAAATCATCCAAAAATGCAGTGACTTAAAACAGCAACTATCATTTGTCTTGCCTGTGCATCTGTAATTTATATAGCATTCAGTGAGGAAGGCCCATCTCTGTTTCATGTGGCCTCAGCCTGAGCAGTCTGACCATGGCCTGAACAGTTCCTTTTAAGGCAGCTCACTTCTGTGATTGGCAGGTTGGAATGGTGCTGGGAGCTCTACCAGGACTGTGAGTCCCAGCCCCACCCATGGGATGCTTGGACTCTCTTGCAGCAAGGTGGCTGGCTTCCCAAAGAACCATGAAGCTGCATGTCCTTTTCTAGTCTAGCCTTGGGAATCACAAAGCACCACTCCTGCCCTCTACGGATAAGAGCAATTACAAGCCCACTCATATTTAAAGGGCAGGGAATTAGCCTCCACTTTGCAGCAAGGGAGTGGCAAGATTCTTAGAGAGCATGCAGGATGGGAGAGGTGGTTGCAGCCATTTTTCAAAACAAAAAACTGCTACAGCAGAAAAGATGTAGAAAAGGAAAAAATTTTAAAGAAAAAGCTTGTTAAAAAAACAAAACTCTTTTTTGAATCTGTCTTATGAAGGGAGGAAAGGTAGATATCAATAGGTATCAAAATAGAACAGGGGATTGGTCCCTAAAAATGTAAAGACCTGACTCCAGTAAACCCACAGAGGCGTAATGGGAGCACTGAGAACACACGTGACCTAGAGAGCTATGAACTATGAACTTGATGAAGGTTCAATAGTCCTTGTGTCAGAAACATGAAACAGGTTAAGGTGCTGGCCAGACCAAACAAAAAGTAAACAAAAGGAGTCCTACCTACGGAAAATCCACAAGGCTTGCCAGCACTGGTGATCTGAAAGCACAGAGATTCACATACGTCTCTGATTTTCTGGGACAGCCCCAGTCTTCAAAATTTTGTCACCATGACAATTCTGATCTAAGCCTTGACAGATAAGTAGGATTTAAATAGTCTGCCCGGCAAGACAACCAAACAAGGAAAAACAGGAGTAGGAAAAGAAGCAACGAAAAAAAGTGATCTTTTTTCCCTTTTCCTCCCTTTGTCCAAAGTGTCAGAAAACACATGCTTGGTGAAAGCTTCCAGCACGAAGTAGGCCCCCGAATAAACATTTGTAAACACTAAAGATTTCACTCTTCTCAGCCCACCACAGGCCTTGAAGTTTCTACCTTATACAGTCATTCCTTTGGCTAAATCAATGTGGCAGACAGAGGGATACACCTTTCAGACCTCTAAGAGCCAGCTGTTTATTTCTTTAGAGTCTGCTTCCACTTTCAGGCCTATGCTGTGCTCTTCTCAGGGCAGCCTCCAGGCAACGACTAGCAGACAGTGGTACAGGATCCAGCCTTTGCCACCCAACCCAGGATTGCCCCCTCCTGGGCACCCCCCACACACACACACACATGAGAAGGGGCTGTCTTTGCTCCGGAGTTCCCCATTGGGCTGGCAGAGCCTGCAACAGGTCTGTCCCATGGTCTGACGACTTCCCATGCAGATCATACTTCACATTCTTTCCTTTCATAGGTATAACTCTCCAACCAGCTTTTTGCCCTCCTCATTTTATCTCAGCAACCGCTTCCTCCAGAACACAACCGCAACTGTGGTATCCTCAGGGGTTCTCCATGAAAAAGCCAATACCCCAGAACTGTGAACCCTCCCTGAGCCCAGCCCTAAGCACCTCAGGGGGCACCAAGGGAGTGGAATGCAGCCAGGTGCATTCTGAAAGAGGGAGAGAACTGATAGGAGAAACTTGAAATATTTTTATGGTGTAATGTTGCACTAGTAGCCAAGAAAGAATACTGTCATTATTTTCATCTTCAAGGCAATCTCTGGGGGTTCTGAGTGACTCCCACCCATGCCCAACAAATACCACTCTGAAAAGAGATTTTCTTTGGTCCACACACTTTCCAGTGACAAATCTACCAGTGATCCAACCAGCTACTCAATACAGGGTGGGGCAAAAGTAGGTTTACAGTTGTCCAAATAGAAACTAATACAATAATTAATATATAATAATATAGGAATAAACTCTGTGTTTTACACAGAGTGTAAACAACTGTAAACCTACCTTTGCTCACCCTGGCTTTGCACACACACCCTGTGTGTGCATATATATATTTTTCTATTTCATATCTTCTTCTACTTCACAGCTTCTTGCTATTTTCTGCTCACTGTGGCAATTCCTGCTTCATGTTCTTCTGTCTTTTCAAACCCTGCTCCAGTTTCTCTGCTTTGTCTTTACAGATGCTGTTTGCAAAGGTAAGAAGGCAGGCGCCTTCTGCGGACCTCCACGCCCACCACAGCCGGGGCAGACAGTTTCCAGCAGGCTGACTTCTCCACCCAAGGTTCCGTGGCAACTTGCTGAGGTGTGGCAGGTACAACCCAGAGGAGTGAAGGAATGTCCTGGAAGTAATAACCCTCAACGGATGTGGTTATTACTCATTGTGATAGGGGCTGTCAGTTATTGTGATAGGCACTCGGTGACTAAGTATCCGGCTTGCATGTCCTCCAGGGGGACAATTTCTAAATGAGTCTCACATGGTTTTTCAAAAGGTTCCCAGCAGGGTTGAGCCCCGGTGGGCTACAGTGCTAACCACTCACTCACTGTTTTGCAGTTTTTCTCTTCTGCACGTCCCACCTTCCCGAGTCTCTGCTTGTGATCCCTGAAACTACCTTCTGTATTAGTCAGGATTCTCCAGAGAAAGAGAACCAATAGAATAGATGGTGGGCAGGTGGATGAATGGATATAATTCAGTCAGATTCGAAGGGCCTGAGAACCAGGGAATTGGGTAATGCAATACCCAGTCCAAAGTCAAAGACTTGAGAATGAGAACCTCTGATGTCCATGGGCAGGAGAAGGTGGGCATCCCAACTCAGAGAGAATGTGCTCCTCTTTTTCCTTTTTGTTCCACTTGGGCCCCCCGTGGATTGGATGGTGCCAGTTTGCATTGGTGAGCATGGCTCTATTTACTCAGTGCACTGAATCAAATCTTAATCTCATCCGGAAACACCCTCACCGACGCACTCAGAAACAAAGTTTCATCAGCTATCTGGGCATCCCTTAGGCCACTCAAGTTGACACATAAAATTAATTATTACACCTCCCAAATAAACTTCCTACACTCCAGTTAATGTCTCAAAGTCTTCTCCTGGGGAAATGTAAACAAAAACAAGTCCCAGTTCAAATGCCAAGAGAATTGATTAATTACCCCCTTAATCACCACAACCTGCATTTAGACAGAGCTTTTACACATCACCACCCAGGCTATTGGCCATCTATTATTGGCTGCTCTTGGGTCCAGACCTCTGGTCTAAACACCTTTAGGCAGAGGTAGAGTCACATGGTATAAAACACGGCTTCTAAGAGCTGCTGTAGTAGCAGGAGGCTGTGAGTGGTACTATCTTCGTCAGAAGGGCTGTGAGCAGGATAGGCGTTCTAACCAAATGATTCAGTACAGAATCTAACTATCTGAGTCTATATCTAGACATATCCTGATAGGACCTATGACATATCCCCCCATAACATTGTTCCAGGTACCCATTTATTTACCACTATTCATGATTCAAAACAACTCCAGAGATTCATCAATCTCTCAACTCTGTTTGTTCTTCCTAAGTTTCTTTTTCTGTAGCATTCTGTAACGGACTCTACTAAGAAAGGGTTAAAAGTGCAAGGACTTGATTTAGCCAAATGTTTGTGTGAAAGGAAATAGGGAGCAAGCTAGAGAATGCTTGGAGAGTCATCAGACCATGATGCAATAGGGAGCAAGCTAGAGAATGCTTGGAGAGTCATCAGACCATGATGCAAGTATAACCCCAGGCAAAGGAACAAGGGAGAGGAGGTTGGATGGACAGAACCAGGTCACTATGCCATCAAAGGAGTCCTTGAACCAAGCTTGCTAGCAAAGGAATACTCTGCCTCCCAGGAATGAATCTGCCTTAGTATTCCCAGCGCACACAGTCCCTGAAGGAAGCAGCCCACAGGAAGCGTGGGCAGGAAGCGTACTTCCTGTGGGCTGCTTCCTTCAGGGACTGTGTGTACAACCTTGGGAAACATGAGCCAGATTTCAAAGTGTAGCAGCTAGAACCTCAGTGAATTCCACTCCCCATTCTGAGTTCCGGGAAGCCATTCTTACGGTTACTTATGAACTATATAATTGTCACCCTTATTTGAGATGCTCTATGCTAGAGGACCATACATTTCATTATTTCTAGCATGGATACCTACCTGATTTGCTTTGGTCAATGAAAAGTGAGCAGAAGTGAACAGTGCTGCTTCCAGAAAGAAGCTTTAAGCAAGAGAATAAATGGGGTTTCACGATGTGCTGTATTTCCCCCTCCTCAACAACAAGCAGTGTCCCAGAGAGAAGTTCCTCATCAGCCTGAGTCCTGAAGCAAGGATGGCATGACACAAAGCCACAAGCCAACCCATGGACGTGTAGAACAAATAATAAAAATCTGTGGTTGTTGCAAGCTGCTGCAGTATTGGACTCTTTGTTGCCACAGCGTAACTTAGCTCATACTGACCAATTCACAAATTCTGTCATCACTCTTAGTCCTCTTCTCCACTCACATAAAAAATTTAGATGATCCTGACATAGGCTCTGAGAAAATAATTGTTTTTCCCATCTGCCTTTTGCTATACTCCCACTGCCCCAGGCAATACATTGGGTGGGCTTTTTTATTGTGTGTTAGCTTTCTCATCAGCTAGCACTGTTAAGAAAAATGCTTGTGGTTTTATATCCTGAATGGAATATTTTTTAAAGGAGAAAAAATAGGCATCTTGATTTTACAGTCTAGAACTTCTGTGATAGAGTGTACCCTCCACAGTGCTGCCATGATGAATCCCTCTTTGAAACCGTTTCTTAAAATATATATCCTGCATGGCTCTCTACGTTCATCAATCGTTTCCTGTTCTGTACCATAATTCTTGTTTTCCTTTTTTTGCAAATCCTTTACACTGTATTCCAAGGAACAAAACTACATTTAAGAACTTAATGTTCTGGATGAATTTATACAACTTCGGATGAACAGAAAGATAATCCTGACAAGTGACGAAAGATTCATGAATACAAATCCATTTTGGCATCTCTTTTCTCTGTTATAAAACAAGGAGGGAAAAGGAAGCACCCAGCAGAGGCTGGGTTATAGCGGCTCCATTGGCTACCCACCTTCCCAGTGCACCGCAGTGCCAGCAGCCTGGAGAACAGAAACCTTCCGGATTTGATGTATGGCCCACGTGCTTGCCCGAAATGCAAGGGACTCGGGAACAGTTGGAGATTCCGTTTGATTTAATCGTGGGTTCAAATGGACTTCGCAAACTTCTGGCAAAAAGGGCACTCAGAAATTTGTGGAAAAGATATTTGTGAGGATGCTGGGCTTTGGCTTTTTAAAAATAGAAGGCAGAATGCTGGCTAATTAACATACCTAATTATAGCAATTTCTTACAGACAAATGCTCAAGTCAGTTTTTTTCTCATCATAATGGTCATTGTTAGTTTCCAGTCAGAAGAAATAAGAAAATTATGCCGGGGAAGCCTGCAAATTACTCTCAAAAGGGAAAAGCTGTGGTTGCACCTGGAGTTTTCTTGGGCGGGAGCAACACGCCTTCCAATTTCAGGTTGGTGTCCACCCCCGCTGTTCCCCCACTCTTCGCAAATCTGGAGACACACCCCTTGGTCCCTCTGTGTACCAAATACATTGGTTTCTGATAGAATCAGTGGAGTGAGCTCCATTTCAGACTCCAGCTGTAGTAAGATATTCTAACTGGTGGAAATCAATCCAACTGAAGTACCCTTGGGCACAAATCAAATAAGACCAGACTGCAATTGAGGAAAATTATAGTCATAAGTTTGCTTTCGAAGCTAAGCCGGCTTTCTCTCTGCATGGGCTCTGAAAATGGTATGGATGCTGTTGGCTATCAGCAATGATGCAGGAGCCAGAACACATTTGTTACTAAAGAGAATTATTAAAACGTCTTTTATCTATCTATCTGTGTGTCATCCTTATTAAAAACAAAAGCAGGAGGAACATAATAAAGTCAGATCATATTCAACGGGGTTCTAGGCCTACCGTGTGCTAGCAATACTATTAATGCCAGCACTTAGTGAGGTCCCGAAGTGTTCTGTCGATCAATACAAACACACCCCAATGCAGAACAGATAAAATGTTTCATTTCATAAGTGAGCTCCCCTGCTGGGTTTCTGCAGTCCATATCTGTATTTTCTGCCTTGTAATTGTGCATATCAAACAAAGTTTCTGACACATCCATACTCCCAGCATGTTGTGCAAGAGGGTTAGGTTTAGGGATAAACACATATCCACTCACCCACCTCCCGCTTGGACATACTCGGTTTGCCATTTCACAGATGAGAAAAACCAGGGCCCAGGAAGGTCAAATGAGTTGCCCAAGCTCACACAGCGAGTTAGAGAAAACCAGAATTAAAATTGAGACCCAGAACTCTTTCTTCTCTAGAATACGCCCTCACTGTTCATCAGCAGCTTCAAGGCATTTTTTTTCCAAAGTGGGTAGACGATGAATTATAAATAAATCGATAGTACTCCACACCAAATCCCCCAAAGGTAACTCAGTAGCGGACGCCTCTGCTTTTAAGATGCAATTAAAATGCAGTACATTCCCGGAAACAGATGTTGTGGAGCTGATCATCCTTAGGCAGACCAGGCAAGTCTCTGCCAAACGTGGGCAGCATGGGCAGAAACTGTCACAGAAACCAGGCTGTATGTAGAACGAAGGGACTGAGAAGGTGAGAAGTAAAGCCTAGGGGTCCATTAAGATATATAAAATAAAGAAAGACGAAAAACACAGCAGGTTCACAGGTAGGCACTGCCTCTGCATATCAATGGAGGCCATTAATCTTTGAGATAGGCAGATCAGAAATCCTTAGTCCTCCAAGTTCGGTTTCAATTCATTTGAATTCAGCTTAACAAACAGTTACTGGAACAGCCACTACAGTCCAGGCATGAGATTAGGCATGGAAACGCTTATAGTGGTGGACCAGAGAGCCATGGCCCCTGCCCTCCAGGAGGTTATAGTTTTATGGGAAAGACAGATCAGAAAGAGGCTATATCAGACAATGTCCAAGTGCTGTGTTCTGGACACTCTTTGCACTGCTTCCATGAACAAACAGCCCAGCAGTCTGAGTAGGAATGACCTTAGTACCAGCTCCAAGAGTGAGCCCCATAGGCCTAAGCCAATCAGTGTTTGCGATTTCTGGGGTCCCAATGATTGGTTCCAGGTGAGCACATGACCTAAGTTTGTCCAATCAGAGTGGAGCCCACATTTTTTTCAGTGGTTAGGGGCAGAGAGGGTCCTTATTCTGTTCAATGTAGAGTGTGCATGTGAAACGGCAATACACATTTCACGACAGTAACCAGAGGCCTGAGTGGGAAGCTTCCTGTCTGCACCAGAATTGAGATCCGGCGTCAAAGCTGGTGAGAAAGAGAATGAGGACTCCGTCCTCTGGCAAAATTATAAAGGGAAGAGGAAACTCCTTGGGGCTCATTAAAATGCCACCAAACTAGTTCTCCTTGTACCTCAAGTCAAGTGAGGAGGGCTCCTGAGGACCCCTCACAGAGACTGGGAGTTTCTTAAGTTGGGGAGGCAGGTCCACACGTCGTCACTCCATAGCTGGATGCCCGTTGTACTGCAGAAACCCACACACACCCGGTCTAACGTCCCTGCTGGCCAGGTTGTGTGGAGGGAGGGAGTTCCTGGGTAGCATCAGCAATCTCCCCAGGAGATGCACCTGGTGACCCAGCCTTGTCTGGAGAGCTCTCAGACTGGGTGGCCGGTCTGGAAAGTAGAGAATTGGTGCGGTATGCCTAGACACAAAATAGTACCAGGCCCATCCCATTCCAGTTTCTCAAGGCCATTGGATGTCATGAAAGAAGCCACAGAAGTTTCTACGACCACCCATGAATGTCACAGAGGCTAGAAAAGGAAACAGAAAGCATGAGGCTGCGTGGACAGCTGTTAGCAGCCAAGGCTACACCCACCCGGAGGAGACTGGCGAGTAGACTGCTGAGTGCACAGAAGACACAACTGCCCTCTCTAGGGATTCCACTTCCCCACAGGGGTGGGACACAGGGGAGCAGGATCCCAAGAAAACTTGCTCACACTCCACACAGCTCGCCTGGACCCAGAGGAAGACCAGAAACAACTCTGACGGATGGCAGCAGCTAGTGACGACCACTGTGCCACTTTTCCCAGCCCCTCCTCCCAGTTCTAAACACAGAAGCATTCAAAAACCTGAAAAGGGAGGGAAGAGAGGGGAATGAGCAGCCCGTGCCCTTATTCTGTCACTAAGTAGTGATCTAAACTGGGGATAATGATATTTAACTTGCAGGATTGTTATAATGACTATGCATGCTCTCTTGGTCTGTTCAGGCGGTTATAACAAAATACCACAGACTGGGTGGCTTATAAGTAACAAAAATGCATTTCTCACAGGTCTGTAGCTGAAAGTCTGAGGTCACGATGCGAGCTTTGGGTTAGGGCCCTCTTCCAGGTCAAAGTCTTCTAATTATCTCTCTGGCATCTCTTTATGGGGTCACTAATCCCATTCATGAGGGCTCCACCCTCATGACCTAATCACCTCCCGAGGGCCCTACCTCTTAATATCATCACACTGGGCATTTTGCTTACAACCTGTGAGTTTGGGGCGGGGCCGGGGGGGCGGGGGGACATACAAACATTCAGACCACAGTCTGTGCCTTCGCAAAACACTCAACATGATTCAAGGAACACTGTAGTGAGCTGGGTGAAACACTATTGAGGATGCGTGAGACAGATTATATTCTTCCACAATGATGACAGTAATATTTTTGGTTCCACATGCTTTTCTAGAAAATTGCCACACTCCATGAAGAAGTGGGGTCCACCTCCCTCTTGAAGCCACACACACGTTTGTGAGTACCTGATAGAATATAGTGGAAGTGAATGTATCTTATTGCCAAAGCTAGATTAGAAAAACAATACGACTTCTACCTGGATCTCTCTTTCTCAGGGCATCAGCTCTCGGATCACGACCGCCATGTTGGGAGAAAGGCCACGTGCAGAGACCATTACAGGTGTTTGGGCCAACAACACCAACTCCAGTCTCAGCTGTCAGTCATCACCACCCACCAGAAATGAAACTGAACAAAACTTTATGTGGTTCTAGCCCCTGGCCTTCAAGTCAACCTAGCTAATGCCAAGAGGAGCAGAAGTGAGCTATGTCCACTGAGCTCCGTTCAAACTGTGTATTTGTGAGCTAAATAACTGCCATTGCTTTAAGCCACTACACTTGGGAGGATTTGTTACACAGCCTTACTAACTGAAATAGTGAGGTTGGCGAGCAGGTGTGAGGTTGATGGTACAGCGGGGGCATCCAGTCTTTTGACATCTCTGGGCCACAGTGGAAGAAGAAGAGTTGTCTTGGGCCACACGTTTAATACACAAACATAAATGAAAAGTGATGAGCAAAGAAAATGTTTTAAGTAAATGTATGATTTTGGGTTGGGTCGCATTCACAGCCATCCTGGGCTGCATGCAGCCCATGGGCCATGGGTTGGACACCCTGATAGAGCCTTAAAACCATAGAAAGTGTTTGGATTTAATATTAAATATATTGAGAGGCCTTGGGTATAATCTAATCCAGTTAAGTTTTGAGAAGATGATGCCTTCCACCATGAGGAGAGTATAGGTGGGCAGACTGGTTAGAAAGCTATTATAATATAGTTCAGACAAGATACGCCTGCGGCTTAGAATTGGGTGGTAGCCATGGAGATGACGTGACATTGACAGAGTCACCATATTCTCCACTTAGCGGCCAGAGTTAACATTCCCAAACTCGAGTGTGATATATTCAGTGTTAAAAAGGCTTTCCAGGCTGTTAACAATAAGACAAGAAACAACAAGTGTTGGCCAGAATGCAGAGAAAAGGGAACCCTTGTGTGTGGTTGGTGGGAATGTAAATTGATACAACCACAGTAAAAAACTGTATAGAGACTGCTCCAGAAATTAAAAATGGAACTACCATATGACTCAGGAATTTCACTTCTGAGTATTTATCTGAAGAAATAAAAACACTAACTCAAAAAGACATCTTTACCCTCCACCCTACTCTTTGCATTATTCACAATAGCTCAAATATAGAAACAACTTAAGTGTCCACGAGCAAGTGAATGGGTAAACAAAATGTGAGACACACGCACGCAAGAGAATGCAGAGGCGGGGCACTAAAAAAACAAAAAAACAAAATTACATTCTGGAGGGCTGGCCCCTTGTAGTGCAATGATTTCCCCACTAGGTGAGTGTTCTAGGAACCCATCTGTATTTGTGTACCAGATGGTGTTGTTGTGAGAGGCTGCATTTCACTTCAGTGCATTTTTTAAAGACTTTTTCAGTGAGTTTGCCCATTTCATGATGGGTGATTTACAGATGCACCCGCCCACATGGCACTGAGTGTTCAGCAGTTTTTGATAAAAATAGCGTGACCCTTATGCCCCGCCCTTTCTATTCACCTAATCTCTCCCTGAGCAACTTTTGTTTCCCTGGATGAAAAAAAGTTCTCAAAGGGAAACATTTTGCCGATGCTCAAGAGGTAAAACAAAAAATGGCAGAAACACTAAAAGGCATCAAAATTGATGAGTTCAAAAACTGTTTTAAGCAGTGGGGAAAAAAACGTCTCTGTGGGTGTATTGCATCAAATGGAGAGTACTTTGAAGGTGACTGAAGTTAAAACATGTCAGAATAAATATACAAATATTTTAAAATAAATTCCAGGTTTTTGTGTATCCCCCTTCTTTAGTACTCAGCCATTTAAAAAAAATGAAATGTTGCCATTTGCAACAACATGGATGGACCTTGAGGGCATTATGCCAAGTGAAATAAGTCAGAGAGAGAAATACAAATACTGCATGGTCCCTTTCATGTGTGGGATCTAAACACAACACTTGAAAAATAAACAAAAACACAAGCTCAGACATAGAACAGATTGCTGGTTGCCAGAGGCTACGAGTGGGGGGTGGGCGAAATGGGTGAAGGAGCTCAAAAGTTACAAACTTCCTTTATAAAATAAATACCACAGAGATGTAACAGACAGCATGACGACTATAGTTAGTAACACTGTATGGCATAATTGAAAGTTACTAAGCGAGTAAACCTTAAAAGGTTTCATCACGAGACTCCATATGGTGCCAGATGTTAACTAGACTTATTATGGTGACCATCTCACCATGTATACAACTTTCAAATCATTATGTTGTACACCTGAAACTAATATAATTTTGTACGTCAATTATACCTCAATTTAAAAAAATCCCTTCTCACAGACTTTAGATAGTGGCTGGAAGGTGCTTGGCACATAGAAGTTTAATAAATGCAAGCCCTAGAAAGGAGCAGATAGGAGGAAGGCTCGAGGGAGAGGGTACAGAGTGAACGAAAGTCCAGCAGCCTGCAGTGCAGGAGGAATGGAAATAAGGTCAGAGTGAGCAGGCCTCTGTGATGAGGTCTGCCCCCATCTCCGTGAATGTTCAGTGATGCCTCGGACTGATTGGCTCCTGTAATGAGCCTCGCTCCTAAAAGTCCGGTGATGTCGCTGGAAGCACCTCAGGGGTGCTGGCAGGAAGGCGCTGTGTCAGCCTTCACTTTTATAGGATGCATGTGTAACACGATTCCTGTAGTAGATAGAAATGGTGTTTTCCTCTCTGTGGCTTGATTTTATCTTTGCCTTATGCACACACACACACACACATTCGCACCCACACACACACAAAGCAGTGAGATCCTTCAGGAGAGACAGAAATGCGGCCAAAGGAAGGAGGAGGAATCAGAAGGGAAAGAGAAATTCGGTGAAAACCTGGCCTACTCTACAGGTGTATGACCTCAGACAAGTCAATTTAAAAACTGCTTGAGCCTCGATTTCCTTACCTTCAAAACAGACAAAATAATTCCCGCTCCGAAGTGTTGTTGGGAGACCCAAGCACAAGACATACAGGCCCCGGCTGGGTCCTCAGTCGGCTAGAGCATCGCCCCGATACCCCAGGGGTACAAGTCTGATCCCGGTAACGCAAAAATAAGTGGAGCAGCAGCTCAATGTTTCCTTCTCTCTTTCTTTCTCTCTCTCCCCTTGTCTCTCCCACTCTCCAAATCAATTGAAAAGTTAAAAAACAACATGTAGTACAGTAGGGAGCACAGTAGGTGGGACAATGAGAAACTAAAGTCCCGCTCAGTTTCCACTCACCTGAGTCATGTCCCCTGAGCATGACTGTATTTCCCTATCTGAGATGGTAAATAGTGGGCACATTTCCTCATTTGTTTTAGGGAAGCAAAATGTTTTTAGCAGTGGCTATATCATAATAAAATAGATGAAAATTATTGCATAAAATAGATGAAAATTACATAAATAATGATTACATTAAAATTATTCAAAATAATGCATGAAGATCACGTAGCTCCACATTGCAAGAGTTGGTTAGATGGAGCTATTACCTTTAAGGAGAAGTAGAAGGAAAATTGTCCTCCAGAGTAATAAGCAATAGCACATACAGATGATTGACGAGAAAAGGAATTAAAATTTCTGATAACCATTTAAAAATAGCCAACCTCATAAGTAATCAAAGAAAATTACATTAAAACTAGAAAACTGTCTTGCGCTAGAAGTATCTGACTTCCCTAAAATCTAGTAATGATGATAGGATTGTGCAATGAGCTGTCTTCATATCACATGGAGAACCTGCGTGTTGTTAGCCCCTTTCTGGAGACATCTGACAAGATGTATCAGCAGTTGGAAAACTACCCATAGCCTTCGTGACTTGGTGATTTCCCTTGTTTGAACTTAACCAACACAGTTGAGATGCAGCTGAAGATGGATGTTGGAGAGCCCTTGTCGCAGCCTTGTTTGTCGTGGCCAAGGACGGAAACCAACCGAAATGTCCCAAGGTGAGGGGCTGGTTGCTCACACATGGCAGAGGAAACGAATTGAAACAAGAGATGGAAATGAGTGTCCTCCATCATTTCCTTCATCCGCTTTTGATTAGTTTAGTCCACCGCTTTAACTTCCCGGTTACACCTTTCTTCCTCCGGTGGAAAGCACGAGTGGTGTCTTGGGTCAGGTTTCCTAAAGACAGAGGCTGAGCCAGAGTGTCTCGTGGTTACAGAGACAGTGCTGCCAGGAGAAGGGAGTGAAGGCAGCAGGGTGGGGCCAGGGGGAAAGCTGAGCAATAACGTGGTCTCTGCTGGAGATCTGGGGCGTGCGGTGCAACGAGGTGGGTCCTGGCTTAAGGCGAGGGTCTGCTTGTCTCTCCTTCCATGTCAGTCAGTCATGGAGTGCAGGGGGTGGGCAGAGGCATAAAGCCCCAGTGGGAGTCGCTCCTGTTCCACCTGGGACAGTTTTCTGGAGCAGGAGCCACTGTGAGCAATCAGCAGCCAACCCTGACAATTAACCTGGTCAAGGGGACCAGGGCAAGGCAGCAACAGCGCCCACCCAGGTGGGGTCAGGTTGGATGTCCAGCCTCAGGTCTCTGCCTATGAGAGGTGGCAAGAACTTGTGCAGCATGGTAATTATCAAATCATCTCGGTCACCTGTGGAACTCTGCCTGACACGTATCTGTGTTGTCATTGAATAATTAGGTATCTTGCTCATTAAACTGTATGTCACAGGGAAAGAGTTCTGGCAATTGGCTTCAGTGAAATGTGAGTTTATGGACATTATCCACAGCCTGGAACCTGGTATCTTAAAAATATATTCTATATATAAGTAGGCTGCAAAACTTCTGTGTAATAGAAAGCCTATTGAAGAGCAAGCAATTGAAAATGCAAGTGATGCCACTTCAGGGTTAGGGAAGGTGACAACTTTTAAACAAATGGGTCAGTTCACAAAGACCAAAACAATAGGATACGGAGCAAGGCTGGGCATTTTGCGTGAATCTCTAGGATTATGAAGAAAAAGATTCCTCTCCCCAGGAAGCCCTGAAGCCGCCCAGGAAGGCCCTCTGAGAATGAACACCAGTCGTAGTAACCCTCCAGCCCCCTACCACTGCCCAGAGGGAAGGCAGAGTGGGAGGTGCTGAGAACAACTGAGGGTCCCAGGAGGTCCCTGGGTTGGTGATGCAGCAGAGGGGCTGCCAGAGCCACAGGGCAGCTTGCTGGCAGCTGGCAAGCCACCCGAGGCCGACCCACTTCATTGCATTAGTATCAGCCAGGACTGCACGCTCTGGTTCACAGTGACAGTCATGGCCAAGGATAATTTTCTTCCCACACAAAGAGAAGGAAGAAACAATCGGAGTGAGCCCTGCTCAGCCTTACCTAGGTTCTTCCTTGCCAACCCCAGAGTTGATCCACTAAAAAGTACCCAGTGTATGCTCTTATTGGAGGGGCTTGAATTATAATAAAAAATCCTTCCACTTGGATAAGGCCAGCTCACTCTCTTCCTCTCTCTGTCTCTCTTTCTCTCTCCCTCCACCTCTCTCTTTCTCTGCTCACCCCCGGCTCCTTCCCTCTCCAACTCCTTTTCCTAGCTGCCTGTCTAGGTATGAGGCCAGCCTTCCTTAAAAGAGAACAGATTCTCAGGGATCTTTCGCTGACCCAAGTCTGGGGTTCTTGAGCAGTGAGGCAAGAAATATATGTAGAATTTTTTCTACATCTGTAGAAATTCTACATATGTATTGACCATCTACTGGGCTCCAGGCCCTGAGGTGGGCCTAACAACCACACAGATGAGTTAGACAAGAACCCTCAGGGCCTTCCTATCCAGTGAAGGAAGACAAAGGTATTGAAAGAACTAGAGCGCAGCCTTTTGAACCTCAAGTATGTTAGAATGATGAACTTTTCTTCCATAACTCAATGTTTTGCTATTTCTGGTCTTCCTTCTGCCCCAGTGACAGAAACACAATTAACCCGGGGTTTGTTCCCTGCTGTGTTTCCCTGGAGTCGTGGCTCAGTTCCAGGAGGTTAACACACAGTGAAGGGAAGGAAAGAGAAGGCCTTTGGTCACCATCCAATCATAGCAGCTGGCGCAGCATGTCTCCGCCTTTCTGGTCCATGCTCTTTGGTCTGTGTGAGTGGCAGTGGGGCCTGAGGCCATTTTTAAGAGATAACTGTAACAGAACGGTAGAAGTTAGGGATGAGGCCTCTAGGCAAGAAGATAGATTCATGGGTTGTTTTACGAGTCCCGGGAAGCAATGATGAATTTGGTCTGCATTAGGCAGTGATAGCAGGAGTAGAGAAGGAGGGAGAGAACAGAGAGAAATTTCCAGGCAGTGTCTGCAGGATCTGTGATTGATGAGAGGCAGGGTAAGAAAAAGGGTGGCATGGAGGATGACACCTAGGTTTTGGCCTTGAGGGACTGACTGTGTGGCTGGTGGTACCATTCTCATCGGCAGGCTCCGGCCTGGCCGCGTGCAGAGCACTGGAGATGATGATGTGCTGGGAGATGACTCCGTGTTGGTGCCCAGCAGAGTTCTGGGCAGGAGATCCCAGACGTGAGCATCCCTCAGAACCCAGGTGATAGATAGTTCTTCTTACGTACAGGGGGACCGGTACACCAGGTACCCCTCGGAGCCCAAGAAGAAAGAGAGCAGAAGACACGCCTGCAGAGCATCGACGTGCAAGGGGAGGACAGTGGAAGTGAGAGTGAGGAGGAGATGGGAACCAGTGAGCACAGAGGCTATCGGATGCAGCACGGGGATGGAGTCTGCACCTGGGCGTTTTCCAGAAGGATCAGTTGCGGCAGTGGGACTGAGTGGAGTGGGCTTTAGATGGGGCACATTGGCCCTGACCCACCACCATCACACACTGTCAAAGAGCCAGTGAGGAGTAGCTAATGTGTATTTTTATTTTGACGACATTCACCATCAGAAAGGAGCAGAAAGGATGCTAAGGAGCAGCAGAGAAAAGAAGAAACAAATGGCCTCATTAGATCAGAATGGGGCCCTCATCTTATAAGTTACTTGCCTCCTACACAGGGGTGAGTGGTATCTACACGTGTAACGTCACAAACTTTGTTGGGGTCCCGTCCTCGGAGGGGTACTGCCAAGAAGGGGCAGGGGAGCCTTCCGCAGGAGGCGGCTCCCTGGTGGCACGTGGGTCGCTTGAGCTGTGACTAAACACCACGTTTGCTTTACAGTTGCACGGTCCTTGGTCTTTGGGCAAAGAAAAGCACCCCCACAAGGACCATCCCATCAAGAAATATCCACTTTGTGTGATCCCAAAATAAGCTAACACCCCTACCCCTGAAAAACATCCCTGCCGTGGAATTGTAAACTTCCAACGTTAGCCAAGCCTTAAAAATGTTCCTGAAGACCCTGATGTACAACAGGTACAGGTAACTAGGACAAACAACTTAAAAAGAATTAAATCCTCATTTCTCACAGTGGCTTACTATCCTACCCTCTTCGCCCTCATCTTTCTCATTCCCATGAACCGCTCACCCCAGCCCTCTCTCAGTTCCACAAACATCCCGACTCTTTCTTGCCTCCAGACCTTTGCGTAGGCTTTCCTCTCCCCTAGAATGTTCTCAGAGGATCCAGTGTTCCTACTTCTTCCCCAGAAGCTGAGGAGAAAGGAAAGGAAAGAAATGGAAAACAGCTAGTTTTGGAGAAGCAACTGAGGGAATTAAATATGATTTGTCTGAGTTAAGAACGAACACATGTCAAAAGATCCATCTGACCAGGCTTGGCAGAGACAAGTATCATTTGATGGGATGCCTGGAGGCATGAGTGTGGAACCGATGACCCCCCAAAATCCTCTGCAGAACAATCTAGAATGACAGCATGCCCAAGCTCGCCAGTTGTAAGATGGCAGAGTATAGAAGCTTCTGACCCCCTTTTCCGCTTGGAGAATGCCCTCAACAACAAGGAGAATGAGAGACAGAATGCACACTGCTTTTCTGACGGAAGTAGGGAGCATCTGTAAAGCTGAACCACGAGGAAGAGTTGCCAAAAGTGCAGAAAATTAAATAGAGCTATGGAAGATGCTGAAAACACAAAGTACACAGTGAACCCTGAGGGACGAAATTAGCTACACTTACTTTGGATCAGGAATGGGGTATGTGAGCTGGCTGGGGAACTTCCCTGGAGTCCACAAAATGACAGAAGAAATGGGGCCAAATACACTAAAGTGAAAATTTATATGGCTAACATTCTCCAATTACAGTGCACTTAAAACTGGAAATCAATGACATAAGCTTTGAAAACACTGCAGCAGGGGTGTCAAACTCATTTTCACTGGGGCCACATCAGCCTTGCGGTGGCTTTCAAAGGGCTGACTGTAATTTTAGGACGGTATAAATGTAATGACTCCTTAACAGTTAAGTGAGAGCTCGGCGCTGCCGCCGGGTAGAAACAAGGTGCTGGGCCGGACAAAACAATGTGGAGGGCTGGATTCGGCCCGCAGGCCTTGTATTTGCCACCTGTGCGCTACATGTCAGAATTTATGGGCTATAGCTCAAGTGTTCTCAGAGAAAAATTCATAATCTCATGTACTTATATCATAAATAATAAGAACATGAGTCAAAGAATTATGTAATAAGAAAATAAAAAACTATATAAAGAAACATATAGATAAGAAAAAAGGCATATTAAGACACATTTTGTTTTAAGAGAAGGAAAAAAACAATACAATAGAAAACCATAAGGTAAATTAAGGGAGTATAAAGCATTAAAAATGAAAATGGAAAAATATGCTGATATATAGGATACATATATATTTTAATTGAATTTATTGGGGTAACATTGGTCAATAAAATTATACAGGTTTGAGGTATTCAGTTCTATAATACATTGTCTGTACACTGTACTGTGTGTTCGCTGCCCCAAGTCAAGTTTCCTTCCATCACCATTTATCCCCCTTTACCCTCTTCTACCTCCCCCTACCCTCTTTGCCGTGATAATCACCTTACTATAGTCTGTGTTCACGGGCCTTTTTTTCTTTGCTTATTCCCTTCGCCTTTTATACCCAGCCTTCAAGTCCCTCCCCTCTGACAGCTGTCAGTGTGTTCTCTATATCCATGGGTCTATCTCCACTTTGTTAGTTTATTTTGTTCATTAGATTCCACATATGAGTGGAATTATACAGTACTTGCCTTTCTCTGACTAGCTTATCTCACTTAGCATAATTCCCTATACATCTATCCATACTTTTGCAAAAGGTAAGATTTCCTTCTCTTTTACAGATGAGTAGTGTTCCATTGTGTAAATGTACTACAGATTTTTTTTATCCACTCACTTACTGATGGGCACTTGGGCCACTTCCAAATCTTGGCTATCGTAAATAACACTGCAGTTGAATAGGGGTGCATATATTCTTTCAAATTAGTGTTTTGGATTTCTTTGGATATATTCCCAGAAGTGGGATTGCTGGGTCAAAAGGAAGATCCATTTTTCATTTTTTTGAGGTAACTCCATACTGCTTCCCACAGTGGCTACACCAGTCTGCATTCCCACCAACGATGCACTAGGGTTCCCTTTTCTCCACATCCTCATCAGCACTTGTTGTTTGTGGATTTATTGATGACAGCCATTCTGACAGGTATGAGGTGATATCTCATTGTGGTTTGGATTTGTGTCTCTCTGAGGACTAGTGATGTTGAGCGTCTTTTCATATGTTTATTGGCCATCTGTATGTCCTCTTTGGAGAAGTATTTATCTAGGTCCTTTGCCCATTTTTAATTGGATTGTTTGGGGGGAGGGGGTTGTTGGTGTTGTGTTTTATAAGTTCTTCCTAAATTTGAAATATTAACTCCTTATCAGATGTATCGGCAAATATGTTCTCCTGTTCTGTGTGTTGTCTTTTCATTTTGTTGCTGGTTTCCTTTGCTCTGCAAAAACTTCTTAGCATGATGTAGCCCCATTTGAGACTATTTTGAATTACTGTTCAAGTCATTTGAAAACCCGAAGAAAGGGGTACCAGACAAAAAACAGAGGCTCAGCCGCCTGCCACCACAAAAGTCAAACTCATGAGGCAGGTGTTGGTGCAAAAGGAAAGAGTTTTTATTCAGGCACCATGTGACCTGGGAGAATGGTGGACTCCTGTCACTAATACCATCTCAATCTTCCTGCTCAAGCCTGTGGTTCTTATAAAGGTATGTGGAAGGGAGGGAAATTTTCCCCACCCAATTATCTTTCTAGTTTTCCTTGTACTTGGGCCCTATCCATTTATATTTCTGGCTTTTGGTGTGTGGACCGTATCCATGGATATTTCTCGCTTTTGACATGCTCAGTATTAAGAACCTCCCCCTGCCAAACACGGACAGTCCTTGATGCTGGACTGACTGGCCACAGTAACAAACATATTGTTCGATGAAACATAAATTACTGAAACACAAAACTGCCAAAGAGACAGATAATGTCAGTGAACCAATTACTGCTGGGGGTGGGTGGAGGTGAATTGAAAAAAAAATGGTCGAATAGCTACCCACCACAAAAACACAAAGTCCAGATGGTTCTACGAAAAAAGCCTACCAAAAGTGTAGGGAATAGCAAAACCAATGCTATTTAAATCATTGCAGATATTATAAAAAGAAATAGATAGTCCCAATTTTTAATGAAATCACCACAACACTGGGACACAGACATAACAAAGATCACACACAAAAAGGAAGACCGAAGACTGATCTCATTTTGATTGTTGACAAAAAATACCTAACATAAAACAGCAAATAGGGCCCTGGCTGGTGTAGCTCAGTGGATTGAGCACGGGCCTGCATGCAAACCACACGATCGCAGTTCGATTCCCAGTCAGGGCACATGCCAGGGTTGCAGGCCAGTTCCCAGCAGGGGACTCACAAGATGCAACCATACATTGATATTTCTCTCATTCTCTCCTTCCTTTCCCCTCTAAAGATGAAAAAATAAAATATTTAAAAAAACATTAGCAAATAGAATTCAGCAATCAGTTAGAGAGCTTCTATAAAATAACTAATTGGAGTCCATGGCAAAAGGAAACAGACAGCTCTATATTATAAAATATATAAATACAATAATTATATAAATTAACCAAATTGAAAATCATAAGGTATCCACATAGATACTGAAAAATGACCAGATAAGATTCATATCCATTCTTCATTTTACTTCAAATGACCATTTACTCTGATTTGTCTGGGAATGAAGAATTTCCCAGAATGCTGGGTTCTCAGTGATAAAACAGGGAAATTCCCAGGCAAAAGGGACGAGTTGGTTATGCTGATTTCCATTGAAATAGATGAATACTTCCTTTTAAATTAAGACAGAGATAAATGTGCCTATAAATAGACATACATCACAATTCAAAAGGCAACATCAGAGAAACACTACAAATATTATCAATAAAGTTGGTAACAGGTCAATGACAGCCACTGATACCACATTATTTAACATTCTTATGGAGATACTAACCAATGAAATTATCTAAGATAATAAAATTAAAAGCATAAAAAATTAGGAGGAAATAAAATTACCATTACCTGCAGAAAATATGACTGTGTACACAGAAAGCCTAAGAGAATCATAACTCTCATGCCATAATGATTTCAATGAAAAACAGGCAAGGAGGTTGAATGTATAATAATAACACACTATAGATAGTATTCCTTGTATAAAAACAGCAGACTGTTAGAAAATATCATGGAAGAAAAGATACCTATTGCAAAAGAAGCAAAATATAAACTATTTAGGAATAAATTTGGATACAATTGATTCAAATTAATGAGAAATATGCAAGATGCATGAAGAAAAAAACTTAGGTAGGGAAAGTTGAAGCAATGAAAGTGCCTACTCTGTCCTTGTATGGGAAGATAATCAGTTCCCCCAAAAGTAATTTATATATGGAATAAAATGTGATAAGAAAAAAAAATGCCAACTGAATATTTTTCCAAGAACTAGACAAAATAAATTTTGAAATGTCTCTTGAGAAGCTGTAGACTAGGGCTTCCCATAGCACAACATAGCAGAGCTACTGAAAAACAACAAGTTATCTCTCCCCAAAGCTACCCATCACAGCACGTGTTTCTCTTCCTTTTCCTTTTTCTCTCTCTTTTTCTCTCTTCCTCTCCCCACTTCTCCCTACCCCAACTCTTGCTGGTTTCTCCACCTCAGGCTCCCCCTCCTAAAGTCTTATCCTTTTCCGCTTAAAGTGATTTGGCCTGCTTTCAATTTCATTCCTCTTTTCCAACACTCCCCCTGATCACAAGAGAGAGATAGGTAATTGCAAGTCAAATATTTATATCCTTTCAGCAGCAAGTAGAAACCCTGACTCAAACTGAATTAAGTCATTAGAAAATTTATTAGCACCATATATTTATAACTACACAACTATAGATCTTTTATATAACCATGGAGTGCAGAAGTAGGGTGAGCTCCAAATTTCATTGACTCAGAGGTCCAACAGCATCATCAAGAATACAAGTGCTTTGTGTTCATTAATCTTTGGGACATTGAAACACAGGCCAGGGGAGATGATTGGATAGAAAGCATTGCTCTAGCCATTTACCTCCCAGCCTACAAAAATGAGGAAAAAAAATACAAGAGCTTTCCGTTTCTTTACCAACCTTGGTCTTGGCATCACTTCTTGGGCTATGAAAAGATGAATACCTTCTCTTTTTGTAGCTCTTTCAGGATCAGTGAAATTGTCCCCAAACACTCTATAGCATACTTGCCCTCACACTTCACTGTCCATAACTGTCCCTTCCTGGATCGATAATGGGTGAGGGGAAAGACATTACCAGTGTTGACCTACTGTGGATGGTGGATGTCCGACTGCATTGCCCACCACAGTGTGCATCCCACAAAAACAGTCTACTCTGAGTCATTTCCCTTCTGTGCCTCAACTTCCTTCTCTACACAGCTGGGTGGTTTCCAAGTTGCATTTTGACTCTAACATTCAATGACTCATGAGTGTTTGAAAGAAGCAATATGCAACAAAAACAACATTAATTTCTCTGACCTTCACATTTATCATCTGAAAATAAGGTAATAATACCTACCTCATAGGATTGTTAACAGGATTGATTGAGGTACTGCAATGAAAGGGTCTTGCTCCATGCCTGTCACATCGGAGTTACTCAACAAATGACATAATGATGATGATTTTATTTGTTATGCAGAGAAAATGCTGATATTGCTAAGAAAACTTTGAAACTAATGGAGGAGGACTAAGAAGTTGCTTTTTCAAAGAAAACAAATTAATTTTCTCTGAGTTTGTTTTGTTTTCTTTTGTTTCAGGTAGCCCATTAAACTTAGTTCTTTTAAAGTCATCTTTTGAACTGCAAATAGCTTCATCATCTTAAGACATATTTCCAGAGAAGAAATTACATCACGATTGCTCTACCCTTATCGCTGTTAACTATTATTTGCAAACTGAGAAGAAAACATGCCATTTAAATTCCCGATTCTGACTGTATAGTTTATCTTACTATGAGTAAGGCATGTTCCCTTATTGTTCAGTTCTGCTCTGCCTGCATTTCACAAACCACTGGCGCGTAAAATTACTAATTTAAATAAACGATTTTCAACTTTGTCATTATGCCATTTGGGGGCTAGGATGCAATGGTTAATGATTCAAATAAGGAAAATAATCCGCTCTAAGTACTGTATTCTCTAAGAAAGAGGCCTTAGCACCAATATATTCAAGAAGAACGGAATGTTTTACTCAAGAGTAGGGAATAATCACACTGAACTCCTCGGGGGGGACATACTGCCATTTCAGGAAGAACCATTCATGCAGCAGTGGAAGGTCAACCTCTTTTGAAAAGCAACTACCACAAATGTAAATGCCGAATTGTTTTTGACTGACCAGAAACAAAACAAGCACACCACTTCACACATTGGAAGATCCTTGACTCATAAAGGCGATGAAAAAACTTCAGTGACTTTGAAAAGCAGAAAACTAAGCCTCTTCTACCAAAGGATTCTCCTATCACCTTAGCTCAACCGCAGTTGGTTTCAATAATTCAGTTCAGACTTCCATGATCAGTACCATGTAAATGGTGCAGATCCTACTTGTGGAAAGGATTAGAGGAAAGAAATTTGCTAGTGGCTGGGGCTATAATCATGGAGTCTCCGAAAGACGGGCCAGGTTACCTGTCTACACTGAGAACCGAAGTCAGCAAACTTTCCTGCCCTCGTGCGAAGCAGCACTGGGGCTCAATATTCCTTTTTTGGTTTGTCAACTTAATTGAGAAATATTTATGCATGAACATTACTTTCCCCTCCATGGTAAGCAATACTGGGACAAGTCCCTGTCCCCAAATAGCTACTTGATCCAGAAAATACTTGCACGCAGGAGGTAAGACTGTGAAACAACGAAACAGCTTATGCATCAGATACATACCTCAAGACCCTCACCTTTATATTACATAAAATATTACATCATAAATTCTGCTCAATACCCATTGGTTTTCTGGCATCCCTAAGCCTAGGTCCTAAACCCAATGTGCATGCCCCCTGACTTCCCCTCTGAGATATCGCTAACACTGTCGAGGGTCAACATATTAGACTTACTGCTCATTGCAGCGAGTCTAATTAGCTTGGCTTTCTGTGACCGACAGACTTTCCTCATGGTCTCCAGAGGGTTTTAACAGCCAACTGTTTTTTCCTACAGAAAAATCTCTCAGAGGATACTATAGAGATGGATAAAGCATTTTCAATCCACTTTCCCAATAAATCCCCATTTCCCACTCAACTATAATGAATAAATGCTTATTGTTTTCTACATACAGAGCTCTACATCAGGGATTTTTCTTCAAAGTGTCAAATATAGAATGCTTCTTTGTGGGCCAATGGAAAGCTTCGGGACAGGTAAAGGGCAGAGAAGTAGTGAACATGAGCGGGCAATGTTTGTTGGGTACATACAGGGTGACTTGTACAGACCCTGGTGCCAGGAAGGCTCAGAGGAGGGGTACCCCTGAGGCCAAGGGGGGCATGGACAACTGCTGGAACAGGCAGCTTACACTTTCTCTCCCTCTCAGAGCTTCCCAGGATACTCCTGCTCGGCTCTGCTTCAGACCTGTCTCCTGAAGTCAAAACATGACTGTTCATAATTCATTAATATACTCGATGATTTTGCCTCCTATGCAAACGACAGGAGACAATGAAAGCATTTGAAAGAAAATCCAATTCAGTATTCAGAGGATACAAGGGTCAAGAGGGAACTGAACAGATATTCCTCAGTCCTTCCTCACGGACATTTAAATTCTACCCCATCACATGCAATAGCTATTTATTTGTCTGGATGCTCTGTTCCTCAAATGCCAGGGCATCATTAAAGACTTTCCGTATGCCATGCAGAAACACAGTGTCTGTATTTATTCTCAAAAAGCAGCCAACAATTAAAAACCTCCACCATTTTACAGGCATGGAATACAAAATGTCAAAAGCATATCCAGAGACTCTTCCACACTCTCTCCTCCTCTAAGCAAGTAACTTAAAAAACAAAGCAATTAAAAGAACCAAATGCAGCAGCAGGGTGTAGCAACCATCCCACACAGTGCTGCTCCTCAAGGCTTCGCCCACCATCACCAAGTATCTTTCTCTAGGTACCGATCTGTCATTGCCTCACCCTTGGTGATGTGCACTCTTTAGCAGTCAGATTTGGAGACCACGCCTTGCATCTGAATCCTTGACTCAGCTCTGCCACTTACCAATAATGTGAATTTGGATACAACCCCTCCATGCCTCAGTTTCCTCATTCATCATAATGAAGCTATCCATTCTGACCACCTCACAGATTATGTCTATGTGCTATGCTTGAACAAGTATGCTGGAGTCATAAGCAATGCTAAAATCTTAACCCAGTAAAACTTTATTTCTTATTCATGCTACATATCCAGCTTGGATCACTAGCTTCGCAATACATGCTTATACAATGAATAAAAGAATGTGGCAAAGTCAAGTGGTATTTAAAGTCTCTGTCCAGAAGTGACCCGTATCAGCTTCACTAACATTTCCGTGGTCACAGCAAGTCACATAGCTATGCCTACTTTCATACAGGATGGAGAAACACCTGCCATTCATCATGTCTCTAAAAGAAGAGAAAACCCAGCATTTTTTAAAAAAGATTTTATTTATTTATCTTTAGAGAGACGAGAGAGGAAGGTGAAAGGAAGGGAGAGAAACATTGGTGTGAGACGGAAACACTCACTGGTTGCCTCTCATACATGCCCCAACCAGAGATCAAACCCACGGCCCGGGCATGTGTCCTGACCAGGAATCCAACTAGCGACTTTTTACTTTGCAGGATGTTGCCCAAACAACAGAGCCTCACCAGCCAGGGCCAGCACATTCGTTAAGAGTCCTGATGGCTACCAAGGTTTTAGAATGTAAATGTTACAATTATTATTATTGTTGTTGTTCTTGTTGCTATTGCTTTTAGCATCAACAACATCCTTATGGAATGTCAGGGCTAGAAAGGACTAGAGTTCTACTGCACCTCATTCATTTATTTACTCAATATTTACATTGATAATTAGTCAATATTTATTGAGAGCTGTTGTGTAAAGAATTTGTCTGATCTTTGTCCCAGGTTCCTGGGAGGAAGCTTCTAAACCCTTGGAGTTTCCCAAGTGATTGGAGAGTGTTGGTTCTTCACGGTGGGCCCCTGGGACCAAACCTGAGTTTGTGTAATGAGGCTGCACATGGTGGGCTGGTAGTTAGTTTTGGGACAGTGGCTGACTGTACTGGAAAGACCAATCACATGCTAAGATGGTTGAGCTTTGAGCCACATGTGATCAGCCCAAACTCTGGGGAGGGAAGAGGGCTGGAGATTGAGTTAACCTCATGGCCAATGTTCAATTAATCACGCCTATATAATGAAACCCCAAAGAAAACTTGTGATGCTAAAACTTGGGTGAGATTTCCTGGTTGGTAATTCTACACTGATAAGGCTGTCAGGGCGACAAATTCTGATCCTATACAAGATACCCGTTTGGGACCCTCCTTGATTTTGTGCGATGGGTCTTTTCTTCAGGATGGTCCTAATCTGTGTCTTTTATAATAAAACTGCAATCACAAATACAGCACTTTCTTGGGTTCTGTGAGTCATTTTAATAAATTGCCAGACCTGAGTGATGGTGGGAACCCTCTAATTTGTAGTCGGTTGCTCAGAAGCACGGTTGGCCAAGGAACCTCCCAGAGTGGTTACAGGTGTAGAAGTAAGAGCAGTGGTACTGGGGACAGTGCCCTTAACTTGTGAAGTCTACATCGACTCCTGGTAGTCAGCATCAGTGTTGCACTGGAGGGCACGATATATGCCCAACCCTGGCAATAAAGAGGTTAAAATGAAATACACTCAGCCTCTGCTGCCACAGACCCTATAGTCAAGAGGAAGAAATATGCATTAAACAAACAAAGATCCAACAGAAATATTATTGTAAACTGACTCCTACTACATTTCACAAAAAAAGCCTCTTTGGGCAAAGGCTCTCAGCACAAAACGAAATCAACCTGGAAAAATGGACTACATCATTAACTCCTATCTATCCTTAAGTACCTTCCCTATAACAAATATTAAATTCAAAAAAGAAAAAGGCTTAGATGCCTCTAGTCACATCAACATCCACGAAGAAAAAAGCAGCCAGTCACTGAACCCTAGCACCATTATCTCTCTCAACAAAGGCCATAGCGCCAACGTGGTGTGTCTTATGACATATAGTTGTCATTGGATTTCTATTTCATCTTATTTTGCAAAAAATTGTTCAGAAAATAAGTGTGTGTGTGAGAGAGAGAGAATGTGTGTGTAACAAGAGTTTAAGCCCTGGCCTGCTGACTCAGGTGGTTAGAGCATTGTCCTGTACACTGAAAGGTTGCAGGTTCGATCCCCAATCAATGCATGTGCAGGAGGCAACCAATCAATGTCTCTCTCTCACATCGATGTTTCTCTCTCTCTCTCTCCCTCTACCTCTCTCTCTAAAATTAATAAATCCTTAAGCGGGCAATAAAAAAGAGTTCAAGATCACAACATATATAGTGTTTTATATACCTCTTGATCCTAGGAAATTATTTTTATACACTGGGCAGGGCAATAGTAGGCTTACAGTTGAGGATACACAAAACACAGAGTTTATTCTTTTATTATTTATTAATCATTATATCATTTTCCATATGGACAACCGTAAACCTACTTTTGCCACATCCTGTGCACACACACACAAATATATAATAGATATTAATTATTCTGTGCCATTAAATACTTTTTTTTCAAAAGCATAACTTTTGATAGAGGAAAAAAATCCTATCCTGCAGTGTTATAATTTCTTGAGCTATTCCTATTGTTGGAGAGGTTACTTTCAATTCTTTCACAGTCATCAATAATGCAGCAATAGACATCCCTGAGCATGAATCTTTGTCCAGACCTTTGATTATTTTCTTGGGATGAAATGCTGGAGAATAAGTAATTGGGTCAAGGGAAGAAATATTTTTTAAGCCTTTGGTATTCAGGGCCAAAATGCTCTCCAGAAAGCTTGTATTAATTTTTCCTCTCGCAAGGAGCAAGAGCATTACTCTCTTGCTGACACAAGGAGATTTGGCCTATAAACAATGGAACATGGAAACATTAGAGCAGCACTCCTCACTCCAAGCAATTTTGCCCCCGGGAGACACTTGGTTGTCACAACTGGTGGGATGCTACAGATGTCTAGTAGACAGAGGACAGGGATGCTGACAAACATCCCATGATGTACCAGGCATCCCCCATCACTGAGAGTTCTCCATCCCCAAATGCCAATAGTATCAAAGCTGAAAAATCCTGCACTGGAGGTATGCCTTTCAAACTGGGACCAAAGCAGTACGCTCACTATTACCAATATCATGCTCATTCTCCTGGACATGCTAATCCAGGCATTAAGGATAAAATCTAAACAGATACGAAACTGATGGCAAGAAGGAGACAAAATTATTAATATTTCAGAACACATAGTTGTACATAATTGACTAGAGAAAATAATGGCATGAGTACAGAATATTAACCTGCTCTTTCTTCCTCTCAATAAAGGGCTAATTAGCTGCCAGGTAAACCTGACTATATATCATCCACACGTATTACAGATTTATTGAGTCAAATATTAAGTCTTGGCATTGTTCTAAGCACTAGAGATACAAAAATGAATCAGAAATAACATTTCTTAGCTCTTAGAGATGACGTGTTAGTATGAAAAGATCCCCCAAAAAGCATATAAACAAGTAAGTATATAGTATATTTGTTCATGACCAATTCTATTGGGGAAAAAATGATAAAGCAAGGTGCCAAAGAAATTATTCTTAGAGGCTCAAATGGGCAAGATTTTATAGATGTTTGTCCTATAAGATCTTGGCTTTTACTCCAGAGAAATTGAGAAGCCATTGGCGAATTTTGCAGACAGTGATGGGTTTTTACACAAGGTGGGGCAAATGTAAGTCATAGTTGTGCATATGGAAAATACTACATGATTAATAAATAATGATACAAGAATACACCCTGTGCTTAATGTACTCACAACTGTAAGCCTACTTCTGCCCCACCCTGTACTTGTTTTCAAAGGACAGTATGACTGCCAGGGGCGAGGGACAGAAGCAGGTCACAAACACATAAAAGTAATCAGGAACAAACCTAAGAAGGGATCTATAGGTCATTGTAAGGACTTTGGATTCTACTCTGAGGAAGACGGAACAGCCAGAGAGTTCTGAACAAAGGTATAACATGATCAGACTCAGATTTTAACAGGAGCACTCTGGCTATTGTGTGGAGAAACACTGTGTAGGCAAGTGCAGAAACAATAGAGGAAAAAGTACATTCACAGGAAAATTCTAGCTCCTTCCCCCTCCACATTTGCCCAGCTCATTCTCAGATAGACCAGGAAAGAAACATCACTGTTTTCATTACTCTTGGCAAGCAAATATTAGTATAAAAAAGCTTTTTAAAAACTCAGTTGGAAAAGTTCCTGTTTGTTTCAACCTGGAGGTTTCTTTTGCTCATGGGAGGATAGAGAGCTTGAGCCTGAGACTTGAGGGAAGAGTCAAATCTCACCGTCAGAGGTGGCTGTAGGATCCAAAGTTTCCCCTAACCACTCTTTGAGGATGGTTCGTTCGCCTTGCTGACTAGAGGGATCTGTGCCTATGGCTTTTCAAAAAAGCAAAAGCTTGGAAGTGCTCCCAGCTACCGCTGGTTCCTTTTTCATGAATCCTTTTCAACAGCATCAAGCTATGTTCATCAAGTCTGAACTTGATAGGTCACCTGGAAAAAAGAAACTGTATTCTTCTCTAGACAGACATCTTGACATGATTCAAAAGTTTTAGGTTTCCAAAATAAGGAAGGAAACCAAAGCACAAAAAGCTTCATCAGTTCTGATTCAGAGAAGAAGGGGGACCCATGACCAAGCTGAGAATAACATTCTTTAATGATTCGTTTCAAGGACTTAAAATTTTCTTTGGCTGAACAGCCAACTTGCAGATATAAAGACCAAGTTTAGCCTTTACTACATTACATACTTTTATTTAGTGCTTATCATCTTTATGAGGGCTGTTAGCAGTGAGTGACAATGGAGTTTTAGAGACAGGTAAATTATTATAACACCTTTGGAACAAAGCGCGGTGGGACTAGCCACAGGAACTCAGGGCAGATGAAAAAAAGACCTGACTCTTAAACTACACACCAGCACAAAGCAGGTACTGGGGGAAGTGCTCTAAGTTCAAGGATAAGCCTCAGACTTGAATGGAGATGGTGAGTCTGTGATGGGGAGTTGGGATGCAATAGGACCCAAGTACACACCCAGTCTTAGGTACCTGTCAACATGGAAAGTGGATGGAAATGGTTGGTCTTGAACTTCCGCCAAGATGGAGGCATAGGTGGAAACACTGTGCCTTCTCCCACAACCAAGTTTGAATACAACAAAGGTTTGGAGAACTAGGACACACCCAAAGACCAGAAAACGGAATTATACAGAAGTCCGACAACTACGAACTATTCAACAGGGACGGTAAGAGAGGCGGAGCCAGCAGTGGAGCTGGGTCAGGCAGGACAGATCCCCCGACCTAGGCGTGCAGGCAGCCCGGAACCAGTCAGGGTGTGGGGTAGACTGACCTCGGTCACACATTCGCGCACAGTGAGACGGACCACCCAGGCCCCAGGGGGCGAACCCAGTGGTGGAGGGCTGATGGCAGTGGCACACTCGAGTGCAGTGGAATGAAACGCATGGGCCTGGTGACGGTGGTGGCTGCGGTGCCGGTGGGGGCCGAGGCGGCAGGCGGCAGAGGGAAGCCATAGTCCCTTTTTGACCCCGCCCCCACATACAACGTCACAACCCAGCGACTTAGTTGCCCTGCTCTAGTGAACACCTTAGGGCTCCGATCCTGCTACGGAACAGGCACGAACAGCCCAAAAGATGGAGCAAGAAGAACTCAAAGTCCCAGAGCCAATAACTCTCAGAGACCAAGAAATTTGCCAGCCTCTCAGAAGTACAATTCAAGACACTATTTATCAGGATGCTCACAGAATTGGTAGATTATAGTCACAAATTAGAGGAACATATGAAGGCTAAACTAATTGAAATGAAGGGAGATGTCCAGGAAACCAATAGCGATGGAAAGGAAACTGGGACTCAAATCAATGGAATGGACCAGAAGGAAGAACAAAACATCCCACCAGAAAGGAATGAAGAAATGAGAATTCAAAAAAATGAGGAGAGGCTTAGGAACCTCCAGGACATCTTTAAACGTTCCAACATCCGGATTATAGGGGTACCAGAAGGGGGAAAGAAACAGCCACGAGTGGAAAACTTATTTGAACAAATAATAAAGGAGAACTTCCCCAGTCTGGCAAAGGAAATAGACTTCCAGGAAATCCAGGAAGCTCAGAGAGTGCCAAAGAAGTTGGACCCAAGAAGGAACACACCAAGGCACATCATAATTACATTAGCCAAGACCAAAATGAAGGAGAGAATCCTAGAAGCAGCAAGGGATAAGGGGACAGTCACCTACAAAGGAGTACCCATCAGACTGTCAGCGGATTTCTCAAAAGAGACCTTACAGGCAAGAAGGGGCTGGAAAGAAGTATTCCAAGTCATGAAATCCAAAGACCTACAGCCAAGATTGCTTTATCCAGCAAAACTTTCATTTAGAATGGAAGGACAGATAAAGTGCTTCTCAGATAAGGTCAAGTTCAAGGAGTTCATCATCACCAAGCCCTTATTATATGAAATGCTAAAAGGACTTATATAAGAAAGAGATAATGAAAAATATCAACAGTGAAAGGACAGCAAACACACAGTTATTAACAATCACACCTAAAACAAAAGCAAACCAAGAAGACAGCTAGATCAGGAGTGGAACCATAGAAATGAAGAACACATGAAGGGTTAGAAACAGGGGGGCGGGAGGAGAAGAGGGGAGAAGGCACAGAAAATAGCATAGATGGTAGGCAGAAAATGGATAGGGGGCAGGGCGAGAATAGTGGGGGAAATATAGAATCTAAAGAACTTGAGACACGTGGTTATAAACTAAGGGGGGTAGAATGGTGGGGGAGGGAGTGTGCGGGTGGAGGGGAATGAAGGGGGGGGGAATAGAACAACTGTAATGGTATAATCAATAAAATATATTTTAAAAAAAGAAATGGTGGGTCTTAAAAAATATATGTCATCCGAGTCTCATCTTTAAAGGTCTCAGATTCTAGGTCTGGCTGTCAACAGTGCATCTTGAAAGCAGCTATGGCTGAGCTGCTGGTCTGCACAGTACAGTTCTTTTTAAAAAGTGCTTCTGATACTCTGTAGTTTCTCAATGACTTTCCATTCAACTAAAGAATGTTTGCATGGATGAATGGATGAATGTATTAATTTTAAACAACCAGATGGAAGTGCAGAAGCTGCAGGAATGCCTTTTTAACTGGCTTCTCTCTAAGCCAATGTAGGGGATCACCAGTGTACTTGATTTTGACTTACTAAGAAAGGCCAAGGGAATTGATCCAATTCTGGGTCTAGTCTTAATGCTCCATTCAGTATGATCCCATTAAACAAAAACAACTTTTCATTGGATTCAGGGACTTTTTTACTCTTATTATAGTATGGTATGATTTTCTTTTAATGTTTTCAGAATCATTAATAGGGATTTACAAAAGACTATAACTTCAAAAAGTATGGTAGTAATCACTTGCTAGTTCCCGCTCTTGAACTTTCTCCACGGCTTTACTTATCTCTGATGCCTTGCCCTGCAAAAGCCCTCTAACTTCCTGCTTCATTGTCTTTGCCATTGTGATTGACCCTACCTGACACAACCTTTTTGCTCTCTTCTCCTTTTGAAACCTTAACTGTTCCTTAAAGCTGTGTTCCTCCAACACACCCTGCACTTCTGTGATGCCTTTCAGGTGCATTTAGACCTTCCCTTGAACCACAGTTGGCCTTTCCCTTAAGATCTGATCTTTAAAAGCTGCATGGTCTTCACTAGCTACTAGAAAGTATTTAACCTAAGACTCAACTTAATTATCTATGAAATAGGACTGCCACTTGCATTTCCTCTCTCGCAAAACTATGCTGAAATTAGTGAGGCAACTTATAAAGTGCTTTGCAGTTAGGATGAGTACTGACACAGGGGTTCCTGTGTCTTATAACTATGGCCAGATAACTTGTACATGTCCTAAACTTTGAAAAGATTATAGTGTTCTCCCAATGCTTGTTTATATATATATATGTATATGTATATATAATATCAGTAATAGTTAAGCATAGTGTAAGTTGTAAGTTTGAATAAAATTGAAGCATGACTATTTCACTGCTTGATCTTTTTGAAAAATAAAATTCCATTTTTTCACTGCCTTTTTCATTCATTTTATATCTTGGCTTTGCTGCTTTCCTTAGTGTAATGATCATTCAGTGATGCATTTGTATCCCATCTACTCAGCTAGGGTTTCTTGAAGCCTCTGTCATAGCTTGCTCATAGCCAGTACTCAATAAATATTTCCTAAATTAAATTTCCCCTCTTAACACTTTGCATAAATTTGTCTTCTACGTTAGTTGGAAAGCTCCACAAACAGCTAGAAGCACAAATGGTTTGAGCAGTCAAACCTCAATCATGCCGCAGGAAGTTATTACAAGCAAAATATATGTATAATTTAGAACTTGAAACAATGGGAAATATAAAATGAATGGAAGAGTCCGCACCCTCAAAAAGTGTTTGAGAAGATGGGGAGGGGGGAGAGATAGGAAAAGAGTCAGGGAATGAGAAATTGAAACGTATGTGGGGGAGGGGTGGGAGGGAATAAAGAAGTTCTTAACCAAAAGTTGAAACTAACAAGTTACAGGGAATCATAGCTAGAATTAAAGTTGAAAGGACCTTAGATGATATTTCACCTACCCCTCCACCCAAAGTTAAGTTCTTATCCATATACAACAAAAGAGCAGAGTGTGAGGACATGATGTCTAACATTCTCCATTATGGAGCTTCATGCATTTTTCAGGTGTCCTGCCTCTGTCCAAGCTGATGCCGGTTCCTGGGTAGAAGGTCTCCTTGTGACTCAGGACTTTTTGTACTTATATTCTATGCTAGACATCCAAAGCATTTGGCTTTCCATGGGGACACAAATGAATATCCTCGGCACCTTCATTTCTCCCTCATTTCTTTGCCTCACTTTCTTTCCATTTCCTTTTGCCTCTGGTCCTCTCTCAGCAGCATTTATATGCCCAACATGGTCCTTTTCATCATTTTTTTTCTTTCTGCTGTCCAAGCTTTTAGCAAAATGCATTCTCCTGGGGAGGTTACATACTCCAGAGCTCATACTCAGCAGTTATGAGCTTCCCAGAGCCACTGTAAAAGGCATAATAAATGCATTTGTTTTGAAAAAATAAAATAAAATGAGAATCAACTTCCAACCAAAACATTAAATTAGAAAAAACGTTTGTTGCATTTACTATAGCTCTTCATTTATATGTGCTCTTTGCTATTTGGGACAGAAATTATTGTGTGTAATAGTCATAAAATGGTCACCTTTGCCATCAGAAAGACTCCAGGCTCATGGTCTGTGGACCTTGGGATAGCTCCTTTACATCCTTAAATTTTAGTTTCCTCTTCTGTCAAATGGGAGTAACAATGACATGACACAGGAGAACCACTTAGCCTGGTGCCCTACTATTTTCAACTTTCCCCTCCCTACTGGTATTTTCCTTCATGTCCCAAATTAACTACTTGCACTTGAATTCTTTCCTCAAGATCTGTTTCTGGTATGGACAAGGCAGGTACTAACTCTCATAACCTTGTTTTACATGGATAGCAGTCACCGGAGTGTTCTTCCCTAGTCTTTTAGTGTGGGCAAGTAGACACTGAGGAGTCCAACTCCAGGCCCAAATCCTACATGTGATCTTTCAGGTCCTACTACAAGCAATTTAAAAAGCTTTGTCTGGTAGGCCTAGAGGGGTAGGTGGTGGGTGGACCATTCCCCCCACTTGCTGCAGTCATCAGCAATGATGCACATATTGCATTTCTCACCCATGTACCTACATATGAAAATCTTCATATGGGGAGCCCTTGGCCAAGGCCCTTCTCAGGCACCTCTGCCATGATCACCTTATCTAGTGAGTCTTGAAGGTACTTTTCTGACTCAATAGTCAATACTTTTCTCCTCCTAATCCTTACCTCTCTTCTCCACCTACCTCCCAGCCCCCAGCAGAAGATTTTTCTTTAGTGTCCTCCAATAGTGAGATGATCCCCAAGTCTGTGCTAATTCAACCAACTAACCAGGTAACATTGTTCCAAAAAATGAAACAAGGGTGATTTGGTGTTTTTTTTCTGTTTAGTCTCTTGTTTAGGCTGTCACAGTAAGTGATTAAGGACCAGACTGATACTTTCACTTTGGCTTATTTTAATCACTTCAACACTGGAAAGCTCAGCTTTCTAGCTCAATACTTCACAGAGATCATAAACCTGCAAAAGGGTTGCAGTGGAGCTTTGTGTGGCCTGACAAATGCAGGTGTCTTTTTATTTAGACCTGGTCCCAGAGGTCAATTTGCATGCACTTTAGGTCTTCTGGAAAAAAAAAAGAAATAGAACCCAACAACTGCTTTTAGGGATTTGAAATTGAGGAAGACAGTGGGGATAAGGATGGGTCAGGGTGGTCTTGGCCACCACTCCCCCAAAGCAGAACTAGAGAGGAGAGAAGGGAGAGACTAGCAGTCTGGGTTTGTGATCCAAATTCAAACAAACAAGAGTCAGAAGAGGCTTGGAAAATGGCTGAATCTGAAATAGCACAAAGCCAACACCGTAGGTCCCTCATGGTCCAGCCAATCAGTGTGGTAGCAGACTGTGGAGAGCTGTGACTAAGCATATAAGAACCGAGAAATCCAGGACCCTGAGCCCGAGGAAACAGCACTGTCACTGAGCAGTTTTACTACTTATGCATCACATTGTGCAGGATTAGCTATTGAGCCGACACAACTTTGCAGTTTGGTGTGCGTGTTTGTGTGCATGCCCACGAGTAGGCACAAGCCTATGAATTGTGTGTATCTGAGTTTTCTGCCCATTTTCACAACCAAACTCTGAGTGACAGAGCAGGCTTGATGATTCCAAAGGCAATGTGCTCTCCTCTGTACACTGCTTTCCAGGGAAGGCAACATCTCTACTGAGCTTTAGGGTAGAGATAGGTTTGGCCCAATTAACTACAAGGCCAAAGATTCTAAGCTATTTTTTCTTTACTATATTATTTACTTAGGTTTTTTAATAGCACAAAAGTAATGTATCTTCATCATACAGATTCAATGAAAACAAGAAAAACGAAATAAAAGTCACTGATAATCTTACTATGCACAGATAACCACTAGTACCATTTTTGTGAAATTATTTTCAGTATCTTCTTTTTTCATAGAATTAGGATCAAAGAATATATATTTATGGTATTAAAGGGCATTTTGCACAGGTATGGATGAAGTTTCAGGAAACCAGGAAGGATACTACTGGGCTCCAGGGCTAATGACAGCAAGAAGGTATCATCCCTGGGCCTGAGAGGTTGGATGGAGTAAGATTACCAGAACTCAAGACGAAGGTGGTTGACTGAAGAGAGGCCCTTAGAGGCCCTGAGATTCTCAGTCCAGAATCAGAGCCATCCTGTGGCAACCACACAGGGAGACAAAGAAATCACATCCCCAGCCACCCTCTCCTCCTTCCCTTCAGTCTCCTGCTGTGCTCTCCAACGACTCAACCCACCTTGAACCAAGAGGACAAAGGAGACAGTGGTAGAGCAGTGACTGGCAAATCTCTTTGCAGAGATTTCTGCAAAGAGCCAAATAACAAAGAGTTTAGGCTTTGTTGGCCCTATGGTCTCTGTCACAAATATTGGCACCTACAGGTGTAATATTAAGACAGCCACAGACAATATTTAATCAAATAGAGGTTAGCAGATTTGACTTGCCAGCCATAGTGTGCCAACCCCTGGTGTAGACTGTATGGGTCAGCCTCCCAGGCCACAGAGCAAGGGAGAAAACATGGAGAAGAGATCTAGAGTGGTGAAGGAAAGACACCTAGACACTTGCTTTATTGGTTTAAGGTATTGTAAACACTTTACCATGTTTAACTCTTTATTTTGTGAAGTTTGTGCTATGACAACATTCTTGGAAACAGGCAGAGTAGGCAAATACAGTATAGCCAATGTAGAAGTAAGAAATTATTATATACAGAAGGTCTGGAAACATTCCAGCCATTGTTAATATATGAGAACAATTTGTGTGACATTGATGTAACCTGGCAGCCAAGGACAGTGGACCGGAATGCACGTGTGTGAACAATGATGACTCCACTGTTATTAGTCAGTGGGGGCGATAGACACCTTTGAGTGAGCATGTGTACTGGGTAGCCGTCACATTCAAAATGACTGAGTGAGTAGAATCTACATCAAATTTGGCGTGAAGCTTGAACATTCCTCCACGGAAACTATTTGGATGATTCAGAAGGCTGCATCTTTGAGCAGCTGGTGATTGGCAGCTTTATCACAACAATGCAACTGCTCATGCATCACATCTCATGCAGAGTTTTTTGGTGAAACATCAAATCACCCAGCTGACTCAGCCCCCTACAGCCCAGATTTGGTGCCCTGTGACTTCTGACTTTTTTCAAAACTAAAATCACCTTTGAAAGAGAAGAGATTTCAGACTATCAGTGAGATTCAGGAAAATATGACAAAGCAGGGAATGGTAATTCCAACAAAGGGTTTTGCAGAGTGTTTTGAACAGTGGAAGAGACATTGGGAGAACTGTGTGAGGATCCAAGCTGCCTTCCTTGAAGGGGACTGAGGCACCATTGTCCTATGTACAATGTTTCTTGTATCTTGTATCTTCTTCAATAAGTGTATCTGTTTTTCCTGTTATGTGGCTGGATACTTTCTGGACAGGCCTCATATAATTAGGAACTTAGTTTATGGATCCTGTATTTTTTACCCATTTTACTTATTTTTTGCAACTCACAGTGTTACAAAGAGGTTTTAAGAAGGCTTATATATGCAACATGAATTAAAATGAAATTTGAAGTAAATGAATGAACTTGTAGGAAATTATCCTATATAAATATGTATTTATATACACGGGACTTTATATATTCAATGAATCAAATTAAACTGAAAATGAATGAACCTATAAGAATTTACCCTATAGATATAAGCATGTATGTGAACAAAGACATATATCAGGGACATTTATTTCAGCACTGGCCTTAACAGCAAAAAAAAAAGTTTACAGTTAAGGCAATGTTGAATGAATGAATGAACGAATGAATGAATATATTTGAAATCATTAGAGCAAAGCTTTCCAAGCCAGGATTTCTCTATTGGATGAATATGAAATGTTTCATTTTTTGTCTTGTAACAGAGCAATGCTCTTAGGAAAAAAGAGAACTAACATTTATAGACCAGCCATAACGTGCCATTTATAAATGTTGCCTCATTTAACTCTCACAACCATCCTGTGAGGTTGGTGATAGTTCCATCAGTAGAGAAAACTGTCCCAGAGAATTTCAGCAGTCATGTGAGAGCACAGGATAACTAGATGGCAACACTGGAATTGGAATTCAGGTTCGCGTGTCACTCCATCACGTTCAGCATGAAACTCCTCAAACTAACAAAGATAGCAAGGAATATTTTTAAACTATTTAAAGCATGTTTAATTTTGTATACTCCTGAAGAACCTGTCTTTCTTCTGCTTCTGCAAGTTTCAGGTCTGTAACGTTTCCTTCTTCGTTGCATCTGGTTTCTGCATGAGTGATGGGCCTCCGGGTTCCACATCCTCTGTTCTCATCAGAAGCCTCAACTGAAATGTCAGCAGTTTAACCTGCTTGTGAAAGAAACCTCTAGCTTTGCCCACTGGGAGGATGGAACTGCTTGCTGGCTTCGTTCTTTCCATCTGTTTTCTTTCATATTGTTCTTCCGGCCCAGACATTTGTTTTTTGCATGTACTCCTCTAGAGTTTGTTTTTCGGGGTCCCCCGGAGTATCTGATACCAAGTCAAGGAGCGAACAGTTTTCTAAAGCATATGATTTTCTAACAAATCTTGTCTGTGTTCACTTCCCTGAGCTGTTCAGTCCCACTCAGGAGGCATGACCTCATCGGATCAATAGCCAACTCAGGACTGACCTCGTTTATTTTTATGTTGCTGGCTCCCTTGGAGTAGATCTTATTTGCCCTGTGTTTTCCCTTGAGAGGATCCTAATTCCATAAATTTCTCTGGCATGTTCCCTCGGGGCACAGGCAATTCCCACTGCCCCATCTATGATAACTATACCACCTGCCAATTCATGACTCAATGCCTTGAGAATTTTATTCTGGCTTCCCAGGCCTCCTAATCTGTCCAAATGTTATACAAGGTTCTCCCAGTTCTTGAGGGGTATTTACCCAGTTGTTCTTATTAGGCAATGTCTAGCTGTAGTTTACATAAATATTCCTCAATCATTTCCTAAATTCAGGAACCCCAGGAGGATTATGCACATCTCCTCCCTGAGATCAACTATCTTTTCTGACCTTAGAGCAGTTTTATTAAGTAGTTAGTGGGTTAGGGGTCACCTTTCCACTCTTAGATAATCTGGTCTCCAAAATCTCATCTCCCATTTCATATCTGCCTCGATTATGTGCTAGGAACTCAATCATCATTCTGCTAGAGAAATGTCTTCCTTCTCCTCCTCAACCCGTTGTCTTCTTCTTTTTCGTCCTTTGGTGCTCTTACCTGCTCCTATTTTGATAGTAAGACCAATGCATGACTTAAATGATTTCCTTCATTTCCTGAGCGAACTTGATCCCTTCAAACAAAGTGTTATGGACGTAGACCTTCTTTTCTTTGGATATACAAAAATTTAGTTATTTCTCTTATTCACCTGAAAGAAGATGTCCCACTCCTCTTCAATAAGCCCCCTATTTAAGTGTACAGTATGATTCTACAGCCTGGCTTGCTAATGAGATCGGGTTGCATGTAATTAACAAAACAGAGCCTGCCACATAAGTTCCTATCTCTGACCATGACCCCGAGATTAAAAAGGAAACAGAAAGAAGTAGATAATTTCAGGCCAACTCAGACACTTATTAGTCAGTCACCTGCCACTGCCCCCCTCTTTTCTTCTTTGACATTCCTAAGTATCTCCTGGTTTCTCTAATTCTCTTCAGCCAAGTAAAATTATCTGGCAAAGGTGGCTCAAATAAACCATTAACTGCAACCTTGGCAAGTGGGGAAGGGGATGAGTATGAACACATCAGCTGATAAATGGTGTTGGCTGATTTTCTTCCTGGAGAGAGCCCTCTTCTAGCTGTGCCGTCATATAGGAGAGGTAGAGAGATGAGAGAGAGGGAGAGAGAGAGAGAGAGAGAGAAAGGCCTAATGTCACTTCTTACAAGGGTATTAACCCCATCAAGAGGATCCTACCTTCATGACCTCATCTAACCAAATGACCTCCCAGACATTTCAACTCCTAACAGCATCACATTGAGGTTTAGGGTTTCAAAACATGGACTTTGGGGAAGACATTCCATCCACAACATTGAGGAAGAAATCAGAAAGGAAAGAGTTGGCACCAATAACTGTCTGCTTTTGCCTCATAGAATACAACTGTGTCACAAGGTCACACCTGGCTATAAGAAAAGTTGAGAAATTGGGTTTTTGGCTTTTATAGCTTCAACATAGAATAATGCAAGGGGTAATGAGGTTTAAGATGGAAGCCGGGCTAGTTCCCTGCGGTATCTGCTACAGAGCCTTTATTTATTAGCATTCTTTTCTGAGGAGCTATTTATTGATTAATAAGGATAAACAGTGTGCTGATTCCTTAGAAAGGAACAAGGTAAGCTAGTGGGCTCTGGGGAGCTTGCTGTGTAGTGCAGAAAGAAAACCAGTAAGTCAATGTCTATTCAATGTGAGCAAGGCTATGGGGAAAAGATAGTTTTACCACAGTGTCTCATATAACAGTACACATAGAGGAGGGACTTGGACAGTTAGCCCGAGAGAAGGAGGTTGGTTTGAGACATATTAGAACAATATTCTTGGTGCCTAACGTGGTTGTAGGTGAAAAATGGGCAGGAATTGGAGGTGATGTCTCACTTTGAAGATTTGGAAAATGGGTGGATGATTAGATAACAAATATGCTTTGGGGCACATAGAGTCTAAAGTGCTTCTATGGGACATTTTAGAGGAGCTGTTCAATGTGCAATCGGGAAAATAATGGTTGACATTAATTCAGGCCTCACTTTGGGTCAATTCTATGCTCTAACCTCTTCATATTGAGTCTCTTAACTCTCACGACACAGCTTGTCGCCTTGATTCCAGGGTTGGCCCTTAAGGAAGGCAAAACCTTACTCCTTCACGTGGCGGTGGGGAACAAAAAGAAAAGCCTTTGAAGTTTATTATGGGTTGACCTTATTATGGGTTGACCCAGGAGCTATAAACTGGCGAACTCATTTGACTTATCATGCTCATATAGCCCAGCCTCTGACCTAATCTTATGTGTCTTTTTAACTTTTTTTTTTGCATTTTTTCTAGAACCATAGACTCCACCCAATTCCTAATCAACCATTGTACATATAACCATATTCAACCTAAGGGAACTGGGTATTCCATAACCATCACAACTTGAAGAACAATTCAGAAAACCATCAGTCTCTAAGTCTTTACATAGGAAATGCAACTTACATTTATTGTGTCCCTGTTGAGTATCAGCAGGGACATATAGCAAGCAGCAAGCAAGGCACTTACTTCATGAACATAGGCTCATTATATCTCATGCCAACCCTATGTTGCCATCAGCTCCATTTTACATTTTAATGTCATTTGTAATTATAAACATGAACACACGGCCATTGTAGCAAAACTAGGACAATATCACTTCTGCTGCCTTCTCCTGGTTAAAGCCAAGACTCAAAGGGAAGGGACTACACAGGGGTATTTTGGAGGTGAGGTACACAGAAGGTCATAAAGTCACAAACTACCACACCCTGTCTCTGTGACACTTAGTTCAGATTCTCTGGAGAATCCAATTGGTCCAGATCCTGGGCCCCCTGGGAGTGAGGTCCATTCCAATCCAATCAGTTGTGGTCAGAGAGGAGAAGGGTCATATAATATAAATATGAACTAAAACCCATTTTTTCACCTAGAGCCATGTAGTAGAGAGAGCAACAGTTCTCAGAAATGAGGGTATAGACAGATAGAATACCACAAAATTGATTGATTACATTAACACCTATGAAACAGGTAATTAGGTGTTAAAGCATCTGAGATGCTGACTATGAATACAAAAGAGTCCAAGAAAGAAGGTGATCGATGTTATTTGAAATATTCAAGGAAATTTCACTATGTTGTTGTTCTTGATGTGTCTCATAGCATGTAACCTGGAATTACTAGTGGAATTTAGGTTGGACAAGAGAAGAAAGAAAGACATTCTATGCGGAACAATGACATTGGCAAGATGGAAATGAGCAGTGGCCACAGGGAAGATAGTAAGAGGCCAAGCTGTGAAGTGCCCTGATGAACAAGTAGCTGAACATGACTCCGGACAATTTGTGATAAATGCAATACCATCTCCTCCTTGGAGTCTCACTGCATGAAAGGGTAGATTTTTAAGAAAGTAGGAACTTTGATTTGCGGAGGAGTGTTAACCTGAGGAGTGTTAAGTCCTCAGGTTTTGTTCTGAACATTGCCTTTGGTGTTCTAATAGTTTTCTATTGCTACCATAACAATTAACCACAAACTTAGTGGCTTAGAACCACCAAACTTATTGTCTCACAGTTCTGTAGACCAGAGGTCTGGATGGACTCAGCTAATTCCTCTGCTCTGGGTCCCACAAAGCCAAAACCAAGACATCAGCCAGCCTGGGGTTTTATTTGGAGCCTCTCAGAGAGACGCTTCTTTCAAGCTTATTCAGGTGTTGGCTGAATCCAGTTCTTTGTAGCTGTAGGACTGAAAGCTTTCTGTGTTCTTGCTGGCTGTCAGCTGGGAGCCTCTGTCACATTCCTTGTCACATGTCCCCTTCTACCTTCAAATCAGCAGCCACACGTTGAATCTTTCTTGCACTTCAGATTCACTAATATTCTGGCCGCCTCTCTTTTGACTGCTAGCCAAAAAAAGTTCTCCACTCTTCAGGGAAAGTTCTCTCTCATATGATTTGATTGGGCCCATTCAGACAATCCCAGACAACCTCCCTATTTAAAATCCATAGCCTTAATCACAGCTACAAAGTTCTTTTGCCATGTAACATATTCACAGGTTCCAGACACGAGGTGTGGAAGCTTTGGGGCTCAGTCTGCTTATTACAGCTCTCCTAAGTTTCCTACATTTCCATACAAATTTTAGAACTGACCTCTTCAATTTTCACAAAAAATTTCTAATTCAGAGTTCATGCATATAACTTGATGTGTTTGGAACTGATGTAATTTTAAGTTTACAGATTAATTTGGTGACTATTGACATCTTAACAATATTGAGTCTTTCAGTCCTTGATCATAGTATGTCTTTCCACTTATTTAGGTCTTTTGTCCTTTCTCTCTGCTGTGTTTGTAGAAATCTTTTCTGTCTTTTGTTAGATTTACTAATGAGCATTTGATACTTTCAGTCCTTTTATAAATGGTCCTTTTCATTTTCTAAAAGTTTGGTGGTAGGCATCTCGTGTCTCCAACACTTAGCACAGTACCCGGTAAATAGTGAGGACTCAATAAGTATTTTTTAAGTGAGTAAATTAATGAATGGTATTTTATCTGGACTCTGTTTATGGACTTTGACATTTTGTATTTTGCAATGGTTTCTGTACAAATCTTGGTTTCCTTGGTGACTCACTGTGAGTACTCTGTTCCAGTTTATAGCACCACGTTTGACCCGTTGCAGAACCTATTAAAGTATCCATACTTGCCATAAATCAGTGACATGGAATATCTGCACTCATCAGGAAGAATACTCTCAAATTCCCTGCTCCCTTATTCTCATCAAAAGTTCAGTTTCACAAGATACTAATGGAGGATTCCAGAAAACAAATGGGATCTGTATATTCTTCTAGTATATGGAGCAGACTCTATACCCTCTAAATGTTGTCGTTGGATTAAGTCAGAAAGCTGTATGACTTGTCCGCCAGCTTTGTACTCCTTAGAGAACTTATTTTTCAGAATGACTTTTGGCATTAGATCATTGACCTATATTAAAGAACATAACAGAAAACAGTGCTATAAAATTCGGTTTGTGCAAGTGAGATAATGTTAAAAACAGAGTTCTCTACATCTTAAGGTACTTCTTCAGTGACAGCCAACTGGAAAAGTACTCTCCATCCCCAGAACTTCCAATAACTTTTCATTTCCTCAGCAGCCATAACTTAAGTATCTGATTAAATTTCCCACTTTGCCTTGCCTACTAGGAAGATCAGTTCTCGTGACCAAAGTTCTGGCAAACTATGTAAGATATAATGTGTATTTTGGGTTTAAATATTAACCTTACCCTTAGAAGACAAAGTAGAAAGTAAAGAACAACTCTGCTGGTGTGCAAACTCCAGAGGGCAGGTGTTATGTTTGGTTCAGTCATTCCTGTATATACAGCATCTAGAATATTTTTCAGACTATAAGACACACTCCTCCCCCACCAATTTGGGAAGAATAGTGGTTGTTAATGCTGCTGCTGGTTTCTGTTTATATTTACATTGGTGAAATATTATGTTGTGTTATTAAATATTTTGCCACATATTTTGCTTTAAAATTTTTTTTTCTATTTTCCTCCCCTAAAACCTAGCTGCGTCTTATGGTCTGAAAAATATAGTACATATTGGATAAATAAATGCTACTGAACATAACACGGTACCCTGAAAATAATGTACAATGCAGATGTAATAATAAAGAAAGGGAAGAGGGAGGGAGGAAAAAAGACAATAGTGTCTGTGAAATCAATTGATAATTAATTATGAAAAATGTAATGTGATTTTTCACTAATGCTAATTTTTAGTGTATAATATTGTTTTTGTAAAAACAATTGGGATATCGATTAGCAGAGTAAGGAAGAATTTTTTATACTGATGTGGGAAGAGACAACATTGTGAATACAAATATGTACTATGTCATCACATTTTTTTGTCTTTAAAAAAAATCTGTATAAATATTTGCATATTTTTCCCTAAAGACATACTTATAGGTGCAAAGAGAAAACTGGGTGTTCTGAGTACTGTTCTACTTTTTACACTGTATTATTGTGACTCCAACTTGGGACATCTTCTCTCAAGGGTGACAGTGGTACAGTGAAATCTGGCATGAAATTGATTTTTTTTAGGTCTCCAGTGGCAGTTTATGTTGGTCAACACATAGGTTGCCAGGCTAGCATTGCTATCTGAAGCCATAATGACGTGCACAACCTTGGTCAATTATTCCACACATGGACATTTAACTTAAGGAAATTGGTCCAATGAAGAACAAAGATCCATGCTCACAGGTAATTATCATTTTAACAATCCAAACCAAGTACGAGTGGAATATTGAAATACCTTTCTGTTCTTAACTTTTCTCTCAGTTGGATGATATTTGAAACAGAGTCTATAGTATAGCCTTCTAATCACTTTAAAGTATTAAAAATAAAAAATAGTCTTCATTGGGATATTAAAATGTTTAATAAAATCTAAAACAAAACTTCAGTCTCATTTAACTTAAAACTCTTGGTCTGATCTGAACTTAGAAACCTGCTGAGGAGATCAGAAAGCAATGGAGGGCAGGGGCTCAGGGGACAGCTTCTCCTGGTTTTGGTTTTACCGTCTCCCCCACTTCCCTGCTCAGGATGGGGGCAGGGGAAGAGAGAACTAAGTGGGTGAAAAGTCTCCCTTGACTGAAGTAAGTGTAGAGTCAGAGCTCTCTGTGTGACACAGACACCTGAACACGAGTAGTCCTTTCTCTTCAGTCCTTTTTGTAGAAGGAACTCCTCCCTTGGTGGCCTCACTATATTGTTCCAGTTAAGAACAGACTCTTGCTTTGGAGTTACCACTTGGGCATGGACAGACCATTAGGATAGTATCTTTCAAATGCAACACCTCCCAAAGACCACCATCATCCCACCCACAGCTGAAAGCACTCTTCATGCTGACTTAGGGAAGCTATAACTAGCTTCTCGCCTCCCTACATTCCTAGGTGTCAACCAGCTGCCAGCCTCCATGTTGTCCAACATAGCACATGCCTCCAGGAGTTCTACTGAGGACCCTCTCACTTGGCTTAAGTCGGGGCATGTGAATTAAGAGAAACCAAAGCACTCTTTCAGCTCTCCCCAAAGAGAATCTCACTAGTTATATCTCCTAAACCCTCCATCCCCCAATGTATATGTAGAATAGGGGGGAGCCATAGACTATGTAGGGCAGAATTAGTTTTTTGGATCTCCTTTAGGAAGTATTGATCTGGCTATTTTCTTTAAATGCAAAAAGGCATTCTGTGACACCACTTTATTCACTTATTTACTATTTTTTAAAACCAATAACATGAACAAGTATAAAGGACACATGGACAATAACTAAGGTGGGGGGTGGAAATGGGAGGGAAGTGGGGAGCACTGTGGGGGGCAGGGCTGGGAATATAAGGCAGAAAACTGTACTTGAACAAGAATTAAATAAAAATAAAAATTTTTAAAAAAGAAGTAAATAATTAAAAAACCCAATAACATTTACTTCAGTAAACTTCAAACAACTTTTCCAATGCTCTCAATACTATAGTGGGAAACCTAATTCTTAGCCGAGAAAAACAGCCTTTAAATTTTAAATGTGTGTAGTAGCTCATGCAAAATGCCTATTATAGCTCAGTTATGGTAGACTGGTTAATCAAATCAAAATACAAACCTCCTACTACCTAGAGAGTACAATAGAATGGAAATAATTCATTCATAAGATTCTAATTTATAAAACAACTTCACTACTTATAAAATACTACCCTAAGAATTATAATTCTATCAAGCTTCAATTTGAACAAATGTGCAATCACTTAAACAACAGCTGTTACATTTAAAAAGAATTCAAAATGTCTTTAGAAGAGTGACAGAAACATTATTAACATGATGGCCCTGGTTCAGACCCTCAGAAAGAGGCTCTCTGAAGGATGGCTCAGCCCTAGGAAGCTTACACATTGCCAGTAGCTCTTGGGCAAGAGTCACAAAGCAACCCCCTTGGTGGGTTGATGTTCCTTGGCACTCATGGTGGATGCAGGGCCAGGAAAACTGTTTGTAGGATGTGATCTCAGGAATTCAAACAGGCTTCTTGGAGGAGAGGGAGATGGATGGAGTTCTGTTCTTATAACATACCCTACGGATCCATTCCCAGCACGGAACCTTCAACTGGATGATGCGGGTGAGGAAACAGTGCCTGCACCAACTTCACTTTCAGGTAGCAGAGATGAATCAGGAGGACCTAGATGGCCAAAAGCACCTCCAGGCTGAGTCCCACCCAACCCCATATTTTAAAGATGTGGACCAATTGCTCCCCCAAAAGAAGGCCCATTAAAACTTATGACTCGTGTTGATGTAGAAAAATAACCAGTGTCTGAAGCAGAAATGGAAACTCTGGCTGGTACATGTGAAGGAAGAGCGGGACCAGGATATAGATGGACAGGTAGACACTATATCATTCTGGGCTCTAGATCCCATGGAGACAGCATCTGGTCACATCTGGTGATGCTGGGCAACATCGAGCCCTGAATCTCTACAGCATCCTGGCTGGACATGTCTCCGGTCTTGATGATCCACGGACCCAGTGGATTCCCTAGTTCTCTAGGCCTTGGCTAAATGCTGCACTTGGATCTTCAAGGCCTTGAGGATCCCTTTCTAAAATCTCAAATTTTACAGGTTTCTGCAGTTAATTTTGGTCTTCCACATGAATTTTCTGTAATGAAGAGCAATAAGTTGGCGTTTCAAAGGACAAATAAGTCCTTCCATTTCTTCTCTTAGAGCTTTGGCTTGTTTTTTGGTTTGGCTTGGTTTGGTTTGGTGCTTTGTTTTATGTTGGCATTCTGCTCTTCATGACCTGGCTCGTGTTTTTATCTGCTTTGAAACTTTTTCCTCAATCTAAATTTTTTTTCTTCCTCTACAGGAAAATTTCCTGGGAGGTTTCTTATTCTTGTTTTGACACAGCTCAGCCTTTAAGCATATTCTGAAGCTTTTGAACCTCAGTCACGTTTTCTAATTCCAATGATGCATGGTTTTTGGGTTGTAGAATTGTGCTATATAATCAGTTAGTGATTGTTTCTTTTGTTTTACAGCTACTCAAATATATAGTTGGTTACTTTCTTCTTCAAGGGTTTATAAGGATTTCCTTAATGTCATCAATTAGCTTCTCTCAAAGCTCATATTCATTGGTCATCTAAGTGATAATCAATTTTTATTAAAACTTGGCCTTTGGTATATGTCATTCTAATACCTTGAAAAACAAAATGGAAGGTACACATAAAACACTTTAGCTTCACACTGAGCTATGATGATGATCCAAGCAGAAAACTTGTGTGCAATTTGTTGAATTGCAAGCTGAAGTAGCCACTTTTTTCCATTGAGCATTATATTCACGTGAAAGAAGAACTGACAAATGATACAGACTTCGGTATCTGCTGGCCAATTTTTTTAAAAAACAAACAAACTAAGCCTGTCATTTCAAGGAACACAACTGACAGTATCTGTGCCGATGATAAGATTCAAGTTGTCAAGTGAATATTAGGATATGGGGAAAATTGTATCTGTCACTATGAGCTTGATATGTTCCCAATACTTAAAGCTTCTTCTGATTAAATCAGTGGTCTTATTAATAGACATAACATTTTTATATTTTATAATGAAATATGTCAACATTTGGAAGATCTGAATAATTCAGTCAGCCAATATTTTTCAAGTCACCAATACATGATGTTACAAAATCACGCATATGTAAAAGATCCATATAAAATACAAGCTAGACCAGTAAATTTTAATGTAACAATATGGAAATTTTACTGACATGATGTCAGATTCCACATTGCAACTGCCCTTTAATAAACAATGATCAAGTCTTAGTATAGTAACAAAGGATATCCACAATTACCTAAAAAGGCTGTTAACACCTCTCTTTTCTGACCAGATATTTGTGTAACACAGGATTTTCTTTATCTGAATTATAGTAACATATTGAATGCAGCAGATATAAGAATCCAGCTTTCTATAAGTCAGATCTTTTAAAAATTTATAAATCTATATAATAATGCCAGTCTTTTCAGTAATTTGTAGGGGTGAGTTGAGGAAAATCTGGTAATTTTTCATTAAAATGTGTCATTTATTTTTAGTATTGATTTTATAATGTGTTATTAATTATTATGGTAAATATAATCATGAATAAATATTATTCTTAAAATATCTCCATTTTAATTTCTGAAATAGTAAATATGACTAGATATAACCTATATAACAAAATCCCTTGGGGGTCCTTAATAATCTCTAAGAATATAAGAGTCCTGACACCAATAACTTGGAGAACTGCTGCTTTAGAGTCTTCAACCATTTTTTTTTCTGTTCATTCCATTTTTCACTCTTTTTATCCTGCAGTATCTTATGAAAGCAGTTTTCTGCTTTCCTGAGAATTGTCAAGTTCATCCACAACTTTCTTCAGTGCCATCATTCATTGTTCCTCACCCTTCTAACAGACCTTGGGGTGGAGTGGCTTCTGAATCATCTGTTAATGACTGAGCATTCTTGCAATGCTCATCCTGGTCATTTAGATTTCTCTTTCCTCCATTTTTTTGCTAAGTGTATCTTAACCTCAAGGAGGAACCTTAAAGGTTTTTTTATTATTTGCCTCCAGGCTCAGCATTTCTAATACTTTGTTCTCAAGGCTGGACCCCTTCAAAGAGCTCTCCAGTGCTTCACAATCTCCCAAAATATTCCTGAGCTCAGAAATTTTACTTTTTAAATATCTAGAACAGAATAACTTATGCCAAGCTCTTTCTCCCTACATTTAAAAGTTGACTTTAGCCCTGGCTGGTATAGCTCAGTGGACTGAGCACAGGCCTGTGAAGCAAAGGGTCACCGGTTCGATTCCCAGTCAGGGCACATGCCTGGGTTGTGGGCCAGGTCCCCAGTAGGGGACACATGAGAGGCAACTACACATTGATATTTCTCTCCCACTCCTTCTCCTTCCCTTCCCCCCTCTAAAAATAAATAAATAAAAAATATTTTAAAAAATAAAAGTTGACTTTATCTACAAAGAAGCCTGTATCACCATCTCTCAGGGGGTAGGTAGCATCACCAGAGCTGGACCAGGACTCAGACCTTAAAGTGGGGTCCTCAGCCCACACAGCATTTCCAGGATGGCCTGGGGTGAAGCTCTGCAGCCATCACCAAAGCCCCTATGGAACCAGTGGTCACCAGGACATGCTCAGGTTGTCAGGGCCCTACTGGCCCCAGTGGCCTACAGGGGCCCCTTAGAATGCTACACTCAGAACATAAGCCAACATGTGCAGTGAGGCCTCTCCGATCAACCTTCAGCAGGGCCAGTAGCACCACATTCTCTTGGGTGGGTATCATTAAGGTCTTGGCCTGGGCTCTGCAGCCACAATGGATCCAAGTTCAAAATATGGCAACTTTGAAAGATATCACCAGGTGACTGAAGTCAGTCAAAAACATCCAGAAAATTACCAAGTCTATGAAAATGGGAACAGCAGCAAAATATGCCCAACCTAAAAGGGAGGTGAAACCATCTCAAGTATATGGAACAGAATCATTGGTTCTGTATGAAAAGGCTGGTGTTAAGTTGCCTGAAGACGAGAAGAAACACCTTATCAGCGTGTCCTCAGATAGAGAGAGGGATTTGTGGCACTAACTATTCCTTGGTTGCTAAGCAGATGAAAAGTGAGGTGGCTAGGCTCACAGCAGCCAGAAAAGAAGTTAAGATTGTTGGAATGGGTAATAAAATCCGGGGTATACTTCATAGGACTCATTCTGACCAGCTTCTGGTGATATTCAAAGAAGTGGGAAGAAAGCCCCCCACTTTTAGAGATGTCTCAATCATTTCCCTGGAATGACTAAATTCTGGATATGAATGTGATGAAGGATCGATTGTCTTGAATCGATTCAGGTCTGTCTTCTTCTACAAGACAAAAGGAAAGCCCATCTTTTCTCTGAATATCATCGCAAGGGCTGAGAGCGTGGGGATCTATGATGACACGGATGCTGATGTGCTGTAGCATTACCAGGAATACAATCTGGCCAATATCCTCTACTGTTTTCTGAAGGAATCCACCACAAGCGAGCCAAGTGCCAGGATTACAGCCATGCACAACGTGAGCAAGAATGCCTCTGAGATGACTGACAAATTGACTTTGACCTCCAACCGCACCCGCCAAGCCATCAGCACAAAGGAGTTGATTGAAATCATCTCCGGTGCTGTAGCTCTGGATTAATGAAAATCAGGTTTTATCCACAAACAAGAGGTAAAGAAGGAAAATCAGCCAGCTGATTGTGTTTTTAGCTGACTGCTGTCCTGGTCAGAAGAAATTATTGGTCCATTGTTTAATTAATAAAGACAGCAAGATATTTGTAAATTATCCTACAATAAACAACTTACAGTGGGAAATATATATGCCAATGCCTCACAGCAAGAACAGATCAGCAGCAGGAGGGAGACAGGGAGATTAAGCTGAACAGAGCTTTTCCACACGGATAAAACATGGTCACTGGCAGAAATGGTAGCCTCTACACAGCAGAGGGGACAGACCCCTCCTGGCAGCCGGGAGGACTGTGTCCACATCTTTCCGGATGTTACTCCTTCCCTACAGCTGAGCAACAGGAAGCTCTGCCACAAAGGGTCTTCTGCTCACATCATGAGCTAATACTCCTGTACTCTTCTCATAGCCCCAGAGGCATGATCCTCCTGCCTGCAGATTGCCAGAGATTTTGGTCAGTCTGAGATTGTCCATCTGTGTAGGTGTGAGTTGGGAATAAAACGTGCCTTATAAAAACTTTCTTTAGCTATAGACAGTAAAATAATGTTAAACTACCTCATGAATAATTTAGGAAACTTACAGTCCAAGTGTATTTAATCTTCCCCGAGACTCAGGGCTCTTGTCCTCATGTAAGTTACTTCTACATGTCATCCCGCAATGCATTTCATTACTGTTTTAAATGGCCAATCATCTTTTAAAGAACATGTGTGTATAGATATATACATTATATACATTATCTCTGTTGAGAAATCTGCCATTATTCTGTAAGTAATGTACCTTTTCCTTCAGGCTAATTTTTTAAGTTCTTCTTATGTACTGCTTTTTGAATGTTGACTGTGTTTTCTCGTGGTTCATTTTGAATTTACCTAGCTTGGGGTATGCCGAGGTTCTTGTACCTGTGGATTGTTATGTTTCATCAGTTTAGGGAAATTCAAGGTCATTATCTAAGATCCTACTATACTTACATTCGATCATTTGGTATTCTCTCGAATGTCTCAGATGTTATTTTTGGTTTCCCATCTTTATTATTCCATTGTTTTCAACCTGTATAATCTCTATTGACCTGTCTCCATGTTTGCTAATCCTTTTCTGCTGCTAGGTCTAGCAATTCAACTATTAAAATCAATTTTGAAAGATATTTTTCCAGTTATAGCATTTCCATTTGATTCATTTTAACATTTTCTTTCTGGGTTTTTTTGGGGGGCTGAAATTCTACATTTGTTTACACATATTACCTATGTTTTCCCCCAGATTCTTTAGCATATTTACAATAGCTAATTCCAACCTCTGTGTTATATGTAGGTCACTTTCTTTGACTGCTTTTCCTTCTCTGGTTTATAGGTCACATTTTCCTACATTGGCTTGCTTTCTTTTACTGTGTGCAAAGGAACAGCAGAAACTGAAGTCTATGGTATTTACCCTTGAAAAGAGCATACCCATTTCACTGTCAGGCTGCTAGCGTGTGGGAGGAGAACAGGAGTGAGTCACTATAATCAGTGGCTGAGCTGAGTGTGAGCCTCGTTGGCAGTTCATTTAGTGAGATTTAGTTCAAATGCTTTGAGGGAAGGATCGGGACTTTGCCTGCAGCTTCTCTTGGAATCTGAACATCAGTGAGACTCCAGAGACCTCTCTGTGCTTTGCACCTCTCTGTTCAGCAGCCAGCTTTTGGGGTTCCTGGAGAGTTCTGTTTGCTCTGTCATCAATTTCTGTCTGTTATTTTTAAAAATTGGAAATTATTTAAATGCCCAACAAGCATGGTTTATGTAAGTTATGGAAAAACCAATGCTGTACATGTATGCACTGATTTATAAAATTGTTCTGAAGAAGAAGGTAAATTCTTAACATATAATGCTACATTTTAAAAAACAGAGTATTAAAGTATAAATAACAAAAATTAGGTAAAAACTATATTTACATAGGAACAAGTGCTAGAAAAAAGCCACTAAAAATGAAACGTTTGAGCCACTGGTGGAGCAAAATCATGAGCAGCTTTGTCTTTATTTTTTGTTGTGAATTCCATTAATAATGCCAATTGTACTGAGAATGTAGGAAAGAGTAAACTTTAGACAGATCTGAACTAACAATTTCTCAGTCTGTGGAAGATAACCCAGAGCAGAAAAGGTCCTGCACCTTTTCCCCTACAGCTCAAACGAAAAGAAGCTACTTTAAAATACAGCAAGAGGCCTGGCTAGAAGCAAGCAAGAAAGAACCTTTGGACTACCGGGGCTGTAAAATAAAGACTAAAACAAGAGAGTTAGAAAAGGGGACTAAACTTAGAGAAACCCAGATGTGGAACAGTCCAGTCCTGCCCAGAGTTTTGTTGTTAATCGACAGTAATATGGTCAGACATCTCAGGGTAAAAGCATCCTCATTTCCATCACTATTATTACGGACTAGAATTGGTTACCAAGAAAAGTTGTGAAATTTTTTCCCCAGAGGCCATTTAAAATCAGATATAGACAACCACCTGTCTAAAATAATTCAGATTCCACCCTGCCTAGAGGCAGGGGATTGAACTAAATGACCCCTGAAGTTTCTTCTAAACTCTGTGACTTTGGATTCCTGTGCTGAAAACACTGAGAAAGCCTCATTATCCAACTTTTTTCCTAATCCTTTACTGCATACTCTCTGTTTATTTTTTTTTTCAGATTGGAAAGGGAAAAAAATTTTTTGCAAGCAGTCCTCTTGTGTCTCCCCCTGACACGAGGCTGAAACTTTAGTACTGCAAATATCACTGAGGAATATTTCTTAGTGGCAGTTGATTTATTTCGTCTTTTACTGCCAGGTGTCACTGTGCCTGGAGAATTCACTTAGCCAGGGAGGGGCAGTGGGCTGCAGAGGGAAGAAAGAGCATGCCCTGCCTGGGGAGCTGGGGGAGTGAGGTGTTAGAAAGGGCAGCATTTATGGAAAATCAGCAGACACAAAGCATGTATTTGAATTAAAGATAAAACGTCTGGTAAATGGCACTTGCATGTGCATGTATTCAAAGTGCTTTAGGACACAAAATTCTACACCACCCAACCAAAGCTATTGTTTGACCACAGCAACTAGAAATGTTAATGATGCCACATAAAATGCCATCCCCAGCTGCCGGAAGAGGGGAGGGGAGAGTATGAGAAAAGTATGGAGAGGGAAGATTTACATACATCCACTCAGAATGGAAAATTAGTGACTTAAAAAATCACCAGACTAACTTATATTTTGCCCCTGGATTTCTCATCTCTAATTTTATTAGTGATCACTCCTGGGGCTTCTCAGTGAGGACCGCCTCTTGCCCTCCTTTAGAATGTGAATTTCAGCCAGAGAAGAGACAAGGGCAGGAATTATTGAAAGCCCTGTTGCAGATCCGCATTAACAATTCATGGAACTCATTTCTAGTTCCACCTAAGGCATTGGGAAGGACACTTGTGCAGTGAGCGTTGTTCAAAGTGTCTCCTAATCTGCTTTGAAATGCATGGTGGATTGGGGCCAATGCCAGGTCAACACCCTGGTAGAGGAAGTGAAAAACCAGTACTGACTGCAAACCCATCAGCAGCAATCCAGCCAGCCCCTGAAGGATGTTTTGAAATGCAAACTTCCAGAGCTGAGGGTTTGGAAACTTGTTTTCTAGTGAAGGCCACTGGCTCACAGAGCTGGAGTGGGGGGTGGGTGGATATAATCAGCAAAAGTAATTTAGGTTGAGATGGATCAAAGGCTAAACTCACACAATTTAATTCAGAATAGAGAACTTTAGGTGTTATTCATTAGGTTTACCCGATTTGAGAGAATGTATCTCAATTTCAGATGAGGGGCAGGTAAAGAGGTCTATCAGTCCACCAGACTTCCTGCAGGTGAAACATGCATTCTACAGTCTGCCCACTTCCATGCGATGCTCTTCTTCTGGCTTCTGTGAACTCTCCTGGTTTCCTCCCAACATCCCACTCCTCGGGGTTACTTGTCAGATCTTCCTCTGCATCTCAAATGTGAATGTTGGCTCCAAAGGCTTGGTCCGAGGCCTGCTTTTCTTCTCTTTCATGGGTCCTCTACCTCACCAGTCTCACCCATACCCAAGTCCCTCACCATCTCTATCTACTCAGATGGCCACACATTTGATCTCCACCCAGATCTTTCTTCAGAGCCCAGGCTCATCAGTCCAGCTGCCAGGGGACAGAGCCACCCGGAAGCCTCACAGGCACCTCCAACTCAGTGTGTCCCTAACTGACTTCCACCCTTTTCTCCAACTCTTCTTCCTCCAATGTCCTTTCCCAGTGAATGTACATGCATCTGCTTAATTTCAAAAGTTGGAACAACAGAAGGCTGTCTTGACATCTCCCTCCGCCTCACCCCACATCTGATCCATCTCCAAATCCTAAGTATCTCTCTTTCTCTTTCCTCCCAACATCCAAGCCACCAGCATGTCTGCCTCTTATTGACCTGTTTCTCTGCATCCTTGTTGCCCCCTCCAGTTCAGTCCGTACACATCAGCTGGGGGGATCTTTCTGCAGGGCAAAGCAATGCATTCTCATGCTTCTAGAATAAAGATTGACAAACTTACCATAAAGCTGTGAAATTATGTCTGTGCACAATTCTATAGCCCCACCTCTAGATACCTTCCTGCCTCCCACACCCCCTCCCAGTTCCACTCTGAAAACAGCACGGGGTTTCATTTCCCCAAGGGCCCCCTGCTCCTCTCCACATCGGCACCTTCAAAAGTGCCGGTTTTCTCTGCCTGTACCTGCTTCCTCCCCAAGAATCTGCTTAGCCAGTTTCTTTTCATCTTCTCAGTCTCAGCAGAATTACCAACCACTTCCTCAGAGAAATTTTCTAGCAGTCCCCAATGCCAAGTTCAAACCTTCACCTGTCCAGTTTCACAGACCCCCTGACTTTTTTTTTGTAGGATTTGTCACACTTTCTGATTAACTAACTACTCTACTATTTAATTGTTTTCTATCTTTTACATTGGTGTTTCTCCAGGGCCTATACCACTGTGTCCTGCACATGGGAAGTACTTACAGAAGGTATCCTGAATAAATGATAGAAATAGAAATAAAATATCACAAAAAAGGAGAAAGATTATTTGTAACTAAGTTGTTACTCACAATTTGCGTATTTTCATTTGTGTTAATTCAGTGAGATACTCTCTCTCTCGGATGTTCACACTGAAATTAGTGACCGACTTACATCTCAATGGCTCTTTCACATAACTGACGTCAAGCCGGGTATGCCTCTGTGCTCAGGTAATTTGTGTTTCATCTATAAGTAAAGATTTTATCTTTGAGAAAAAATATAGTTTTTGAACCCAAATTTTGTCATGCAAGATATGACTTTTATGCCTTTTTTCAAGTTGTTAATAAATGATTTCCTCGTGCTAGCAACACAAAACCCTACAAATATCCCTAAAAGCCTCTTCCAGTGTGACAGGCACAATTGCTTAACTTATCCAAGAGCCATTTCTCCCAGCTTTCTTATTCCTTGCTCTCTACAGAGGCTATGAAAAGCCAGGAACCCAGCTTGTCAGCTTCATGTGGCCAGTGGTGGCCAGTGACACATAAAGGGACATCTAAAAAGAGTAAAGAATGTGGAGAAACATTTTTCTCCCATCTTAAAGTAAAAAGCAAGGTCAACCTAAGATGTGCTCTCTTAACACTGATTATAAAATTGCTTCCAACCCTTGGATGTGATTGTGATACCTGGAGCCACAGTAGCCACCTTGTGACCGAGAGGTGACAAGTACAAAGTCAGAGTCAATATGATGAGATGGAGGAACTTCTGAACCAACCTACCATGCTTATCTACAGAGTTCTTGTTATGAGAAATAACTGTGTCTTTATTGCTTAAATCACTATTAGTTGGGTTTTCTATGGCTTACAGTCATATAAGCTTGAATGAGAAACTTAGTTAGAATGGAATCACTGATTACATTCAAAGTATAGTTGATCAGCCAAACACAATTCTAAATATAGTGAACTCCAACCCTCATTCTTCTATTTTATCCACAAAGCAATTATGAAAGACTTTACTTTAAACTTTTTCCTTAAGTCAAGTTACACTGAGACTATATCTCCCTCATTTGATAGTTCTGGAGGTTGACCTAATAAGCATTGTTCTTGGCCTGAAAAAAATATAGGTAACAGACACAGGGTGCTCAGATCCTATTTCTGTGAATTTTGATCTGGATTAACATTACGCCTCTTAAGACCTTGTATTCTATCAGCTTCATCTTACTCTTTTTTGTAATTATTCTTTAAAGTAGGTAAGTGATTTTCCCTTCTGAGTATATAAAAATGAAAACATAAAGAATAATTTCTCCCTACGGCTCTTCCCAATTCTTTCATGGTCCCGTATCCTGAAAAACCTTCAGCGGCTCTCTCCAATAACTAGAATAATCAGAATATCCTCTGGTATTAGTCAGAATATCAGTTGGGCTTCTGGATCATAGGCTCAAAACAACATTGGCCTCACTGAGAAAAGTCATTATTTCTAGCCTAACAGTCCAGCCACTGGAAGGTCAGGGTGGCATGATGTCAGGCACCCAGGCTCCTCCTGTCTTCTTACTCAAGCATATATTCTTGGCTTTTCCTCTTGGTCCAAGCTGGTATCCACCACAGCCACAGCCACAGCAGCAAAACAGAGAAAGGAGAACGGAAGATGATTTTTCCCATTAAGGGCATGACCCCAAAATTGCATCCGTTACTTCTGCCCACATCTGACCGACTATAACTTAGTCACATGGCCTCATCTAAGTATAAGAAAGCTAGAAAATATAGTCACTGTTCTGTGAAGCCATGTGCCCACTTAAATATTATGGCTTCTACTGTTGTGGACTAAGGGAGGAGAGATTTTGAGGAACAACTTACATTTCCATCAGATTTGCTCCCAAGAGAAATCTGATTCCTGGGCTGAAGTTGTAGTAACCAAGAGTAATATAGCAATCTAAATGAAATCTAGCCAAAGGTTGAATAAAAGCTGGCTCTTGGGCTAGACAGAGTTCACACACTTTAATAAAAGAGGACTGGTATTTCTAAGAAGTTCCTTGATGAGTGGTTCTGAAAGTGTGGGTGGAACCAGCAACATCTACATCACCTGGGAATTGTTAGAAATGCAAATTCTTGGGTCTCACTTGACTTACTGAATCAGAAATTTTGGAGACAGAGCCCAGGAACCTGCATTTGAACAAGCTCTTTAGAAGATTGTGATACACATTCAAGTTTGAGAACCACTGCACTGTAAAGTATAGGACTTTGTGGATCCATGGTGAGCATTTATAAATTCCTACAATAAGACACCTGGTACATGCATAGTTCTTGTGCTCAACTGAGCAATACACCATTCAGTTAAGGAAATTTTCTAATCATAAAATGGGTTCTAAATAAAATATATTTCTTAATACTAAGGAGTCTTAAATTCTTCTTAAGAAAGATTCAGTTAGATTCTTTAAGCTTTTCAAAAATAACAGTTGTACAACAGTGCATTTATCCTTCTCTTACCATATTACTGTCCTAAACACTTTGTCCAGTTCTCTTTCTGAGGCAGTCAGCATTATGAACATCACATCCAATGGGGACATCTCACCTCAAAAGAAGAGGTGCCAACAATTGGCTCACTAGATGGAGGAGATGGGGTTCTCTGAGACATCTTTCCACACAAAACTTCCTTTTCTAGCTCATAGATGTGAACAATTACTTATTTATACAGTTTTCCCTTCGCTTATGGTCTTATTACTAATAAGAGGTAATTGTCATTATAATCATTTGTAGCAGTTTCTCTCAAGTTTTCACTTGCAGGAATCATACCTGAGACTCTTGATAAAACACACCTTCTGATTTAGTGGGTCTGGGGCCAGGCCTGAGATTCTACATTTCTAACAAGCTCTCAGGTGGGGCAGGTTCTGCTGGTCTGCACACCGCACTCTGAGTAGCAGGGCTTTGTAGAATAACAAGACAAAGAGTGGAGGAGCTGTTCCAGGAGGACTCCTAAATTTAATTAATGAAGTCATCACCCAGGGGGACAGTTCAAATTAAGCACTCAGGTTTAAAAAGAAGAGAAAAGCCTATTTACTGGGAGCAGGGGAGAAAGCGAGGAAAAAAGAAGGGGGCACATCTTGTCCATCCCCCCCCATTAGTGCTCCACCCTTGTGTCCAGGACAGGACATCCTCACAGGCTAGCTGTTCTCCCCAGGAATCATTATGGTTGACGGCAGGTATTCCCTCGTGTGTGCATTCATTTCATAAACATTGACTAAGCAATGATTATATGCCAAGGGGGTCAACTTGAGTCTCAAAGCATCATCTGAACAAGCAGAAGGTCACTGTCATGGTCCCACACTCTGCCTAAGCTGTAGCATCTTACAGTGCCCCCTTCCACTCCTTCTGTCCATCAGCACACTGGCTCATCTCCATATCATTAACCTAGAGGTAAGCTCTTACTTCTCACTGGTTTAATAGCTTTGACTTACAGGAGCTCATTTATATTTGCCTCACTTGCTTTATCCTGCAGGAGACGATGTTCTCTAGCTGGGGAGATACTTTGTCTAGGGGCAGCCCATGGACGGCTGCCTTATAGAGCTAGTGTTTAGCATTTCCTCTCCCAACTCAAAATCACTGTACTAGCCAGGTATTAATGACAGAAAAGCTATCTTTGATTTACTTTACAATCTAAGCCCAAACATTCTCGGTGTCTTAAGTAAAAGATTAAATGTGTCTTTCCTTTATTATTCCTCAAGGCAAATCAAACTTCTAGAAACTCCACATACATAAGCTGACCCTGGCTCTTCTTTCCACAGTCCCCACGAAAGAGCATTAAGACAGTTTTAACAACACTTGTATTCAAGGGAAGTAAAGAGAAGGCCCCATGTAAACTGAACATATTTTTCCAAGCCACAAATCAAGCATATGCCTAGAAAATTTCAAAGTACTCATGGGGACAAAGAAACAGAAGAATAGACTTGTCCTGAAAAGTTTCAAACATATATTCATCTCGGCACTGGTAAACAAAAGCGTTCTACAGGTGACATGGAAAGGAAAAAAAGGTTAAGAGACACAGGAAAAAGACAGACATTCTGTACTTCATAACTATATTATTTGAGATAAGCTAGATCAGTTTTTTGGCTTATTTTTCATTATCACCTCCCCAAGAAGTATTTTTAGATATTTTGTTCTTAATCCCCCCTGAAATTTTAATACCACAGGTGTGCTATATATCTGTTTCTTTTTTTTTAATATTTTATTTATTTATCTTTAGAGGGGAAGGGAAGGAGAGAGAAGGAGAGAAATATCAATGTATGTTTGCCTCTCATGAGTCCGCTGCTGGGAATTGGCCTGCAACCCAGGCATGTGCCCTGACTGGGAATCAAACCAGTGACCCTTTGGTTCACAGGCTAGCATTCAATCCACTGAGCTACACCAGCCAGGGCTATATATCTGTTTCTTTATGGTGTATATATACTAGATATTTTTACCCATCCCAAGAACCATTTTCACATGAGCCCTTGGAATCATCTCTGTTAAGAATGCAGATACCAGAGGCTGCTTAGTAATAATCTAAATTCTTAGTAGGCAGTTACGACAAAGTTGTTTCTTACTCACATTCCCTATGTATTATAAGCCACAAGGGGGAAGGGGCAGGAAGAGGTGAACTTCCCCAAATCTCTTCCCCCCAGATATTTAGGAAGGTCTTTCTCCTGCAACTAAATGCTACAACTCAGAAGAGATACACGTCACTTCTCATGTCAGGTCATTGTCCAGAAACAAGCTCTATGGCCCCTACAACCACAACAGGACCAGGACATTTCATTCCACTGTGTGCCTAGAAGATGAAGAGTATAAGAAAATAGTACAGAAAAGACAATAAATACTCTTCAATGACCTTACCTTTGGACAGTCCTGTTATCAAAGAGTATACATTATAAATATATACAGAATGAATCTTGGGATCAAAGGATGTAAACTTTTCTTGTCCAAGACTCACCTAAGGTCTTGCCAGAATTAACCAACAGAGACACCTCCCCTTGCCCACCACCCTGTCTAATGGCCAGTCCATTCATACTCCAATTACACTATCATCACAAACACCACATCCCCTCTAACTACCATCTCAACTTTCCAACTAGAGACCAAAAATAATCAAAAGGAATCCAGAAGTCTAAGAAGGCTGCCTACTAGAGAAATTTTTTGGATTGCAAAATGGTTCAACTGCCATTACCTTTGGGGGATGCAGGTGAACTAAACACAATCTAGGGTCTTCATCAAAATGAAATAAAGTAAGTATTCCATAAATACCTGATTGATAAATCAAGGTGTGGTTGGGTAAATCAGTAAATGAAAACCACAATGTGCAGCCCATTTTCCACAGTCCTCAATAACACATTTTTCACCTTGGCTGTTGTTTTCTTTTTCTGGATGTGGACCAAGGGTGCACGCCTTCCTCTCGTGGCGGGTTCCAGTCTCAGTTTAACAACAACCTTGTTTCCTTGTGGTCCCGCCGCTGGCCTGACCACCGGGTTTAGAGTACCTGTGTTTATTACCCTGCTTCCTTTTTCCTTCCTCTCTCATTGCAGGCAAGGTTTTGTCACTTGGCCCCTTCTCCAGATTGTCCTGTACCCTGTTTGACCTGTGACTATCCAGGTCTCATGTCAACCCTCCCCCAACTCTTCAGATGAAAGGACCTTGTGACATAAACACATTAACAATGAAACAATGACATTGATAAACAAAAAGAAAGTAACTGGATGTGGTCACAAAATGCCAGAAACATGTGCACACAGATCATGCAGGTTCAGCCAGGAACTGCTATGGGTTTGCTGTTTCTCATTTGAAAATACACCAATGAAGCAGGTGTGTTTGGTGGTCGATATTATTCAACCTTCCCTAGGTAATTATGTGACTGGGCACTCCTGATGTGTCATGATTGCTCTTAAAAACTATGAACTATGAACAAAAATGAATCAGCCAGTTGGTCTATATTAAGGCAGTTCAAATATTCCAAGTGGAAGCTTGTCACTTTCGAACCAAAATAGCTACTTGAAAATAAGAAAATGTTATTGAAGCCCCTCTCAGGACAGAATCAAGGGGCCAGGCTAAGGATGTGGAAATGAGAGCTAGTCTTTCTGTTCTACAGAAAGTTGGAGTGAATGAAAAGTACCTTTGGGGAAAGGAGAGAAAGAAGATGTTCTTTTTGTCCCCAGTTAAGTCTTAGTCGGAAATTCTAGAACCAAGCTTCAGAAAGAGCAACACGGGCTTGCTTTGAACAGAAATCAAATAATCATTAATGTGCTCCATGTCCACCAGGGTTGACTATATCCTGTACTGTGTTACTCCTGGCTGTGTGCTTCAGACAGATAGAGCATAGACTTTTACCTCCACTTTTATTAACCTGATATTCTTGACAAACAACTTAATGGAGAATACAAAGTACAAAAGGCATAGAAGGAAAAAGAATTTACTTTGCTCTTCCCAGGGGGGGCAGAATATTCACTGCTCTGCATATTTTTCTTGAGCATATAAGATAGGCCTCAACCTAGGCACCTGGGCTATGACAGTGAACACAGTGATGTTCCCTATTCTCATGGAGGTAACATCCGAATGGAGAAAGAGAGGCAATGAGCCAGGACATGAATGAATGAATGAGGCAATTCCACGTCCTAATAAATGCTGGAAAGAAAATAAAAGAGGGAAAATGATTTTTGTTTTAATGATATGAGAGTTGGAGGTTACTTTAGGTAGAGTGGTCAGATGAGATTTTTCTAAGGTAATGTCATTTGAAGTGACACCTAAATAATGACAAAGAGAACAACAAGTACAGAACCCCTGGGCCTGTGATGACCTTAAGACCTTCGGGGAACAGGAAGAAAGCCATGTGCCCAGAAAATGGAGGAGGGTTATGACAAGAGATGAATTTGGAGCAGCAACTTGACACTAGATCAGGTGGGGCCTTAAAGGCCAAGGTTAAAAGTTTGAATTTCCAAATGTATGTATAGTGTGGCTGTCCTCAGTCAGAGTGAAGAGAGGCTGAGTTCATTTCCCTCCATCTACCCCATCCCCACTGGGTAGCAGCAAGGGAAGTGTGGTCTCACGACTAGTTAGTGCAAACAAAATTATTCTGCAAAATAATTCTGCAAACAGAATTATTCATTCAAATCTCCTAAAGGTAGACCCTGATCCAAGGACTCAGGTAGAAGTGAGTTAATAAGGAAGTATAGTCAGAAGAAACCAGTAAGGGAGGTTGGGGAACAAGACAGAGAAAGAAACTAAAGAAGGAACTTAGGCAGAGTTCCATAGACAGGAGCTGCCACCTCATCCTTGGAGGCAACTGAGTGAAATTTGTGTAACTTGACGCCTCACAGTAGTCCCAATTTGGGATAAGAAAGCTGAGCTCTTGTAGACTCACACCAGACGGAACAGTGAGGGGTTGAATGACACCCCCGGGAAAGCAGGCTACCGTATCCTGAGTGCAGCCCTCCAAGAAAGAGCTGCAAGGGGTAAATATTGGAAACAAGAGTACAGTGAAGCACACACACACACATACACACACCAGTAAAATCGGATCCTAGAGCACTGGACAGAGTACCTGTATCATCCGTTACACACCTTACCCAAAATACCTGGTTTCAAAATAAAGTTCCACCCATTACTCCCTAAGGGATCACAGTGTTCTCATCTATAGAATGTACACAATCATAGTACTTCCCTTGTGAAGTTATTCCCAAGATTTAAATCATGATAACGCACTTAAAATTCTTTACAATGCCCAGCATATAATAGGTACTCAATTAATTTTTTTCACCTAATCGGGCATTCCAGAATCGTTGCACCAGGCTAATGGAATGTTTTCCCATTTATCGCTTTCTCCGTGCTCTTGTGAGATCATGATAGCTCCGCCAATTTCCGTAAGTATAATAGCTTTATAATAAGGTCAGTTGGCAAGCTAGAGGATTAGCCTCAGAACTTTCAAAGAGAATATAACTGCATTCCCACCTAATTACACATCAATACATCCTTAAGAATCTCTCTTCCCTCTGGGGAGGACTAGGAATATTCTTAATAACAACCAAGGATTGTCATTAGCTATCATAAATAGGACTTTGCAATCACAGATGTCCAAAAGACTTCAATCAAATTCTTTATATTCAGGTCCCTTATGGATGATAATAGACTTGTGGCAGCTTCGTAGACTCTTGGATTTATTTCACTGCTTCCACAATTGTACTTCAAATGCTACTTCCTAGTAATGAAAGTACACCACTTCAGCAGAGTTTTATTTTAAGTTGATTACAATACTCCGTGTCAAAGAATCTCTACTTAGCACTGAATGGGACTTTGAACATTTAATCGTGTTCATATGTCTTTCATCATCCCACTTCCCAGCACCTACATTTTGAGCTGCTTCTGAAGTTGGCCTACTTCTTTCTCTCCATTACAATGAACCCACAACAAGCAAAGGATGACCTAAAATATGGGAATCAGTACCCAAACTCAATACCATACAGAGAGCAAGATACCACTCAGTTCAGAGTCTGGTTGAAAAGGAGAGTAATACATTCCACTCCTTAAAATCACCACAATGTATTTCGATGGAAATTAAGGGGTCTTGCCCAATAAAGATTTTTTTGTGAAAAGTAGTGTTTCATACTGCAAATAAAGATGGGTGATCCCCCAGGGTTTTCTCCCTTTCCTTGCCACATCCCACTGACATTCCAGTAAAGAAATAAAAAATTACATTAATCCCAAAAGACAAATACAGTGGAAGAAGGGATAGCAAAGGGATGGAGTTATAGATGGGACTGAAAACAGAACAACATAATCCACATGCTGAACCATAAGAACTTCCTGTTCCCTCCTTCGCCTGCCCTCAGAGTGACAGTAGCCAGGCAACTTATCGTTCCTTCATTCCTCCTCAGGCTGAAAGCTGACGATCTTCCCTAGAGAAGGCGAACAACACAGAGATAAAACATGTAGAAACATATGGAGTTCCCCCAAAAAAATACCCCCCTGTTACCTCATCATCCTCAGATGGATCCCACCAGTGGGGAAAGACCCCCCTCTCCACAATGTACAGCCTCCAGCCTCCTTCCTAATGCTTTATTCTCAACTGTATATGGAAAGCCAAAGGTAAGCAGTTAGGAGAATAATTTTCTGGCATGAAAAGATACCAAAACAAATAGAAAAGCAGGATCTAAAGGAAATAGAGAAGGAATGTTTGAAAAATATATAACAGATGCCTTTAGAAAGTTAAAAAAAGATCTTTCCATTTGTGAAATCAGAATAGGATGCTGCCCTGGCTGGTGTAGCTCAGTGTATTGAGGGCGGGCCTGTGAACTAGAGGATCAAGGTTCGATTCCCAGTCAGGGCACATGCCTGGGTTGCAAGCCAGTTCCCAGCAGGGGACGCACGAGAAGCAACTACACATTGATATTTCTCTGCCTCTCTCCTTCCCTTCCCTTCAAAAGATAAATACATTTAAAATCTCTTTTTAAAAATTTTTTAAAAAGAATAAGATGCTAACAAAAAGTATCAAAGCACAATGAAGAACTATCATTTTTTTAAAAGATTTTATTTATTTATCTTTAGAGGGGAAAGGAGAGAGGGAGAGAAACATCAATGTATGGTAGCCTTTGGCGTGTCCCCTGCTGGGAGTTGGCCTGCAGGGAACCGGCCTGCAACCCAGGCATGTGCCCTGACTGGGAACCGAACCGCGATCCTCTGGTCCGCAGGCCTGTGCTCAATCCACTGAGCTACACCAGCCAGGGTGAAGAGCTATCATTTTAAAATTAACTGAAAATTAAAGTTTGATGGAAAACTAGACAATAAACTTAAGAAAATTGCCTAGAAAATAGAATAATAAAACTTACCCAGAAAGTAGAATAGTTTTCCAAAAATATGGTAAATGCAAGGAATAATAAAACAAAATTAGGTAATCAATCCAAGAAGTCCAATATCTGATTGATATGAATTCCAACAAGAAATAGCAGAGGAAAAGGATGGGTAAAATTATCCAAGTCACAGTACAAGAAGATAGCCCATAACTGAAGACACGAGTCTCTAGTTCTCTAAGTGACAAATACAATGAATAATGAGACTCACCCACAGTCATGTCATCATGACAAATCAGAATATCTAGAATAGATGAAGGCTCTAAACACTTTCAGAGAGAAAGAAAATGTCACATACGAATATTAGAAACAAGAATGGCACAGGGAGTGCAGTCAATATTATAATAACTGTGTGTGGTGTCAGATGGCTGCGAGATTGATCAAGGTGATCTCTTTGTAAGTTCTACAAGTATAGAATCACCATGTTGTAGGCCTGAAACTAATATAATATTATATTTTAACTATAACTGAAAAATAAAAAATATTTTTAAAATAATAAAATATGTATCTATAGGTCTTTCAGTTTTAATCCTCTGACCATTTTAATATATACATGCATATGTATGTATATATATATATATATATATATGTATATATGCACACACCTCATTCCTTATTCAAACCTCCCTAAAATGTAGGTTCCTATTTGTCATATTTCACTTGTAATCACTTTGATTAAATAACTAACGTTACATTCCAGTGGTTGATCTTTCTTTCTTTTAAACTAGGCCTGTCAGATCAAATACAGGATGCTCAGCTTCATTCAAATTTTAGATAAACAACAAATTTTTTCAATTAAGCATGTCCTAAACATTGCATGGAATGTAACTTATAAAAAAGTATTCACTGTTCATCTGAAATTCAAATTTCATTGGGCATCCTATGTTTTCATTTGCTAAATCTGAGAACACCATCGTAAAGGTTACCTCTGCCGAACTCACCTTAAATCTGCTTCTGCATCCATCTAAAGTGCACCTGCTATCCATCATCCCATGCTCCCTCTCCATCCTGAGCCCTCATTTCCGAGGGCTGGTCACCCCAGGACCTCCAAGGTTCTGGTTAGTCCCAAATAGAGTGCAGCCTCAGCGGAGAGGTGATGCGCAGCCGGTGGGATCTCCCTTTGCTGCCTGCCCCCTTGACACCTGCCAACACCACTAATATAGTCTGTGCCTTGTAAAAGATTTGGTGACATTTAACAGAGAATACTAAATGTGACTTAGAGTAAAATAGAAAAAAAATGGGGGAAAGCCTTCACTTGGGACCTTCTCATGGAAATCTGGGGTTCCTAGATATGAAACCATCTCCATTGTCCCTCAGAAAGATTCCCCTCACCCCTCTTAAAACCGTCCAGGTCTTATCCACAGGGGTGGGCCTCACCCTCCCCCCCAGAGGAATTTGTCAGGATTGAGAACCCCCAGCAGGGGCAGAAGTGTTTTCTGTATTGACTGTATTGATTACATGAACCCACACATTTGTCAAGATTTGTGAATTGTATACAGAGACCACATGCATTTAATGATATATTAATGATACTTCAATGAAATGGATTTTTGAAAAATATCCCCTAGCAATACTTTCACAAAAGCATGAGTTAATCATTCTAGAATCTAAAATAACACTCGGGGATTTCAGTCGCGAAGCCCAGGATTTTTGCTTTTCTGTGTTGGATTTCCTCACATTCTGGGGAATGGGGGATGGGAGAAGTTGTCTTTTGGTTCTTGTGGTGGTCTTGCCTCTTGTGGGTACTTTTGAATAAAATACACACACACATCATCAAAATAGTACAATATAGTCCACCTAAATATCTTATGGAAAGCAAAATTATTTCACAGCCAATTTTTTCTATCTTGGTAGAACAATTCAGTCAAGACAAACACATTAGCCTCCCTATTCAAATGCATTCCATGTGTGGCAATATTAAAAATGGAATTATTAAACAGGAATATCCTTTGAATGGTTACAGGTGGTGTGGTGGGGTGACACTGGGGAGATGTTTAATGTTGTTTTACAGGAATTGTCTTGGCTTCCAGGATTTTACCACTCAACAAAGGGAAAATTCCATTTTCAGCTCCAACCCTAATCAGGAAATCAATCTTCAAAAGAAGGGGGGAACAGCTGAAAAACTCACTGCTCCACAGCCCAGAAAACACAAACAGGACAGAGAGGCCGGAAGGCCAAGCTCCACCCAGAGAAAAGCCATTTCTGGGTAAGGAATGATATGGGAGCAGACATTTTGCAGATAATGGGCGAGGAAAGCGAACCTCTAATGCAAAGAGTGGGTACTTACGGTGAACCTTTTCAAAGCATGTAAACAGACTTTCTATAAACTTTAATAAATAAATGCCTAGATCTTAAAGAGAGAGAAGAAGAAATAACACAATCTAATATCAAATTTTGACAGAGCCAAAGGTCCCCAGCAAGCAGAGCATGGAAAGAAACAAAGAGAAGAGGATTATGATTAGCATCAGGACACTAAAAGTGATGTTGACAACTTTCCTGAGCATTCATGGTATGCCCAGAACTATTCTTAAGTGATTTATATGCATTTAATCCTCAAACAGCCCTATGAGCTAGAACTATTAGTAGTTCCACTTTGCACATGATGAAATTGAGGCACTGCCTGCAACCCCAAACAGCTTGCACAGAATCACACCGCCCCTGGGTAACAGAGTCCACATTGGAATCCATCACATCTGTTTGCAAATCCTTAACTCTTACCCATGACCACTAGTCCCTTGCTACTCATAGTGTGTCCCATGCACCAAGAGCCACATGAGCATCACTCTGGAGCTTGTTAAAATGCAGAATCTCAGGTGGCACCCCCAGACCTACTTCATTAGAATCTGCATTTTAACAAGACCACCAGGTGATTCTATAAGTATTAAAGTATCAAAAGCCTTGCTCCAGGCCATTTCAGAAGATAAATAGTCTTATCTGATTCACATATCACAAGTGCCTTCATGAGAATGTACTAACAATGGGTATCAGAATCTATTAGGTAAACTTCATAATCATTTAAAATAAAATGTGCTCTTTTTTGCAGTAAGCCAAACACATATTGCATAGTTAGGTTCTTTCATTTTGCAGGGACTAGGGCACCCCCAAGTTACTTTACAGCTCTGCTTTCAAACTTTTCCTCTAAGCATCCCAACAGCTGAGCAGACCTCCACCCCCCTCCCCCATCCCCACCCGCCCAGAGTTCCTGGGAGCCCTAGCCTTTCATTTCTCTCTTCCTTACCTACTTTTTCTTTTGGCAAACAACATTCCTGCAGTGTCATTTTCATACCAGAAGATTCAAATGTCAAATTTACAATTTAATGATTTTGTAATAAATTCACTGGATTCACTGATTTCTACAGCCATCGTCATAATCCAGACTTAGAATGTTTCCATCACCCCAGTAAGATTCCCCAGGCCTGTTTACAGTTAATCCCCATTCCACCCCCAGCCTGTCTCTATGGATTTGCTTATTCTGGACATTTTCTGTAATTGGAATCGTACAATATGTGGTCTTTTTTATCTGACTTCTTTCACTGAGTGTAATCTTTTTTTTTTCTTTTTTGGAGGTTCATCCCTACTGTGGCTGATAGCAGTACTTAATTATTTTTACTGCTGAATTTTCCATTGTATGGAGCCGCAGTCCTTTTTATTGTCTAACAAGTTGGAAAAGAAAATATTTTAAGCTTCAATATTTATCTTTAACATTCATTCAAAGATTGCACACATCTGTGTTGGCCTTAATAGAAAACCATTCTAAATGACTTGTACGTTTTCTCTAAATTTTTAAACACTAAATGGTTGCTCCAGCTCCCCTTAGGCGCCATCTGTATGAAATGTATCATTTTAGATGATGGGAATTAGATGTAAGGAAGAATGCCTGGAGGAAGGGGGACCATACAAGCTTTTAACTCTGTCCGTCTTGAATCAGCCCCAAACTAATCCTTCTGCAACTCACTTCAAGTCCCAAGATAAAGAGGCCAACTGGTATAAAGAGAGAGCAGAATGACATGGACCATCACGGCAGTTGCAATCAAAATTTTGGCCCTGGCTAGTGTAGCTCAGTGGACTGAGCATGGGCTGCGGACCCAGAGGGTCCCTGGTTCAATTCCTAATCAGGGCACATGCCTGGGTTGTGGGCCAGATCCCCAGGAGGGGACATGCCAGAGACAACCATACATTAATGTTTCTCTCCCTCTTTTTCTTCTTCCCTTACCATCTCTCTAAAAATAAATTTTAAAATATTTTTAAAAGAGATTTTGAGGACTGGACCAATACAAAATTAATTACATCACTCTTTTTTAATAAAGGATTTTTGTATTACACAGAACAAATAGCTACCCTCTCTACCCTAGTACCCCAAAACTTAATTTTAAAGAGAAGCCTTGCCTAGTGTGTTCTAAGTTTTTTGTCTGCCACATCTTGGAAGAGCCCTATGATACTGTTAATTAATTCCACAAATGATCGACTCATTGTTCCCCAGCTGAGGATCCATGGAAAGCACCACCAAGTCACCCAGTGCACAAAACTTGTTTCTAATACCATTTCCAATCAAATAAACCAGAGCTTCTTGGGGATATAGTTCATTTTAAGACCGGGACAAGAAATGCACAAGATGGTCCTGAAGCATCTTGCAGCACCAGAAAATAAGGTGCCCCCCAAAATAATAATAATAAGGACATATCGAAGGAACACAAGAGCCAACCTGAAGGAGCTCCCAATGGCCAAAGCTGGAGCAATTTAAGAAACAAAATAATGTGGCAATGACTTAAAATCAAAAGTATACAAACAAAGATAACAAAAAACAATCCATGAGACCATACTAATATAGATTACTAAATAAGTAAACCCATGGGGGATACACCTCCCTGACGATTTCCAAACATTTTGTGTAGATATTCTTCTGTTAAGAAAGTAGAAGTTGGCCCTGGCTGGTGTAGCTCAGTGGATTGAGCACGGGCCTGCGAACCAGAGGATCGCGGTTCGATTCCCAGTCAGGGCACATGCCTGGGTTGTAGTCCAGTTCCCTGCAGGCCAACTCCCAGCAGGGGATGCACAAAAGGCAACCATACACTGATGTTTCTCTCCCTCTCTCCTTCCCCTCTAAAGATAAATAAATTTTAAAAATTTTTAAAAAAGCATCTTTACGAAACCTTCTTCTTTAAAAAAAAAAAAAGAAAGTAGAAGTTAAATCCCCCACTCTCTGAGCAGGGTTGGTCACTGGCTGCAAATGAGCAGAGCATGTGAAAGGAGAACAAAGTCGTTTCACAAAGGAGAAAACTGGGAAGCACTGCCTTGGCCAGATGATCAAGGTTAACACCATCAATGATAATCCATTTTGAAAACACATAGCCTTTAAATAATGTTAGGAGAAGGGCTGTTTATCTCTGTGGTCCTCCTTTGCTCCCCCCCCAAAATATAACCCCAGTCTAACCATGAGAAAGATAATCAGACCAACCCAGGCTGTGAAGCATTCTACAAGGTAGCTGGCCAGCACTCCTCAAAATAAGGAACGTCTGAATGCCTGCGAATTGTCACAGCCGAGAGGAGAATAAGGAAACACAGCAAGTAAATGTAGCGTGGCATCCTGAAAGGGGTCCTGGGGCAGAAAAGGGACGCTGGAGGAAAACGAATACAATCTTAGTAAAAGATAGAGTTTTATTAATAGCAACGTCTTGATGTTGGTTCCTCAGTTGTGGCAAATGCACCAGAGGAATGTAAGATGTTAACATTGAGGGAGACTGGGGGTAGGGTGTATGGAAACTCTCTCTACTATCTTTGTAATTCTTCTATAAGTCTATGCTATTCAAAAACAAAACAATTTAATTTTAAAAAAATGTTACAGCCAGAGTTATTTCAGAAATCCCTCCACAGAGAAATAGGCAGTAAATTAACGCAACTAACTACAGGCAACAGTTATCTGAATAGGGATGCTTTTGCTCTTTGTAAGGTGTCACACCCTGTCCAGGCTGCTGTCATCCACAGCCAAAGGCTTCCAGCTACATAATGAATCTACACAGCCACCTTTCCCCAGGCCCTACTCAAACGCCCAAAACCTAATAATGTTTACGTGGTACTGATTCCCCCAAACACATCTAACAACAGACTGGACAGTACAGCTGTGTGTAGTTGTTGGGTATTATTATAATGGTTCACCTATCCAACACAGACTCATCCCAGAAAGGCTGATATTTGTGAGTTTGGCCTCTTGGCTGGCCCTGGTGATTTGATTGGGCTTTAATATGGATAAATGTATGTTATAAACCATATGTGTAAAATGTTCTACTGGCAAATAACCCAGTTACACCTAAATGGTCAGGGCAGTCCTTGAGATTGATCATCCAATATAAACTAAAAATAATACCCACGCACATGTTGGATTTACTATATGCGAGGCACTGTCCTACGTACTTTTGAAGTGTTGTCTCATTTAGTCCTCACAACACCTGGGTTAGGTAGGTATTGTTATTCCCATTCTCCGATGAGGAAGCTGAAGCACAGCAGGGCCGAGGTCCCAGGCAGTCCTCGTTGCACGCAATCTCACCGGTACATACCTGGTGTACATGCATTTCTGTTAACATAGTACCTTGAAAATTGCTGACTGCCTGGGCATGAACTCAGGCAATCCAACTTCAGAGTCTGTGCACTCATCCTCTGCCTACACCACTGGTTCTCAGGGGGAGGTCACCTGACCAGCAATGTCAGCATCATCTGTGAACTCTGCAGAAATGCAAATTTTTCACACCAGTTCTGGAGCAGGCTCAGAAGCTCTGGCGCTGGGACCCAGCAATCGCTCCGAACGAGCCTCCAGGGGATTCTGATACAAACCAGAACTGGAGAACCACTGCACCACACAAGTGCTCCACGACTCTTTGTAGACAGGATGGTAGAAATCAGGACATGTATAGTGGCCCGGTTGGGGCCACCTCAAAGGTCATCCACTCTAGATGAGCTTCCTTAAGCGGAGAAACAAGAAAATCCTGAAAGGTAGATCAACTTTGTAGACTAGCTCCTTCTAGAGATATCATCTTCTTTTAACATAGCACTCCAGTGAACAAGGAATAAGAAAAACACCCATTATTTTTCTTAAAAATATTGCTCGTGACCATTTTTTTCAGGTTGAGGAATCTACAGACATATCTCTGAGTTTCCAAAGTGCCAGCCAGGGAATTAGCAGCAGGACACCAATTCCCCGCTGCAGGTGAGATCCAGCCAGAGTCACCAACCAACGCTTCGACATCCTTACCTCCGGTGGACAGTCTCCCCTTCTCAGGTAAAGCATCTGATGCTCTGAAAGTGATGGAAAGCATCCAACAACTCTCTCATTGCTCTTTAGGCCCAACAATGTTGATGCAGTGACTTTTATCTGAGAGGCAACCAGATTGTCAATTTGCTTTCTTAGAAATAAAATCTCTAGGCTAAGATATTCAAACTGCCAAGCCAATGGTGTCACAGGAGACCATCATAAAATGTTCTCCGAGTTAAGTCTGCATGCCTCAAAGAGCAAAAAATTAATATACTGTCATTACACAGTTGAGAGGGGAAATTAATTTATACAGAAACCTTTTCTAAGGCATGTTCAGACTGCCCGGATACCACGCCAAATGGGAGCATTATCTGCCTTCCCAAAATAATACACCATATGCCCTAATCTGGCAGACACAAAGATAATTACATGACTCTAGCAGAGCCAATATGCTTGCTAATAAATGGAAAAATGAGGACAATGCAAATCAAAGTTAAGTTCAATGGCTATTCGGAATCGTGGTAGGGAAGCTACCTGCTACAATTAAACATGATGACAGGCAGAAAATCGGTCTCTTGCACAGATTAAAAAAGCCAAAGCTTCTGTGAGGAGACCCATTTATATCAAGAAATATTAACAGAGGAAAGGGCGTGGCTTGTGGGCATGGATAGCAGTTTCGCATAATTCCAAGCCAGAGGGTAAATCCCTCTGTAATAATCCACTCTTACAGGGAGTCAATGGGAGTTTTTCATAAAACCGGAGCTCAAAATGCCAAATTCCACACGATTACTTGCGATTTTAAAGCCAAGAACACTAAATGCAAGCGGGTCTGAAATTATCGTTTGCATCAGCACAAATCTCCTTCTGATGTTCTGACCCCAGGTCGTGGAGAGCTCTGCCCCACAGTAAAAGATCGTCATCTGACACCAGGATACTCTTCGGAGCTCTCGCTTCTTTAGGTGAGTGATCTTCTCTCTTAATTATTTTCTCACAAGGCTACTTGGAATTCTCGTGTCCAAGTACATGTCCTTGGCCCTGACATCCACTAACAAGGGCTAAGTAACTGAGATTATCAAGCCTGACTCCACCTGACTATGGATGAAAGATGTGGAACCCCCCTCCCCCAAAACAGGTGTTTCTTGTACCTTGGAAAAGACCCAGCTGGGTCGGGGGGGAGGATTCTTTTCTTGTGACTTGTCTCTTTAGCTTCCCCACCAATAAGCCCTCTCTCTCAGCCCCCAGAAAGCCTTCCTATCTTTAGAACAGAAGGACGAATTCTGTCCTGGTGATGAAAGAAACGTGGGTGCGAGGGGCCTAGATTGAAAGCATTCAGCCTCTGATGCACCGTACCAAGAACCAGGCAGAATCACTGCACCACTGGGTGAGATGTAGGGAGGTGGCAAGCCTTCTGTGAGGGGCTACACATGAAAAGCCCCCCTTGTCAACCACAGCAAAAAAACACAAAAACCAGCCCCGGGGAACATGAACCCTTGAAGAAAGAGTCCCTCCTAGAATGCTAACAAATTGGGTCCCATGAGTCACTCTTGTCGGTTAAATTCCAGGAGAAAGACAGTGACAAATGTGGGGGTGCCAGTGGATCTGAGCTCTGTCAGTACAAATACCTTCACAAGGAAGCCTGCGTTGTACAGAGAAAGGCAGCAGTGGTGAAATATATAGACATTAACAAGCTTGCCAGATTTGTTCTAAAGACTAGCCCCAGGAAAGAGAGAGGAGAGAGAGATTCGGCCCTTTCAAGGGAAGACCACAGGTTTGGGAAACCAGGCAGAGGCCGACCAGGATCTCAATTCTGGGAGGCACAACCTTTGAAAATCATAGAAAAAGATTGTTACAAGCCCAGACATCTATCTAATGCAACGTCTGCTGAAGCATTTTCCACAGAACTCCCAAGAGATGCTTAGGGGGAGGAGCTTCATAGTCCACTTAATTTGGGAAATGCTTTATTCTCTTTTTTAAAGTTTTATGTACTTATTTTTTTAGAGAGAGGGAAAAGGGGGAGAAAGAGAGGGAAAGAAGCATCAGCGTGAGAAGCATCAGTCAGTTACCTCTTGCACAACCCCGGTGGGGGATCAGGCCCGCTACCCAGGCGTGGGCCCTGACCGGAAATCCAGCCAGTGACCCATGTGTTCACAGGACGATGCCCTACCCACTGAGTCACACCAGTCAGGGCTGTTTTGTTCCTACAGACTCAAGATGTTCACTGGCTTAGCAAAGGCCCTGGTATGACTGCTGGAAAGAAAGTTATTCGGTGTTGTTTAACCCGACATTCTCTGACTTTGGGGGTCATAAAAATCCATTTATTCTTAATATCTACATCTTGTGCCATTCTAATGATCTTTCATCACACTATATAATACAGTAGAATTTCAATAGGAAATGTTACTTATTCGGTATTTTAATATTGAATTAAACAATAGTGCACTTCTTTTCCTAGACTAAGTTCTTTTGAAAAAAAAATTGGATTGGAGTGCCTATGAGGTTCTGTTTGATTTAAGCCTTTTTTTATTGTTCTTGTGCCTGAGGCCAAGGTCAGGCTCACTCTTCTATAAAAATAAACATAAAAAGCACAACCACACTTCAGGTCATCCTCTGACACTCTAAAACAACAATAGAAGACTCAGGACAATTCAGGGGGGGCGGGGACTATTTCTGAGAAGTGACTGATTTTGATTTATTTCTGGTCTAGTTTGTCTGCCTGCTACAGTTTGGCACAAGAACTGCTTTATAAAAAGCAGCTGCTGGGGCTGCTTACTCGGATTCATTTCCACTTAAAAGAAATTCTGAATGTGAAACTGTCGTGATTAGTTCTCCTCTCTACTCCTTGCCTCTCCGTCGAGGGCTAACTTCCTTATTAGCAACTCGGCGTGCCTCACCTGCTTTCCCCTGCCAGCTTTAGGCTAGTTATATTCTGGAACTAGCCCTAAGTCTAGACTGAAAAGCAGGGAGCCGTCCTTCCAATGTTCCCCTAATTTCTCTCTGTATTAATCAGTTACGGTCACAATGATGCCACCTAACACAGTGCCCCCAAACTCAGTGGCGACAGCCACAAACACATACTTTTCTCCCTCAAGTTGTCTGGGATGGTTCACTTTCTGCTTCTGGTTGGCTGCCTGGCTCTAAGCTATGCTTTGGGCCCAGGTCTGCTCATGTGTCTCTTCGTTCCAGGCCTCGGGCTGAAGAGGCAGCAGCTATCTAAGCCTTCTTAAAGTGGGTCACATTTAGGGTCCCTGTTCATTCACATCTGCCAACATTCTACGGGCCAAAGAAAGTCACACAGACAAGCCCAACATCCATAGAGGGGAAAGTAAAGGAGAGGGGAATGAATGTCTGCCGCACAAATTTTTCAAATATAGCGTGCCTCTGTGCCCTTGTTTCTCCTTGGGCTATATATCTTGAGGTTCCCTCACCCCTAACTGCTCATCTGGCTCTCGGCAACCTGGATGATTTTGACCACTTGCGCACTGCCTGCTTTCTAACTTTTAGGGGTGCTCCCGGGACGCCCGCCAAATGCACAATGCTGGAACCGAGACCTCGGAGCCAAAATCAGATCAAATGGGATGAGCACTATGGGGGAAGAACAAACTTTCCTCTACCCTCTAGGTTCTTTTGGCTGGTCTAATAATCAAATAAAGCAGGAGATCGATTAGCGAGAGAAAATCACCAAAGTTAACACCTTACATATGTATGGGAGCCTCACATTAAATGAGAGGTTCGGACATAGAAAGGGGGATCAGGTATACAAGACACCCTCAGCTAGGGATGAGAGAAGGTGCCTTGGGTGCTCCAAAGGGTCTTTGCAGGTTGATTAGAAGAGCAGATGCTTAGTAAATAGAAGTTTGTCCTGCCCTATAGACAGGTCAAGAGGGGCCATCTCTGATACTCATTATGGGCAAGGCCTCTAATTCACGTTCTTCTAGGTAGTTAAGGGAGGAGCAGGGGTTTCTCTTGACATGACAGCGAACGTTGCTTTTACCTCAAAACAATCTGCAGACCATGAAGGCACATCTTGGGGTGACTCATTCTGAACCCCCACAGCAGTCAAAAGGATCCAAAGTGGAATGGCAGTGAGTAGAAGCCCCGATATTAGGGAGAAGCGAGAGAAACATGGGGAAGCCCAACTCCACCCTCCATGCCAGGGGTTCCTAGCACAGAAGGGACTAAGAGATGAACCTCAATGGTCAGAAGCTGAATTGACCCTGAAACAAGATGGAGATCGGGGAGGCAAAGAGATGCAGCAGGTTCCCCTGGCTGGTTCCCCCTTGGCCATCGGTTTCATTTTGGACTGTCCCAGGCCAATTTGTTGCTGTGACGTGCTGTCCCACCGCAGGACCCAGTCACTCTGCCCCTGGGTGGCAGGCTGATGATGGCAACAGCCTGCTCCTCACTCACCTCCAGACTGCAGGGCAGATGCCAGAGGTGGCTTTTGAGTTTCTTCTTCCAGCCCTCCCTGTGGTTAGGAGACACACCCCAGCATCCTTCCAACTGATTTCCCCTTTTCATCAAAGGCAGAGGTTCCTGGACTTGTTTCTCCTTGGAGTCACCTAGAAATCCTTAAAGGGTGGCTCTCACCCTCAGGCATTCTGATTTAATTAGTCTGGGGTGCAAGCTTGGCACCAGAATTTTTAAAACTCCTCAGATAATTCTAATGAGCAGCAAAGTTTGGGAACCACCAGTCTGAATACCTAAACTAGCCAATCAGACAGTAACAAGAGTTCGTTTTAAGTCTACAACACAGTTTTGAATGGGCAGGAGACTACCCTAAACTGAGTTGGTGCACAGGAACCAGGGAGACCCCAATGGCTCTGCATAAGGAAATACAGGACCATCATCCTTTATTCAGAAATCCAAAAGACTTCGAAAGTTTTTCAAAACTCAAAGGCAACGAAACCTGACCTGTCTTGAACTTACTTGGTGGCGAGACTCAACTATTTAATAGCCTTTATTCATCCCACTTAGTGAGAGTATTCATGCGTTTTGCCAGGAAAATATTAATGTGTTTAATTATAGGGTGCTTTCTCAGACTCTGCTGAAGGTTGTTACATAATACCCAGTATGTGTACCTTTCCACACTCTGAAAATTTCTGAATTCAGAAAACAATTGTGTGACCCCACAGCTGTATGATAAGGGNCAAAAGACTTTGAAAGTTTTTCAAAACTCAAGGGCAACAAAACCTAACCTGACTTGAACTTACTTGGTGGCGAGACTCAACTATTTAATAGCCTTTATTCATCCCACTTAGTGTGAGTATTCATGCGTTTTGCCAGGAAAATATTAATGTGTTTAATTATAGGGTGCTTTCTCAGACTCTGCTGAAGGTTGTTACATAATACCCAGTATGTGTACCTTTCCACACTCTGAAAATTTCTGAATTCAGAAAACAATTGTGTGACCCCACAGCTGTATGATAAGGGAATGTAGACTTACAAAAAGAATTTGTTTTATTGCTCCTTAGATATAAAAATCAGAGAGCAAAAGAAAAGGAGAGAAGAAACTAAAATGACCAAACAACATGGCCTTGTGTGACTCATATAAAAATGCCCCCATCTGAGTGGATTAATTGGAGAAAAGGAACACCTCCAAGTCAACACAGCTCTTCTCTAGGGCTCACAGCTTGAGAAGCAGACCACAGGCCGGACTGACCCGCACTCGCTGCTCTTGGCCAGACTCTTGGGTGCAGTGCACGACCTACANAAGAAGAGGATAGAAGAAACTAAAATGACCAAACAACATGGCCTTGTGTGACTCATATAAAAATGCCCCCATCTGAGTGGATTAATTGGAGAAAAGGAACACCTCCAAGTCAACACAGCTCTTCTCTAGGGCTCACAGCTTGAGAAGCAGACCACAGGCCGGACTGACCCGCACTCGCTGCTCTTGGCCAGACTCTTGGGTGCAGTGCACGACCTACACAACCAGACAGGGGGCCTGGCCAAGCAGCTGTGTCAGCCCCTGAAACCTGAGGTATAGAAATGGGCAAAGATTTTTCTAGGCATAGGATGTCTAATATTCAATTTTTTGTCATCTCTATTAAGGAAATAACCATGTTTCTGCCACCAAACCGTGAGCATAGTTGATCACACAAAAGTTTGTGGGTAAAGTGCACAGTTTGGAGATAAAGCACGTACGTGCAAGGGGTGACGTGCATGAGATGCTGTGCGTGCCCAGGATGGCAGGTGCAGGAGAGCCGGCATTCATAAGATAAGGCACTGGACTTTCCACAGACTACTAAACAGGCTTCAGACTAATTTCATTCAACTATTAAAAAGCACTGTCTTCTATGAGTGACCCCAGCCAATGTGTGGGCTGGAAAAGCATTTCACTGAAAATTTAAAAACTATATTTACATGGTAAATATAGTATGTACCATCTCAGGTAAGCCTTACCACAATCCTAGGAGAGGAAAGGAAGCTAGGAGCTATTAAGTCATTTGCTCAAGCAAAAGGAGTTAAAAAGTAGCTAAGCCAGTTATTCAGCCCAGATCTTTCTGACGCCAAAGCCAACGCTCAGCAACACTACACTGTGCCTCTCCCATTGCAACCGTAGCAGCACCTGGCATGGTGCCTGGCTCCTGTGTGCTCAAAGGCCACCTCAGCATTATTTGTCTGCAAGGGTGGTTTCCATTACCCACGCTCTTGTGCTTGTGGAACACACCGCGAGAACTTCAGCCAATCAGGACACAGAAGTCCCCTAACTTATGGCCTGCTACACATAGAGCCATTTGCTTAAACTCCTATTAGAACTCAGCAACCAAAATGCACTAGTGATGGATATGACACATAATAAGCAACATATATAAATTGAATATATAAATGTCCTGCTGTTAGTGACTGTGGCAGAGACCACGGATTGTCTATGGCAACAGCTAACTATGCATCAAAAATGTGTCCTCCCCAAAGGGGCTTCCGCGATGCTAGTTATATTCTGTTTCTGGATCTAGAGGTGGTCACGTAGGTATATTAAGTTTATAAGAATGCATTGGGCTGCCCTGGCCAGGTTGGTTAGAGTGTCATCACATACACCAAAAGGTTGCAGGTTCAATTCCCTGTCAGGGCATATGCCTGGGTTGGAATAGAATAAGGAGCCCAGCAATAAATCCTTGTTTACATATATATACATACACACACACACATACACATACATATTAACTATATATATATATGTGTGTGTATATATATATAGTTAATTAATCTATGACAATGAGTCAAGAACATGCAATGAGTTAAAGACAAGTCTTTTCAATAAGTGGTGTTGGCAAAACTGGACAGATGCATTCAAGAACAATTAAATTGGACCATTTTCTTACACCATACACAAGAATAAACTCAAAATGGATTAAAGACTTAAATGTTAGACATGAGACCATAAGACTCCTAGAAGAAAACATAAGCAAAAATTCTTTGACATTGCTCTTAGCAATATCTTTTTTGATATACCTATTCAAGCAAGGAAGNATAGTTAATTAATCTATGACAATGAGTCAAGAACATGCAATGAATTAAAGACTTTTCAATAAGTGGTGTTGGCAAAACTGGACAGATGCATTCAAGAACAATTAAATTGGACCATTTTCTTACACCATACACAAGAATAAACTCAAAATGGATTAAAGACTTAAATGTTAGACATGAGACCATAAGACTCCTAGAAGAAAACATAAGCAAAAATTCTTTGACATTGCTCTTAGCAATATCTTTTTTGATATACCTATTCAAGCAAGGAAGACATTTTTTTGTTAAATGTATAGCAGAATTCACCAGTAGAGTTCTCTGGATCTGGAGTTTGGGGAGAAGGCTTCTAAATATGAATTAAGTTTCGTTAATAGACATAGGACTCTTCAGTTGCCCTATTTCTTCTTAGATGAGTTTTGGTGATTTTTTTTCTTTCAAGGAATTGTTACACGTCATCTATGTTATTGAATTTATGTGCACTGAATTATTCACAGTTTTTCCTTATTATCCTTTTAAAGGCTGCAAAATCTAAATGGCATTCCCTCTTTTATCCCTGACATTGGTGATTTGTGTCTCCTTTCTTTTTTTACTTCACAATATAGCTACAGGTATTTAAATTTCATTGTTTTTTTCAAAAAAATATATTTTTGTTTCATTGATCTTTCTCTATTTTTCCATTTTCTTTTTCATTGATTTTTCTCTATTTTTACCATTATTTCTTTTCTCAGCTTGTTTTGAGTTTATTTTAGTCTTCTTTTATTAGAAGCTTAAGTTGGAAATTTAGATTGTATATTTGAGTCTTCTCTTCTTTTTTAATATTTGCATTTAATGTCACAGATTTTCATCTAAACACTACATGAGCTATATCTACCAATTTTGATGTTTTATTTTCATTTTCATCAAATACTCTAAACATTTTCTAATTTACCTTCAGATTTCTTCTTTGACCCATAGATTATTTGAAAGTATGTGCTTAATTTCCAAATATTGGGTGATTGCTCAAATGCCTTCCATTATTGATTTCTAGTTTAATTTCAATGAAGTCAGAGTTCATACTTGTTTTAGTTCTTTTCTTTTTTTTTTAATACTTTATTTATTTATCTTTTAGAGAGGAAGGGAAGGAGAGGAGAGAAATATCAATGTATGGTTGCTTCTTGTGCATCCCCTGCTGGGGACTGGCCTGCAACCCAGGCATGTGCCCTGACTGGGAATCGAACCTCGATCGTGTAGTTCGCAGGCCCGCACTCAATCCACTGAGCTGCACCAGCCAGGGCTATTTTAGTTCTTTTCAAGTTGCTAAAGATTGTTTTATGTTGCAGAATATGGTTGTCATGATGGATGCTCTGTATGCTTCTAAAATGAATGTGCATTCTCCTATTACTGGGAAAAGTGTTTTATAAATGTCAATTAGGTCAAGTTGGTTGATTGTGTTTTTTCGGTCTTCTATACCCTTATTGATTCTCTCTTTACTTTTTCAGCCAATTAGTGAGTGAGGAGTGTTGAAGTCTTCAACTATAATTGGATTTGTTTATTTCTCCTTGCACTTCTACCTTGTCTAGTCTGACTCTGACACTCTGTTCTTAGGTAGACATACATCAAGAATTGTTTTGTCTTCTTGGAAAACTGACCCTTCATCACCGTGTAATGTCCCTGATTTACCTGATAATTCTCTTTGCTCTGAAGTCTGTTCTATCTGAAATAATGTAGCTATTCCAACTTTCTTAAGCATTAACATGGTATACCTTTCTCATTTCTTTATTTTTAACCTATCTGTGCCTTTATATCTGAGGTGATTTCTTATAAATAACTAGAGTTGGGTCTTGTTTTTACTTTAAATCTGCTTTGACAATTTCGGTCTTTTAATTGGTGTATTTAGACCATTCAAATTTAAAGTGATTATTGATATAAATGAATTAATATGTACCATATTTGTAACTTTGTTTTTTGCACATTAATTTGGTGACTTTCTTATTTGTTTTTTTCTTTTCTTACTTTTCTCTGCCTAATATGGTTTTAGTTGAGCATTTAAATAAATTTATATAATGTTCTCACCTCTGTTATCAACTATAATTCTTTTTAAAATTTTTAGTGTTTATCCTTCAGTTTGCAATTTTCATTTACAAGTAATCCAAGTCCACTTTCAAATCACACTATACTGCTTCACAGGTAATGGAAGTATCTTATAATAGAGTATTTTCAATTTCTCCTTCTCGTTCCTAATAACATGGTTGCCATTAATTTGCATGTCCATAATTAACCATCCATTATATTGTTGCTATTATTGTTTTGAACAAACTAGTATCTTAGATCAATCAAGAATAAGAAAAATAGAAGACTTCATTTTACTTTTATAATTTTTCCTGTAACATTCTCCTTCCTTTATGTGGAGCCAAGTTTCTTTTCTCTTTTTCTTTTTTTTCTTTTTGAGCCAAGTTTCTTTTAACATTCCTTGCAAGACATTGACTGGCAACCAGTTCTCCAAATTTTTTTATCTGAAAAGCCTTTATTATTCCTTTACTTTTCAAAAATAATTTCACAGGATACAAAAGTGTAAGTGGGTGGTTTTTTTCTTTCAATACTTTAAACATTTTACTTCACTCTCTCCGTGTTTGCACGGCTTCTAATGAGAAGTCTGACATCATTCTTATCCTTATTTGCATATGCAGGTAAGGCAGGTTTCTTCCTTGGATTTTCTCTTTGTCTTGATTTTTTGCAGTGTCGTGACGACATACTTAGGTAGCCTGTTTTAGTGTTTACCCTAGTTGCTGTTCTCTAAGCTTCATGAATCTGTGGTTCATGTCTGTCCTTAATTTTAGAACATTCTCAGTCATTATTTATCTTGATTTACTGTCATCGACAATGATGTACATAGGTGTGGTCTTTCTAGCATTTATCCTGCTTCTTGTTCTTGAAGCTTCCTGGATTGGTGATTTGGTGTCTGGTGCTAATTTGGGGAAATTCTCAGTCTTTGTTGTTTCAAATATTCTTCAGCTCCTTTCCTTCTTTTCCTTCTTGTGTTCTCATTTCATATATGTTACACCTTTTGTAATTGTCCCACAGATTGTGGATTTTCTGTTCCATTTTTTTCTTCTTTTTTCTCTTTCCAGTTTGGGAAGTTTCCGTTGACATATCTCCAAGCTCACTGATGTTTTTCTTTCTTATTTTTCTTTATTCTCCATTTTATTTATTTAGTTGTTTAAATGTTCTTTACTGATTTATTTATTCATTTACTTTGTTTGGAAGGGGTGAGGGATGTTCCCCAAAGTCCTTTTTTTAACATTATATTTTATTGACTATGCTATTACAATTGTTCCAAATTTTCCCCCTTTGCCCCCCTCCACCCAGCATCCCCTACTTCCTCAGGTAATTCCCACCCCATGGTCCATGCCCATGGGTCATGCATATAAGTTCTTTGGCTACTTTACTTCCTATACTGTACTTTAGATCCCCATGGCTATTCTTTAACTACCTATTTGTACTTCTTCAACCTCTCACCTCTTCACTCACTCCCCACTCTCCCCTATCTCTTGCAACCATGGAATTGTTCTCCATGTCTACGATTCTGTCTTTGTTGTTCTTATTTGCTTAGCTTGTTTTTTAGATTCAATTGTTGATAGATATGTAGTTATTAATTTTATTGTTCATAGTTTTGATTTTCTTCTTTTTCTTAGATAAGTCCCTTTAACATTCCATATAATAATGGCTTGGGGATGATGAACTCCTTTAATTTCTTCTTGTCTGGGAAACTCTTTATCTGTCCTTAAATTCTAAATGATATCTTTGCTGGGCAGCGTGATCTAGGCTGTAGGTCCCTGCTTTTCATGACTTTGACTATTTCTTGCCGATCACTTCTAGCCTGCATATTTTCTTTTAAGAAGTTAGCTGAGTGTCCTATAGGAAATCCCCTATTTTTCTCTTGCTGCTTTTAAGATTCTCTCTTTATCTTTAGATTTTGGCATTCTGATTATGAAGTGTCTTGGAATGGGCCTCTTTGCATCCATCTTGTTTGGGACTCTCTGTGCGTCCTGGACTTGCATGTCTATTTCCATCACCAAATTAGGGGAAGTTTTATTTCATTATTATTTTCAAGCATAATTCCAATTTCCTGCTCTTTCCCTTCTCCTTCTAGCACACCTATGATGCAAATGTTGGAACAGTTGAAGTTGTCCAAGAAGCTGCTTACACTATCCTTATTTTGGGGGGGTATGGGCAAGAATTTTCTTCTTCTTCTTGTTCTGATTGGTTATTTTTGCTTTGATATGTTCCAAGTTATTGGCTTGATTCTCAGCTTCATCCACTCCACTGTTGTTTCTCTGTAAATTGTTCTTTATTTCACTTAGTGTATCCTTCATTTCTGACTTGATCATTTTTCATGCTGTGACGTCCTCACTAAGTTCCTTGAGCATCCTTGTAACCAGTGTTTTGAACTCTTCACCTGATGGATTCCTTCTCTCCATTTTGTTTAGCTCTTTTTCCAGAATCTTGATCTGTTCTTTCATTTGAGCCACGTTTCTTTGTCTCCTCATTTTGTCAGCCTCCCAGTGTTTGTTTCTATGTATTAGCTAGAGCTGCTACAACTCACTGTCTTGATAGCATGGTCTAATGTAGTTGGTATCCTATTGGGTCCAGTGGGACAGCCTCCCCTACCACCCAAGCTGGGTGGGCTGAGTGCACCCTCTTCTTGTAGTTGAGCCTCTTGTAGTGGATCCTCCACCCTCTATAGAGGATCAGCTGTGCAGGGGCAGTGTGATGGTGCCCTACTGTGGTCTGTAGCTGTCCACTGGATGTCCAGGCTCTGGGGTTACCCAGGAGGTGCAGGCCAAGGTCAGCTGTCACTTGTGTTCTTCCCAGGACCACCCTGCATGAGCTATAAAGCAATCTGAGATGGCTGCTATTGTGCTGTGCTTGGAGATTCCCAGGCAAAGCCAAGCTGTGAATCTAGGCTGCTGTTCCTAGTACAAGGCCTGAGGCCACTTAGCAAAAAGTATGGGGGCTAGGGGCTCACTGAGGCTGGGTGTCCTTGTTTGATAGGATTTAGGAAGTTTGAAGCATAATCCAAGACCAGCCATTCATATGGAAAAGTCATGGTTAACAGTTTGGGGGGAACTATAGATTGGGTGGGATGGAGTCTCAAGGTAGGCAAACAGTGTTAGCCAAGTTTATGGAGTCTCAGATATGGCACCAATTTTCTGGCTCTGTTCAGGGAAGTGTTTTAAGTAAAGGGACAATGGCTTCTGCTCACCTTGATGCCAGACACTTCAGTTCCTCCCTGAATGCCACTGGTACCTTTCAAGCTGCTACCCCAGTGTTGGAGTTCAGGGAGAGTGACTCTGAGTAAGTTCATGTGTGGGTTCTTTAAGGGGAACTGCTTAGGACGCCAGAAGTGTCTTCCACCAGCACAGTTCCTACTAGTTTTTGTAGCCAGAAGTTGTGGGGACTTATCTTCCTGGCACTGGAACCCCAGGGGGGGCCTGGTATGGGACTGGGACTCCTTGCTCCCAAGATTTTTCTCCTGAATTTTTATCCACCACATGTGGGCGTGGGATGAACCAGTTCCACATTTCTGCCCCTCCTACCAGTCTGGGTGGATGGGGTTTCTTTAATTCCATAGTTGTCAGACTTCCATTCAGCTCAATTTCTGATGGTTCTGAGTGATGGTCATTCTGTATTTTAGCTGTAATTTTCATGTGGTTGTGCAAGGAGGCGAGCTGTGTTTACCTATGCTGCCATCATGACCATAAGGCTTCACTGATGTTTTTGGGACCAGTCTACTGATGAATCCATCAAAGGCATTTTTCACTTCTGTTTTCATGATTTTTTCATTTCTAGTATTTTGTTTTGATTCTTTCTTAGTGTTTCTATCTCTCTGCTTACATTATCCATCTGTTCTGAACATGTTGTCCATTTTTTCCATTAGAGACTTTAGCATATTCATGGTTGTTCTTCTTAATTCCTGGTGTGATGATCCCAAAATTTCTGTGATCTCTGAATATATCTCTGATATTTACTCTGTAACTTAAAATTTTTTCTTTGTTTGTTTATGTGTTTGTTTTCCTGGGAGCAGCTTCCTGACTTCTAGGAAACACCATTTTCCTTCTGGTGCTTTTCCAGCCATTACAAGACTTTTACGATGATTTTTTTATATTAAATCTCTCTGTTTGGAATACCCAGAATAGATCCTATTTCCCTTTTAGATATTGACTGGGAAAATAGATGGAGTAGGGCCCTCATATGTGGGTCTCCAGGGTGCCATGCCTGGGCAGCCAAGAGTTCTTAATATAATTGGAGCAGAATATATGCAGAAACATTTGCCTTGGGAGCAGCAGAAACATAAAAGTCCTCATGCCGTACAAATGAGAAAAGGAAACAAGGGCTTTTTGTGTTTTTTTTTTTAAGATCTTTATTTATTTATTTATTTATTTATTTATTTATTTTTAGAGAGGAAAAGAAGGAGAGAGAGAGAGAAATATCAATGTATGGTTGCCTTTGGTGTGTCCCCTGCTAAGAACTGGCCTGTAATCCAGGCATGTGCCCTGACTGGGAATCGAAATGCAATCGTGTGGTTCACAGGCCCGCGCTCAATCCACTGAGCTACACCAGCCAGGAGGAAACAAGGGTTTTAATCATGAAGTTGCTGGTGCTCTTATCTTGCTCTGAACTGCTGTTTAGCCTTAACATGACTTACACAGCTGTTAAATTAAATGTGGACTCTGTGCCATCTTCTTAAAAAGCTTTTTTACATTCTGTCTTTCAGTAGTTATGGATAAATAAACTGTGGTACATCTGTACAATGCAAAGTTATTCAGCATCAAAAAGAAATCAGCTATCGTGCCATGAAAAGACATGGAATAAACTTAAAGGCATACCACCAAGTGAAAGAAGCTAATCTAGAAAGTCAATATGCTATGTAATTCCAACTATACAACATTCTGGTTAAGACAAAACTGTGAAGACAGGACAATGATCAATTATTTCCAGGAGATTGTGGGGAGGAAAGAATGAATAGGAAGAGAACAGGATTTTTAGGACAGTGAAATTATACTGTAAGATACTATACAATGGACACATGTCATTGTACATCTCTCAAAATCCATAGAACATCCAACACAAAGAGTAGACCCTAGTATAAATTAGTCTTTGGTAATAATGTGTCACTCTAGGTTCCTCAGTGGCAACAAATGCACCGCTCTGGTGGAGCATATTAATAGTGGGAAGGCTTTGTCAGGCAAAGCATATATGGGAAGCCCCTGTAGCTTCCACTCACTTTTGCTGTGAACCCAAAACTTCTCTTAAAAAGCTAAAGTTGTTTGCAACAACATGGCTAGACCTTGAGAATACACTGCTGAGAAAAATAAGTCAGACAGAAAAAGCTGAGAATGACATGATTCCATTCATACGTGGGATATAAAACTGAAAGCAACAAGTGGACAAACAAGAGAAACAAACAAACGAACATGGACAGACACAGACAACAGCAGGGTGGTTAGCAGAGGGAAGGGGAGTGGCAGTGAAGGGGAAGGGGGTCCCACACGTGGTGACAGAAGATCATTTGACTCTGGGTGGTGGGCACGCAATGCAATATACAAATCATGCATCATAGAATTGTACACTTGAAACCTATATAATCTTATTAACCAACGTTTCCCCAATACATTTAATAGAACAAAAAGATATTTTTAAAAAATTGTGCCTGGCTGGGTGGCTCAGTTGGCTGGAGTGTTGTCTCATGCACCAAAAAGTTGCTGGTTTAATGTACGGTCAGGGCACACCCTTAGGTTGCGGGTTCAACCCCCAGTCGGGGTGGGTACAATCGGCAACCAATCAACGTTTCTCTCCCACATCAATGTTTCTCTTTCACATCGATGTCTCTGCCTATCTATCTCCCTCTCTCTCAAAAACCAATAAAACATATCCTCGGGTGAAGACTTAAAAAAAACAACACTAAACCATTCTATTCACAAGGATATTGTATAAAAATGCTCAATTTAGGGATAGAGTGTTTGGTTTACTGATCCACAAAACAAAAACAAAAATTTTCTCACGAATTTGCTCTTTTCATGCATTCCCAGGAGAGTTAAAACATCATCAGGAATAAAACCATTGGCTGCGTTATCCAGCAAGCAAGACTTCTCCTTAGGCAGGTTTTTAAATCTCCTGTTTTATAGAAACTAATCCTCCTACAAACATCACAGAAAATGCAAATTTAGCTTTGTATTTATATAAAGAGGAGAAAAAGAAATATAGACCAATATACACACACCATTTTGGAATGTAGCCTCTTGCAAACACAACTGCATTTGCTTCTTCATGCTGAATCAAGACCACAGGGACAATCAGAAGTGAAACTAAATGACAGAATGATAATAGTATGGTTGAGTAGTTTATTATTTGTACCATTCTGGAAAAGTACATTGTACTCCAAAGGAATAACTAATAGTACAGCTGAATAATTGTATACATATATTGTTTATTTCAAGGAAAATGAAATACTTTAATGCCATGAAACTACATTTCATAATTATCCTTTAAGTCAACAAACAAAATCAAGCGTTTTCTTCTTCACAATCTGACTTTTCTGCAACTGTACTTCTCCCTGCTTCTGTCATGGCTCAGGGTTGTAAGCAACAGAGGCTGAATGAATATTCCAAATGAATAAGCAAAAGAAGAATATTTCAAAGTTAAACAGGTCACCAACTCCTCTGGAGGGCCAGAGACCCAGGCTTGAGATGAACTCGCAGAAGCAGTTCCCAAAACCGCACTGCAGAACTAGTCTGTCTGATGGAGAAACTGTTGCCAACACACAATAATTACGCAGTTCGAACCACTGCCATTTCCATGTCAGGAATTCCACCTCTAAAGAAAGAGAGTAAGTTCACCTTTGGTGTTAGTCAGGGTCCTCAATAGGAAAAAAAGAGAGAGAGTTGGAAGGTGGAGGAAGAATGGGAGGAAGAGGGAGAGAATACAGAAACAGGGATAGAGACAGAATAGAAATCAGCTCATGTGATTATGGAGGCTTGGTAAATCCAAAATCGGCGAGGGTAATCTGGCAGGAAAGAGTCTTGTAGTCTATTCAGGCCTTTAACTGATAGGATGAGGCCCACCTACACTGGAAAGGAAAACATGCTTTATCCAAAGTCCACCAATTTCAATGTCAATCTCATGATAAACATCCTCACAGAAACTCCAGGATAGCATTTGATGAAATATCTAGGTACTGTAGCTCAGTCAAGTTCACACATAAAATTAACCCTCACACCAACGCAACCCCCTTATATTACCAGCTATTGTGTCAAAATTTGGCCAAGACACGTGTGAGTGGCACAGTGAATCAGTGGGTGTCCGGACCAGGAAGAAGCCACACACTCCACAGGGTAATTACAGAGTGTTTACTATGAGGACTGTTTACAGTGATATGGGTGCGGATGGTAGCACAGCCATGGACCAGCAACAGGGGAAACCATGGCAGCCCCTGCATCTGCAGGGCCAAGGGGAACAGTCAGTAGACACAGTAGTTGCTGGGTTTTTTCTTTCCTTTTGATCCAGAGCTCTAGGGGGTTTTACTGAATGTAGCTCTCCTATACCAAAGGGATGCTGAGCTTTTTTCCATCACTGGTAGGTGCCACAGCCGGTGGTGGTAGGCCAGACTCCACTGACCACAGTAACCACAAACAGCAACAAAATCATTGCTCTCATCCCGCAAGACCCAGACTGTCTGTCCACTGTGTCCACACACCTGGTTTCAGTGCGAAGCTTCTCACCTGTTTTCTCCACCAGGCTGTCAAGGTCATCAGTGATCTCTAGGACTCTCTACTATCTCTACTCCCTACTCCTGGGGCAGCAACAATAGTCAGCACTACTAGACATAGATGGACTTCAGGGAATCAGTGTCTCAACGCGCTCTCATTCCTCAATCTCCTGCTACTATTGCCTTCCGCTGGCCAAACCCAACCAGAAGCCAGAGGCAGGGAAACCTTGGTGATGTGGTCCATGCACATCAGCCTCCTGTGGGACAGGGCAGGTAGAGAAGGAAGGGGAGTGGATCGGGAGGCACAGACAGATGAAGCCCATCCCCCAGAGCCTGGGTCACTGGCCTGGGCACCAGCTGTGAGACACACCAGGAAGCTGAGGGCCAGAAGGTAAGATTTAAAAGGAGGGAAATTTCCAAAATAGAAGAAAAATATTCCAGTGATGCTGATGCTGGGTAAATACAAATAAGACAATTGGATGAACTCCACCAGTTGGGCACATCCTAAAGGTCACAGACACCTTCAAGCACTAGCCACTGCTGTGGCACACCCCTCTCCAATCTTAGAAAACTTGAAAACAAGAAGATTCCTCACACAAAGGCTCTTGTCTCCTCTTCTAAAACGTCCCACGTCCTGGGACTCTAAGCCCTTTGCCTTTTCTCCAGACCTACAAGTTTTCCCTTGGAAGACATTGGACATCTTCTGCAGTTATCCAAGGAAAACAAACAAGAAACAAGCAAGCTTGTGCACAAATAAAACGGCCCATTTTAGCAAAGATACTCAATATGTAGGTTAACACCCGAATCTCCAATTTTATCTTAGCAATAGTCAAGGTCAAAGGATGAAGGACGCACAGCAGCCTCCTGCCATCTTCACTGCCGATCTGGTGATGAGTCACCCTATCTGCAGCTTGCAGGCAGGGGAAACTAGCAACAGCCCTTCCTCCAGGTGTTTTCTAAAAAAACAAGGCACCTATGCAAATATGACCTTAACCTCCAGAGCTTTCAGTCCAGTAGCTCTGCTTTTAAAAATAGACCAAGGTCAGAAATTGCAACTGGTGGCCTGGAATCCACTCAGACCCAGAGAAGTATATCATTGAGCCTGCACGGTGTTTTCCCACACTGAACTTAATACTGATTTTTAGCTGCCAATATTTAAAAATTGGGGAATTCATAACCAAAAGCCAGATTGCCAGCTTGTCCTAATATGTAGGATGCTCTGGGAAACCTGAGCTCATGTTCCAACAGGGCATCACGCAGCAAGAGCTGAGAAATAAATACTTGACTCCTTTTTCTACGACGTGTGCTCTTCAAGTCACCACCCCTCTGTCCCCCTGAAACGGAGGTTAACCGCGAGTGACTGACTGTCACCATAACTGCGCTTTTGTTTTTCTTAGTCAAGTTGGAAAGGAAACTATTTCTCACGCATGTCTCTATCAAAACGGAAGAAGTTCAAGAAAAACTAAGAGAACCACATGTTTCAGAAAGTGGAGAGCCTATTCTTGTGCTTGGATGATGCGGCCTGCTTCACTGATGGCGGCTTCCTTCCCGCGCGGGCCCAGGGGATTGTGGGGCCATGATACCTGCTGTGCCCCGGCTCCTTCGGAGTCTCTTTAGCCTTTGGTTCCTTATTTGGTTTGGCTTGCTTTTCAAACCCTAGACATACATTTTTTTTGTTGTTGTTAAAAGTGCTGCGTGCCACCTGTAAGAACAGGGATGTCCAGTTTCTTATTCATGCACTCAGTATCCATTCGACAAACAATTAGGGAGCCCTTAGGGACAAGGAGCTTAAGCCAGAGACGCGGCGATGAGAAAGATTGGCAGGATCTTGGCCCTCGTGGAGGAACCATTCTCCGTCCAGCTGCTTCCCAGAAACGATTTGGAGGACATTATCATGTAGCCTCCTTTTTCAGTGAGTGACTCCCCACCCAGCCTTTTCTTAAGCCGGCACGATGACCTGGAAAAGTACCCTTGCATATGGCCCCAAGAGCCGCTTTCTGTGAGAAGAAATCAGACAGAGAGGGAGAGGGGCCAAAATTATTTCACTGCCAAGGCCCCAAATGTTCTCACTACTGTATCAGTCAAGATGGGCTGTTGTGCTGTGGTGACAAGGGACCCCAGTTTCAGTGGCTTAGCTCTTACTCGTGCCGCGTGTCTGGTCCCAATCAGCTGTGCCGCTTCTCCAAGTCAGCGGCCCCCTGGGACTAGGCTGCCGGAGCAGCCTCTTTCTGTGACCTGGCCCCTTTGTAGACGGAGGAAAGAGCTGGAATAGAACCGCACAAAAGCCCTTATATCTTCTGCTTGGAAGTCTCACCCCTCACTTATATTCCCATTTCTTTGGACAACGCACACCTTATAGCCACACTTGACTTCAAAGGGGTGGGGTTATATAATCCTCCAGCAGGAGGGGCAGCACAGGGAGGGAGGGCACTTCAGGGAAGGAGAAATGACATTCTGAGCAATACACAATCTACCACAAACGGTCGGCACTGGCCCCTCGGGAGAAAAATAAAAACAGAGTTTGAGCATAAAGATTATATTTGCAATAAACTGATAGTCTCCAGCTAAAAAGTCAAATAAGCAAATGAAGAAAAGCTCAGAATTGATGGTGTTCCTATGTCTTCACTGCAACAGTCCTGGCCACAGGTTTTCCTCACAAAGCAGATGGATGCCCACACTGTGTATCATGACTGATATCCCAAGGTCAAGTTTCCCCTGCCTGCTCATCATAGCACAGTGACTGAACAGGAAGCCTAGACAAGTTGTTTTGGGGGGGCGGGGGGGGGCTATTCAATACCTTCCTGACTCAACTGATTGATGAATAATAACTTCTAAAATTAACTCTACATTTCATTATAGTCTGAAATGAAATTCACTCCGCTTACCTGAAATCCTGGAAAATGGAAGTGATGAACAAATGTCCTTTAAGGTCCTAAAATCGTCTTCCTCCCAAGGTGTCTTTCAGGCATCACATAAGAGGGTGGGAGGAGGGTTCATTTCCTTTTGTAGAACCTCTCTTTCTCCCACAGCCTCTGAGAGCACCCACAGGTTTATGATCTTAACCATCAGAAAGGTCTTAGTTCTTTCTTTACCCCCTTAGTAGGAGATGAAACTTGGCAATTGAAGACTATAATTACTTTCCACCCATGCTAACTCTTACCTTTTCTCTCTCAAAAATCACCAGCAGAAATTGTAAAACACAGATGGGAGGAGGCCGCTGTGTGATTCTAAAGAACTGGGGCGGGGATGAGAGGGCTGTAAATACATGAAAGCCTTGCAGGCAGGCAGGGAATCCTCTTGTCCCATGAGAGGAAGGCACTTAATCCCAATGGAGGTGAAGAGGGAGAAGGAATCCTGAGACGTTTAAAGCAATCAGCAGGATCTGCAGACCATTGGAGCCACCGTTTATTTTTGTTTGTTTGCTTTCAGTCCCAAAGAGACATAAATTGAAGATCCCCAAATCATTTTACCATAGGCCACTGAACGTTCACTCCATGGGAAAACACAGTTAAAAATAGCCATAGTGTTATTACGTATCTAAGAACCTTTTGTCAGGATCTGAAAGTGGGTGGCCAAATGAGCTTTCTCAAATTTAAGCTCCTTAACCCACATTACCACTTCCTTTACCACTGATTTCTAAACTCAGAGAGTATGTACCAAGCATCCATAGGCTGTAAAATGACTGTAGATGCAGAATCTACTTACCCACCAGGCAATGAGCATTTGCCTCAGGTCTACCTCTGAGCAGGTATCTGTGCAGACAAACCAGTTAAATAAACAAGATCTCACATAGTCTTAGGCAAATCCTTCCCACAAAACATGAGAAGGTTTACATTTTTATTAGCTTGATTATTAACAGAAAAACCTAGAAGAACCCTGATAGAAAAGCCTACGGGTGAAGTGGAAATTTGTCTTAAAGCCATATTACAAAGAGGTCTTATACGAAGCAAAACTTGACGCTTTCTAAGATGCAAATGCTATAGTCAAAAAAGAAGAACTGGCAGGCATAAAGTCAGTCCATGCACAATGAAGAGGTACGTGCTGGAGATATAGACATGAAGAAGATGGATACAATTCCCATCCTTCACAGGACTTCTAGTCCATGGGGAATAAGAGCCAAATATTTAGAAATTTGATGAGCACTGTGGGATGAGAACTACACACAGCTGTGGAATATAGAACAAACATTTAACACTGGGGAGTCAGAGAGGCTTCCTCGAGGAAGTACCTTGGAAGCTGAGACCTAGAAGACTGGTGGACCACTAATGAGAACCCAAAGGCAGCTCACGTTATTGCCCACGGAGATTCTCACCCTTGTCAGCTTTCCTCCCAAGGAGCTCCCACCAGGTGTGGCGCGTCCCGATCATCAAAGCTCAGCAACAAACTACCCACCTGGTTTTATTAGGAAGCTGTCGGGGAGGGAAAGACTATTCCTTCTTCCCTTGTAGGTTCTTTTGCTCATGTAATAATTAAATTGACATAAGACAGATTAACAGGAGAAAAAATGAATTTACTTTGGTAAAGATGGGAGCCCCATAAAAATACGAGACGCAAAGGCAGCCAGGCAGGTGAAACTTACATGCCATCATGGAGTGAGATAGGAACCTGGGCCTCAAAGCAGAGGAGGGTAATTTATAGCACGAGAAGAAGAGCAGGTGTTTGCTAATTAGATGTTTGCCCCGCCACATGGATAGGTCATTCAGATAAACAGAACTGACCTGTGGTGATAGCCCTCTCTGTTTTTCCGGGCCAGTCTCTTACCTAAAGTCTTTTAGGTCATTAAGTGAGGGGTGAAATTTCTCTTGTGTCTGTTAAGTCCGGTTTGCCATCCGCTCAAAACAGTCCACATGCCAAACAGTGTATTTGGGGGTCACTGTTCACAGGTAATAAGACGAATGGAGAAACAAGTTGAGGACTGTTCTGGGTCCAAAGAAGTTTAAATGGAAAACGAGCTCACAGGAGTGAGCTAATTTGGATTTTGTGAAACAGTCGGTCGCTAACTTCCGCCAAGATCACAGGTAACTACACCTTCTCCTTCCCCCAATCAAGAAGAGTTCCTCGTTTTTCATACGGTCTTTTAAAAACGATGAGGCACAAAGCTGTAGTTTTATAAATGGAACAAGAAGAAGAAACTTCTTGTCAATTGTTTGACAAATGTATTTCAAAACTTTAAGATTGGTGCAAGGAGAAAAATAACAGCATGTGTTATCAATAATCAATACTATCCTTACATTTAAAGATGAAATTGTACGTTGCTTTTCTCAAATGTCATGATGGAGTCAGAATGGGAGTATTTGATCCCATATTTCTCATTAATGAGCGATTATGCCGTTTAACCAGCAATACTCTAGTTGGCAAGCAGTTGCGTGTAGTTTGAGCCGATGGATAAGGCTGGTATGGAAAACCCTCAGCAAATCGATTACAAGCAGGACAACTGAATTGGTGTTATTAATCCGTCTTCCAAAGATATGTGAGCATAACAAGTAAAAGTGTTCTTTGCTACAATTCTTATAATTAGGATGTCTGCTTCTTCTGGGCATTATTTTAACCACATGGAGTGTCTTCTTCATTAGCTACTTAGAAAGAACTTGGGTTAGACCCAAGAAGACCAGGAGAAATCCTATCTATGACCGAAGTATATTTGCCCATAGTGCTGTTATCACAAGGACATCTGGCTACCTTTTCCTTTTCCCTATGACAGGTGCCGCTTGTCCCCACCCCTCTGCCAAGGGGAACTAAACTGAGTTCTCTCTACTAACCTAGAAGGCATTCTATTGATCAAAGCCACCTTAGCTGAGTCACATTTCTTATTGAGCCAAGAGCAAACCCACCCAGGAACCTTGTCTATAGAAAGCACTCTCTCAACAACCAGAGATTCCTTTGTAAGGTTAAAAAAAAAAAGGCCATATAGGTATATCATTCCTGGTGCTCCGTGGTGCGTGTCAACAGACAGAAAGACTCCAGGGGAACTTGTTTCTGGCCTTTTTTTGAAATAAACATAACTATAACTTAGACTTTGGGGATCTACAAGTCTTGAAGTGAACTCCTGGGTAACCTTACAGGTTGTGATACATTTATTAGGTGGGAATAGAAGTATATGAGTTATGTCTTACTGTTCTGGGGGAAAATATCTCTTGAGAAAATTATAGCAAAGCAACAGGACTTTTTATTTTGTTTTCTGTTTAAAAATAAATAACTATTCTGAGAGGATCATGGTACATTTTGAGATTTTTATCCTGAGCTACCTGTATTTACCTTATTTGTAATGTGTCTTGAACAATTATTATTTCTACCACCCACATGATATAGGGATGGTAACAATGTTTCCACTGGAGCTACTAGTAATCAAACTAGTCAGTATATTTTATTTTCTCCATGTATTCGTAAAGCATTTTTTAAAATTGATTCCTCAGTTCTGAGCCAGTTGCATTCAGTGAAACACAATGAGTTTTCAACAGCGAAGTCAGCTTTCAGCATTCTATGGTTTGTGTTAGGTTCAGCCGTTCTTCCAAAGAATATGCCAACATATTCTTTGGATAACTTACCGCGTTTCTTTCTTGACCTTCTCCCAACCAACAGCAAGAAAAAAATTTCCCCCAAAGCCAGATTTAAAATATAAATATTAGCCGATAGACTGTCAACTTTCCAAATGTCAGCAGGATAAATAAAAGGCTGCAGACTGATTATTGGCAGAAGCAGGGACACACAAAATGACTCCAGTCTTTCTAAAGGGCTGTCTTTTGTCATCTACCTCGTCCCAGACTGGTTTGAAATGATCCAAGCTCAGATTCCGTTTGGGATATTTACAGCTCATTTCCGTTTATGTAATTCCCTTCTTCAAATTGACTGATGGTCTCTTTCTTTCCTCCTTTCTACATGTGTCTCACCGTTCTCCAGAGGTTTTGGCTTCTAGGAGAAACATGACTGAACTATTCAGAAGTTTGTTTATGACTCCAACCAAAAAAAAAGTACTCTCACATTTTCATACAGGAAGTTCTCCATGATACTTTCAAATCTTTTCAGCTCTCCATTATGTTCTCCATTATCCACACTTTCTTTGCAATTTTCTTTTCTGTGAAGATTCATAAATATCTCAAATGTTCTTACTGTTTTAATGCAGCATTAAAGATTTCCCTAAGGAAATGTATAAGAAATATTATTCTTCCTACTCATCGATCGTCCCAAACAAAATCTCTCAGTTTAAAATATCCCAAACACAAGAAATGGTTCTCATTTTCCCTCTGATCACAGGGAGTTTGTCTTCAGGAGTAAGAAATAGAGGGCTGGGCAACCCGGGTTGGAGTGAAACTCGTATTTTCATTTGGATTAGGTTTCTATTACTTGTGAAACACTTCACAACTCAAAACAATACGAATTAATTTTTCTGTAGTCAGAAGTCTGGTTTGGATTGGCTGGCTTCTCCACTCTGGATCCCACGCGGCTCAAGGTAAGAGCCAGGTTCGTTCCTAACTGGAGGATCTGGGGAAGAACGAACATTACGGCCGGCAGGCAGGTTGTTGGCTGGATTCATTTCCTCCTGGTGGCAGAACTGAAGCCCCAGTTTCCCTGCTGGCTGTCAGCCAAGGGTCAGTTTTAGAGTTTCCAGGCAGCCCACATTCCATATGGTGGTACCTCCTTGCAATAGCTGGTCCAATCCCATCACCCCCAGCCTGAGAAAATTCTGTCTGTGAGGCCTCATCTGATTCAGTTGGGCCCACTCAGATAATCCAGGGTGACCTACCTTCACTACCTGTGCAAGTCCCTTTGCCATGTCACATATTCACAGGATCTAAAGATTACGGCGTAGTCACCTTTGGGAGAGGGCATTATGTAAACTATTACATCACTGTATATTCTTCTTTGTATTTGGAATTCATGCCATTTGTATGTATTAGCTATTCAAAAATTAATAAAAATCATAGAAGAGGACATATGGAACAAGAATATGACAACATTTGTGGAAGTTGTAGCGTATTTGCTGAATGCTTACCAAGTGACAGGCTCTGTCCAAAGTGCTATGCAGGTATCACCTAATTTAATCATCACAACAGTATCATCTTGATTTTACAATGAGGAAACCCAGGTCCAGAGGGGCTCAATGTTTGCCCAACATCACCTAGCTTGTGTGTGTGACCATGTTACACGCCCAGAGATAGCTGGCACCACCAGAGCCTGCTTCTAACACTAGGCAGCCCTGCCTGCCAAGTCCCCAGCTGCAAGAAGTTCTGCTCTGATTCCTCCTCCGTTTCTCCCTCTTACAGAGGTTTCTCCAGGGAAATAAATGGCTGAGGAAGCGACTTGAAGGGCACTACGTTTTACGAGAGCCCCGGGGAAAGCTTTCTTGTTCTAATAGATCAACACCTCTGTACAGGCCATTTTTCTGCTGCCCGTCCCAGGTGGGAGAGAGCTGGAGGCCACCACCAGAGCCAGCGGGATGGGCGAGGCCAGGAAAGGCACTGGGTGCAGTTTGTAGAGGTGGCAGGCTACCAATCACCTCCCTGACTATCTCTACCTTCTTCTCAATTCCACATCTATCTATGACCCCAAAGGCCACCAAGTAGCTGCCTAGTGGTCTTCTAAGGCCTTCTGTCCCAGACCACCCCTCAGCTAACAGGAAGCTCCATTTTACCTCTGCCTACACCAGCAGACCATTGCAGAAGGGGGTGGAGGGCAGAGAACAGAGCCCCCCAACACTCCCCTCCATACACATGCTCCAGGCATCCTGCCCAGTGCACACGGAATTGAGCTCTATTTCTCCCAATGATACAAGTAATTGACGTTCATTGAAGAAAATTATATATTATACAGTGAGCAAAGGGAAGAAATTAAGTTACCATATCTCTCCACCAGCACAAAGCCACTGTAATATATTGGTGTATGTGCCTCCAGATGTGTATACCAGTGTGCGTGTGTGAGAAGGAAAAAATAGGCAAAGAGAAAATAAATTGCATTCTTTTTTTTTGGAAAAAGTAGAATCATCCTACATATAGTTTAACATGATTTTATTTATATTTGTTATTTTTGTGAACATTTTTTCCCATCAGTAGACACACCTCTACGATGATACTCTTACAGTTCAAAAGTGGTTTCTGAAAATAATTTAAACTGAGTAACACATGTTCATTGAGGAAAAATTAGAAAATACAGATAAGCAAAATAAAATTGTTCAGTCTACCGTGTGAGGTTGAAATCCACATCCGCTGTAAGCATTTCCACCTTCACTGTTCCTGAAAACACAGTCTTCCAGCCCTCCAAAGTTGAACACAGTCGCCAAGATTTGCTAGACAGGATTTTGCTAGACACACTTTTGCTAGACGGGCAACAGCAAACAGAAGAGCAGCTAGACTTTTGCTCACATCCTCGATTATTTCCTGGAAACTAAGTTAAGAAGTGCTGGGTGAGGGGACATGCACGTTTTTAAGGCCATCGATCAATATCGTTAAATTGCTTTTAGGGAGGTTCCAGGGTTTGGGGGTACTTTTTCCAGGTCCCCTCACCAACTGTGGGTGGTATAATTTTTTAAGTCTTTCAGGGATCCCATACAAAACAGTTCAAAAGAACAAAGCTCTTCTGTGTCTTATGTTGGGAGTTCAGCTCTCGTAGCTTTTCTGGCATAGCGTTTTAATCAGACCCTGGCCCACTGCGAGAGCAGATATGTTCTTATGCAGGAAAAATGAAAAGACACATACATTTACAAGGAGAAAATGATGACATAACAAAGGAAAAGACTCCAGTGAAGAAAGAAATAGGATGCCTTTTGAAACTGTTTTGATTTCGTTTTCCTTAGTGTCCAGTCCCAAGGACTGCATCTGTAACTTTAAGACTGTGGTGTCAAATACCAATTTAAAAAAACCTGAACAGGCTCTGGGTACTCTGAATACCTTAGCACAAAGAAAGGGAAACACAGGAATATTCCATGCGCTTCTCTCTTGCCCTGCTCGTCAAAAGACAAAGCACCTGTTGGTAAGGTTCGTCTTTAAGAAGCTCTTCCTGTCTTTTGTGGTTTGTCAAAGCGCTTAATCTACCACATGGGGCTCAGTCCAGCAAAGGCATTGGCCCATTTCCAGCAATTACCCAAGAAATTCTATTTCAAACACTGAATCTCCAGTCTTAATCAACTTGCAAATCCCAGTCACCCCCAGCAGTGAGCAATCACAGGTGAGTCTGATGGGAGCAGTGATTGTGTTTCTGAGCCCAGAAGACCCCTCTCCATCAGCTCTCACTTGGAAATCCCTGGTGTCTCCTGTCTCCGGTTAAATTTTGCTGTTTACAGATAAGATGTCTGAATGAAGAAGGAAATGATGCCCGGGGCCCGGAAGGGCTGCTGAGTTGGGGCCGACTCCTGCTGTGGCCTTTGGGCTGGAGCTTGTGGAAGGGAAGCCATGACTCAGGAAAGAGATATGTGTCCTGCTCCTTAGCACCATCGAGTGCCTGGCTTGACCAGATATGTTTCTCCCAGCCTCTCCAGCAGTGACCGTGCTGTGCCTGCCACCTGAGGGTAACTGATGCCCTTGCAAATTTGGCTTTGGTGCCTGCAACTATTTTAGAGGGACGTGTACCCAGAGCTCCTAGTTTAACCCCAGCAGCGCAGCCCTTTTCGCCTTGCGGAAAGCTGCCGTCTCACAGAGCGAAAACCCCAATGGCAGCGCCCCAGGTGCCCAGCAGGGGTGCAGGTCGCATTATTACAACGAGGGGAATGGGTCAGCTCTTCACTGTGGACTGGAAAGCTCATTCATTTGGAACATCTGCACATTAAAAACCACACACCGGGTAAAGAATTCTTTTCCTTTGTAGGCGAATCTAGGAAAGACTGTCACAGAACTTACCATTTTATGTTATGGATTAAAAAGAAAAAAGCCTGTTTCTGCTTTTTTTGAAAGTGCTGAAGTAGAAGGGGACGGACAGAGGTCCTCTAAATTTGCCTTTTAAACACGAGATCTTACCTCCGAAACCTGCCAGCACAGTTATTCCAAAACACTGTATTGAAAATTAACTCTCTCTGTAGAAGTAGTCATTGAATTCTAACCAAGTTACACTTTTTAAAATAGCTAATATTTATGTTCTAATTAAACCCAGCAAAAATACCACAGGCATTTTTTTTGGAATTGGGTCAGAAATGAGGAAATCAGTTGTTGCCGACCCTACCATCACACACATCGGCCAACAACTCAGCACCTCCCCGCGTCGTGCTTCTCTGAACAGCAGGCAATGTTCGGCATTGTCACAAGGCTGCTTTCCTGGGCTTTGCTACACAAGCATCTTCTACCTGCATTATTTTTCAGGGCTTTTCCCCCCAATCTTGCAAAAAAGAAAGGAAGGAAGGAAGGAACTCTACCTACCTATTCTTCTATCTACAAAGATTCCTCCCATAATTTGTTATTAGTAAATGAAGTCCTGATTCTCCTGCATTGAAACCTTAAGGTCTGTGCCTGAGAATAGTTGCACCGTGTTTTTGCTTGGGTTACGTAGTCTGTTAAACACTGAGAAATAGTATCAGGCAAGAGTTACCACCACACACTCTGACATTGATGCAACCCATGCCTCAGGCCACGTGTGCTCTGAGGCGTGGCTGACCCTTTCCTGCCCACAGAGAGCCAGAAGGGCCTGGAAATTCATGCTAACTCCTCTGCCCTCAAAACTGATCTGTATCCAATAGCCAAGAGTATGAAAACCTAAGGTCAAGGTAATTCAGGGACGTCATTCAGATTTTCTCAGTGGAATCAGGCTAGAGACACCCATGGGCTTTTGCTTGAAATCTTACCCCTACTCGGTTTCTTCCTGTTTCCATCACCTATTGCTGCATAACAAACTATCCCAACCTTCACTAATCTATCGCTGCTTAACAAACTACCCCCAAATCGATGATCTATTGTATAAAAAGACCCCAAACCTCAACTGTCTATTGCTGAGTAAGAAACTACCCCAACACGTAAAACAGCAGTTGTTTTATTTGCTCATTATTCCCCTGGTCAGGAATTCAGGCAAGGCCTAGTGGGGGTGTCCATGATGTCTGGGGACCTCAGCTGGGATGGCTGAAGTGATTGGGGAGCTGGATGGGATGCCTTAACTGGTGTCCTATGTCCCTGTCATCTGGGTTCCTCAGTTCTCCCTGTGGCTTCTCCATGTCTCTAGCTGGGATTTCTTCACAGCTCGGGGATCCCACGGTGGTGGAGTTTCTTACATGGTGGCCAGCTACCCTTAAGGACGAGGAGAAGCTGCTAGGCCTCTTAACCAATAAGCCTGGAGTTGTCTCAGCTCGGTTTCTGCCACGACTGCTGTCGGAGACAGGTCAGAAGGCCAGCTCTGCTGGGGGAGGAGTAGAGCGCACCTTGGCCACAGGAGTGGCTTGTGCCCCCGGGGAGGGAAGGAACGGAGGGCAGCCAGTTTTGGAGAGCAGCTCACATAGTCCCCTCCCTTGTCCTGCCTGCTTCCTTATGGGTTCCTCCTGGGAGAACTTTCTCATTGAAACCGCTTGTACTGGTACCCAGTCTACCTCTGCAGAACCTGACCTGACACAGGTCATCCCAATCCAAAGGTCCACGCTCTTCTTCCAAGGACTGTTACTAGCACCGGCCAAACCCACATCTCCATCCCGACACCGGCAAAACCCCAGGAGGAAACAGTGCAGCCCTAAGTCAGAGGAATCTCAGTTTCGGCTGCTCATCAAAACCACCTGGGAGCTTTGAAAGAAAAAAATGTTCAGGTCTTCTACAAACCCTAGAGATTCTGAATTAATTGGGCTGGAACAAGACCTACACAAGGTCACTTGGGGTGTTTCGTTTGTTTGCTTTTCATTTTCCCTAAAATTTCTAATGTGCAGCCCAGGTTGCGAATCACTGTTCTAAGCATTGGGGTGGCCAAAGATCTGTTTAGTGTTTTTGTAAAACACAAGACATATTTTTTCATTTTCACCAGTAACTTTATTGATTTGGATATTCTGAGTGTGTCAGCTGTCTCCCACTATGGGTATCTAGTGGGTGGAGGCCAGGGGCGCTGCTACACATCCTCCGGTGCATAAGGCAGCCCCACAGCAAGGAATTATTTTGTCACAATGTCGATAGTAACAAGAAACTTTGCAAACCACTTTTGACACATTCAATCAGTCACAGCACCTTCTACACACACTGCACGAATCTTTCTTTGTGTTTCAGTTGCATTTTTACTTTTCTTGAAATAATAAAGCATAATATGCCAAACATGTTGCATATTTTCTTCCATCTTCAATATTAAAATGGCTGCACAAAATTCACCAATTTCAATAAGCTTTTTTTTTAAAGATTTTACATATTTATTTTTAGAGAGGAAGGGAAGGAGAGAACTATCAATATATGGTTGCCTCTCATGAGTCCCCTGCTGGGAACTGGCCTGCAACCCAGGCATGTGCCCTGACTGGGAATCGAACCGCAATCATGTGGTTTGCAGGCCTGAGCTCAATCCACTGAGCTACACCAGCCAGGGCTTCAATAAGCTTTTTTTAATGCATATTGATATGACAGCTGAAACAATATAATGTAACAAAATTGTTTCAAATAAAGTTAAAGACCACTAAGCACTACTAGAGCCATCATATGGAAAAAAATAAACGAACTCTTCAGCCAGCCCAATAGTTCCAGCTGTGTANCCTGCTGGGAACTGGCCTGCAACCCAGGCATGTGCCCTGACTGGGAATCGAACCACGATCGTGTGGTTTGCAGGCCTGATCTCAATCCACTGAGCTACACCAGCCAGGGCTTCAATAAGCTTTTTTAATGCACATTGATATGACAGCTGAAACAATATAATGTAACAAAATTGTTTCAAATAAAGTTAAAGACCACTAAGCACTACTAGAGCCATCATATGGAAAAAAATAAACGAACTCTTCAGCCAGCCCAATAGTTCCAGCTGTGTATGTTCAAGCTTAGTGTGTGGGGAGACAGGAGGATTAAAATGCCACAAGGTGTCCTGTGAAGAGGGAAAAAAAGAACCCTTTATCAAATCACCTCTTGCCCTGGAAACAAAAATCTTATCACCGCCATCAAATAATGTTGGTTGCAAATCTGCTTTCCAAATCCGGTTGCTTGATTTTCAAGTCTAGGAGAGTAGCAGCCTCTGTACATGTCTTGGCTGAATAGAAGTCACATATGCACACTCTCCTAGTTTTGAAAAGCAAATTACAGTTACCACGTACCCTTTGCCATATGACACGTAGCAGAGAGAATGTGATTCTTAAATCAACGTAGTACTACCTTGCTTTCTCTTCATGGGGGACAAAAAACAATCTTGGGTACCTTGGAGCTGCACTGGAAAAAGCATGTCTGCCAATGTCATTTAGTAAGCTGTTAGGATGAAATCTGCCTGTGAAAATTTCATAGTCTAGAAGGATACTTCAGAGGATAAAGTGCCAGTAGACACTTTTCCTGGCTAATTCCACAAAAATAGGACAGCATTTTCCCTTTTTCTTTTTCTTGCTGAACCTGTTAACCCTTACATGATACAGAGGAGACAGTGTTTTAACTTCCTGTTGTTATATTTTCCCGTAAAACTTTATATCCTTATTCCTAATTCTCCATTTGGTTGCTATAATCACTGGCTTTTATTCTATAAAACTTTGCTTTTTAACTAGCAAGATACAGATCAATGTAATACAAAGTATGTGCTAACACAGAACTAGATTCTGCTCTTCCATGCGTGGGTGCCAAGTAGGGAGACAATAACTGCAAACACAGTTCGAAAGAAACTTGAGCTGACCCCAGATATAAAAGCCTCCTCTTTCACGGGAAGCAGCAGTCTTGAAAAAGTCGCATTTCCACATTGCACTTGCCCCTTCCCCAGGAATTTTAACATCTGTGAAATGAGGAGATGTCTTATAATTTTTAGAATTTAATTGGCTTTTTTCTGTCATGGTTGTACATAAAGTAATGGTCCACCTTAAAGACAATAACATCTTAGTTTAGACAAAATAAGGCAATCCACACCGTCCTGGCCAAAGAGAGAACTGAATAGATTTTTGCATTAAATGCAGGTATGTGAAAGCAAGAGAAAAACTTTCTCTCTGATGAGAAAATTTTTTCTCATCAGAATTTTCTCTCTGATGCAGCCCCTTTTGGGCCCTTCTTGGAGCAAACAAAGCTTGGAGTATTTTTTGCAGGCATGTATGTATACACATATATATACATTATATCTACTTGTGCATATGCGTAGGGTTTATGGGAGACCCATTCTCAAGGAGACAACAACCTAGCTAGGGTGGGGCAGTGGGTGAAAGGCACGGGCAAAGCGGGGTAAGGGTGGCCAAAGGCCAGGGTGACCAGAGAGCCAAGAGAGAGAGTCCTTTGTTCTGAGGACTGGCATAGCTGCCGTGGTGAAGTGAAGAGGTTCCATACTGATTGACAGGTAGAGGTGGTATCAGCTTCCCCCGGGGGTGTGACTACCCAAACATAGGTATGTGTGGGGGTCTGTTAGCCCGAGTTGCTCCGGGCCCCATTTGTTCATCTTGTTGTAAGACAGATACGTGACAGGAGGCAGTTAATTGGGGCAGTTACCCAAAGTTATTCCTGGGCTCTTTCTGTAAGCATTAAGGATTTCATTGTAAAACAGATAATGACCAGAGGTAGGCAATTAACCAAAGCTGTTTTATGGGCCTCTTCCTCTGGGCTCCGTGGACCCTCTCCCAAATTTTAGGCCTTGAGGTGGAAGCACAGTTTCAAGGCTTTCTTTCCCCGATAGTGGAAACAGTACATAGACTCTCAGGGGCTTCCCTCCTCCCGTGTTAGCATGTGTTTCCTGTGATGTTGTAACACTTGGCAATGTTACCGGACCGGGCTCAGGACAGCTGAGTTAGTGGGTGAGACGCGTCTCCCTCCTCCTCCCTGCCTTGGTTTGCTATCTAGCCTACCCAACAGTAATACATATTGCAATTAGCCAGTTGGCATTTGGCTGAGTTCCCACAACACATTTCTGTTTCACAAAAACAGTCCTTGGATTTTTAACGCTAATAAGAGCTCTAAGCCAAACTTTCAGGAGGATAATCTTCGACATCCGTTAAACATGTGAATCCCAGGGCCTTACCCCAGACGTTTTCATTCAGAACTCAGAGGGCAGTGGGTCTGGGAGAGCGTTTGTGTGATTAACAAGCTCTATGGGGGAGTCGGACGCATGCCACCACTGAACAACTCTGCGCTGGTGGTTTAAAACTCCAGGGCAACGAGTCACACCCTCGGCACATCAGTGGTGAGGTTTCCCAAGCCCATCTGCGCAGCACTGGTCTCCAAATGTCCAGAGTCACCTGGCTGTAGGCTCACACTGATCAGTAGGTGTATCTCTAGCCCACCGTTCTTTCACACCAACTCGGTTTCTCCCGTAGTCTGTCTGTTTTCTGCCCTCTGTGAAATCCTTGTGTCCCAGAGCTGGGGTCTCTGTGACAGCTGTTCCGAAAGTGTTCATTCCGTAAAAAGAAACTGAGGCCTAAAGTGGTTTACTTAACATAGTGAAGGGTCAAGGAAATTTGGGTGGAGTAGGATTGATTTATTTGCCGAGTAATTTTCATTTTCAACAGCCACGAGGAAGCCACCTCTTTCACTAATGCGGAATTATAACCCAGCTCAACACTCAGGGATTGCTCTCCACCTCCCCTCCATTTTCCAAATATTACAGGTAGTGGGAGGGGTAGGTTGAATAATGGCCCCCCGAAACCTATGACTATGTTACCTTACAAGATAAAAAGGATTTGGTGGATGTAATTAAGTTAAAGATCTTGAAAGGGGGAGAGTAGGCCGGACAAGATGGAAGCACAGGCCAGAGAAGAGAGAGATTGCCGCACCACTGGCTTTGAAGAAGGGAGAAGGGGCTATGAGTCAAGGAATAGGTAGCCTCTAGAATCTAGAGAAAGCAAACAAATGGCTTCTCCCCTTAAAGCCTCCAGAAGACATGCCAGCCTGCTGATACCTTGGTTACAGACCAGTGGTATCCACCCAGAATCGCAGGATAACTCCTGTGATTTTTAAACCACTAAGGTGGTGATCACTTGTTATAGCAGCAATAGAAAATTAATACAGTAGGGTTTTAAATACCCTTCTTACTATAGAGCAATACCCTTCTTACTATAGGTCACTCAGAACAGTGACCTACAGGAGACCCAAGGAGCAGGCCTTGCCTGGAACCTGTGAAGCAGGACACTGGCTTTCCTGTTTCTCAACAGCAAATGGGATGAACTGCCTACGGCTCTGGCTCTTTACAACAAATGTCAAGGTCTCTGGGCCCATTCCAGGAGATGCGCTGTTTTTTATGACCACGTGGGAGACCTTACCGTGTGGTAAGTCTGCAAGTCTTCCTGAGAGTCTGCAAGTCTCCTGTCAAAACTCACTGGTGTTTGAAAGCATTTTTGCTTGCTATTGGGTTGTGCATAAGGTTCTATCAGAGTTTAGAGGATAGAGTTTAGAAGATAAAAGAAAGCATGCCACTGAATGTCTGCCCTACATGAGGCCATGAAGGGGACTAAACTGTCCCATGCCAAGAAGTGGCCCCAGGCACTGCCTTTTGCTGTCCCATTCACTGTCCTGTCTCTTGACCCTCAGCCTCCCACCCTTCATCCATCCCACTAAGACCTTCTTATACCAATTCTTAAGCTTTTGGAGTCTTTGGATGATTTTTACCATCAGGAAGAGGGTAGAAACTTGGGGGTGAGATGCCAGATGGTGTCTGCTGGGTTTCAGCCCTACACTTGCCTCCTGTAGCCGGGTTACTCCTGCCAACGCACACAGCCGCAGAGGACCTTCCCCGGACTTGCCTTCCACCTGGCTTCCTGTCAGATGCTATGACGCAAGGCGCCCGCAGGAGTCTGGGAGGTGAGAGGAAGAAAGAAGCCTTTTCTCTGCCGATTTGGTTGTGCTCTTGCGGAGGCAGCCGCCACAGTGAAGGAACGCAGGGGTGGCTGCGGTTGGCTGTGGGGGAGTGCAGGCTTCTGGGCTGCTGCCAAGTCCGCCAACGCGGCCCTGACAACAGCACATTGTGCACTCAGAGTAACATTTTCTTCCCTTTGTTCTCTCAGATCCGGAGGTGGTAACCGCTTCCGGCACTTACTGATCTTTGGGAAATCTTACCTTCCCAATTTTTCCCCTCTACTTCATCTAACGCCTTAACAGCCAGCTCCTTCTTTGAACACCTACAGTAGTTTCTGTTTTCCTGAGTAGATGCAGACTGATAAAAACCCAACTTTTCACTTTCATTAGCAGGGGACGGAGAGCGAGTGAAACCCTTTATCTCCCTTCAGCATCCTGGGTGTTATGGATCTCATTTCACTGGGATCAAACGAATCCAAGTAGGATCCTGCCCAGAAAAGAGGGGTGGCTTGAATTTGCAACACATCTCACATCAGACTGAAAGCCAACGTTCCTTCTTCTATGCTCATGGTCTTAGTTGGTTTCCCTAGCAGGTTTCATGCATTAGGGACTTATTATGAGAGTGCTACCAGCAGCGACCCACAAAAACAGTGGAGGTAAGCAGGGCATGATGAAGCCAAGTAGAGATGGGACCACGGGTAAAGCCTCAGAGGCCACTCTAGCCTGATCCGCAGGGAGCTCTGAAGCCTCAGAGCTTTCATAACGATTGCACCCACTATTTTCTAAGGGTGGCCCGAGGAGGCCATAAACTCCCAGCAATTTAGTGCTCATAGCCTAGAATAGGCCTCTAAAGATTTGCAGGTGTGAGCCTTTGGAAACGAAACTACCCTAAAGCTGGGGGAAGGCACACAGAAAAGACCAAGGGGACCCAGGGGATCCAGCCAGAGTGCTGACAGGGCACCTCTCTGATTAGGGCTCTTACTGCATTTGCCTGTGAAGAAGACCTGCAGAAAGGGACGGCCAGTGCTCCTCCTCTGCCTCCCGCTTTTCTTGCAAGGTCTTCCATTGGCCAACTCCAAGCAATAACCACAGAAGGAAGGAGATTCTGGGAAATGTAGTTCCCAGCTCAACCAAGTTAATAATAGAACAATCCAGATATTAAGCCTAGCTGTTTCAGTAAGTGTCACAAAATCCCCAGATGAGGGTGGGTGTCCTTTTGCCAGAAGACCCACAGGTAAGTGTGGGTAGAAGGCCCATCAGTAGCAGGAGGCACTGTTGACACACTCCTCTGTGTGGTCCCCATGGAGTATTCGATCAGATGGAAGAGGATGTTCTTCAGGAGAGTAGGGTGCCCTGGCCCTGACTTGGGCCCTGGAAGGTGTTAGACCAGCTGTGGCCACCGGTTCTGGTCCTCTTACCTGAGCAGCCCCACCCCCAACTTCCCTGAGCCTCTGATCTCAGTTTTTAAGTGCTTATTTGGGAAATAAAAAATACTGCTCAATGGTGATTTTTATTCTCTTCACATATCAATTTAGAGGCATTGTGGTGTTGCTGGAAACATGATCTCCGAAGCCAGAAGTTCTGGGTTTGAGTATTAGGTCCGTCACTTACCAGCTGTTTACCCTTGACCGAGTTGCTTAACATCTCTGCCTCAGTTGCCTCCTTTGTCAAATAATAATGTCACTGCCTTTCTTAGATAGTTATTGGGAGGATTAAAGGAGCTTGTATGTGTCAGTCACTCAGAATTTATATGAATAACACATTCATTGAACCTCAATGATTATAAGACACCTTTATTTAATGATTATATATTTTCCTTAGCTAGCCTACTAAAGCATTACCCAATAGGATTTGCTTTGGGACAGATTAGCATCATCACGTGTGAGAATACAGTCAAAGTGCACAATATTTTCAAAACATTCTTATTCCTACTTATAACTGTTTCAGAATGGCTTTCCCCCAAATGTGTAAGGTTTTATCATACACGGAATATTTTCTTACAAGACAATCTTTAGGGAAATTTTTCTAATAAAAAATTGTGATTACAGAAGGTTTAAAGACCAAGTACGAGGCATTTGAAGTCTTCTTATTCAATCAATAACTGGCAAATTTCACCAATAACTATTAGCCTAAGTAGTGAGAACACAGAGCCATGAGGAACGTTTGCAAGTTTGGGGTTTAATCTGATGATCTCAGCAAGAATATCCTCTCTAAGACATATGAACAACCTAGAGTTCCTCTCAGTCAGTCTCAGAGAAATCCTGGCGTTCTCTAGTGACCTGATGTGGTGAATCACCGTGGCCAGAACTTCCCTCTAAAAACATGCTTAGGCAGTACTGGTGGGATTGCACACTTGGTATAACCTCTTCGGAGGGCCATCGGAAATGTCACTCAACACTTTCAGGGCTTATACCCAGCAATCTACTATGAAGTGTTTATTGTATAATAAAGAATTTGAATGGACTTTGTCCCAGGATTTTGGGACAGAGCCTCTAACCCTTGGAATTTTCCAAATGATAGAAGTCAGTTGTCTTTCGAGGTGGGCTCCTGGGATCGCACCTGAGTTTGTTAGTGAAGTGACACATGCTGGTCTCCTAGAAAGTTTCAGGATGGGGCCTGGCCAAGCCAGAAAGACCAGCCATGTGAGAGGGTTGGGGCTTTGGCCACCTGCTACCAGCCCAACCTTCTGACCTCTGGGGAAGGTATAGGGTTGGAGAATGATTCAATCACATGGCCAATGATTCAATCAACCATGGCTACAGGATGAAACCCCAGTAAAAACTCTGGAGCTTCCTGGTTGGTGAAAGCACTGGTGTGCCAGAATGGTGACGTGTCTTGAAGTCACAGGGAGGGGACACAAAAACTCCACAGTCAGGACCCTGCCAGACCTCATCTGATTTGCATTTTTCATGATAAAACTATAATGATAAGTGTAGCGCTTTCCTGAATTCTAAGTAATTTTGGTGAATTATCGAACCTGAAAGGGTCATGGGGACCCTGACCCCTTTGGTTAGTCAAAAGCATGTATGGCATTCGAAGTGAGGTCAGTCTTATTGGGAACTGTGCCCTTCACCTGTGGGGTCTTCACTAATTGCAGCTAGTGTCAGAATTAACTCAGAGTATTGCTGTGTTCAGTAACCAGCTCTACGGGAGATGAGGAGGAAGTCCCAGTTTGTAGTGTTTGCAGATTTCCATGACGGAAGTACTCTCACTATGGCCAATTTCAAGTTACCAACCTGATGCCGTTGATCGTGGAGTTGAGAAGAGATGCACTTGGTCTGCTCCTCATGGGCCTACGCCGGTGGACTCCAGCACACTCTTACTTATATCTTGTGACCGAGACATTCCATTTCTCAGAATTTATTCAACACAGTGCATAAATAAAATGAAATGCTATGCAGGCTTTAGAAAGCACCAGGCAAATATATACCGATGCGGAATCATTTGCCAGGTACATCACAAAGTGAAAAACGGAATAGGCCGAACAGTCTGCACTTTGCTACCAGTTGGCACAATATGGAGGGTGGATACATATTAACTTACATAGATGTGTACACTTTGTTGGGGAGGAATACATGAAACACTAGTGAGAGAGGTAGCTTCTGGGAGGGAGGATGAGGAGATTTGAATGAGAGACACTACTTTTTACATATACCATTTAGCTCTGTTTGCATTTTTTACGGTGTCTATTTAAAGATGTAAAGCAATAGGCAATGGCAGAGAGTAAGGTTAATAGGAATGAATGAGAACAAAGAAATGAGTGAACCCTCTCAATGAAATGATTTTACTCTTTCATCATAGTTAATGCACTTCTCACCAATTTCTGAGCACAGTTCTAAAGGCTGCTTCAGGGAGAAGGTGACAGGGTCCACAGAAAAACTGCGGGTCCCTTTCTGTAATGATGAGGTCAGACAATGAGAAGCCTGTAGGGGCCAGGTAGGCACCACCAATGCACAGAGTTGCCCAGGTGGGGGTCATGCTGGAACAAAGGGCTCCCATCACCCTCGAACAGAGAGAAACCACGACTCAGCTGCAGCAGCTGTTGGCCTGCAGGGAAGTGGGCCCAGCAATACCAAAAATTCAGAGAGCCAAAATAATATGTAAAACTTCTTCACCTATTTAAAGTAAGTAACTAACACAAATCTTTCAAGAGCATTATGTGGGCCAAATATACCATATAATATACATAGTATATATGCCATATATATATATATAATAACTTTATAATTTTTAAGCAGATGGCTATGTATCTACCAATGCAAGACAGAAACTTACTTTCAGCTGATCTTAGATGAGTAGCAAATATTTGAATGTGGTGTTCTGAGGAAAGGGGTTTGGGCATCTTCTCCCCAAGTCCAAGACGATTCAACTGGATGGTATTTGTAAAGGTTACGTGTCTTAGCTCGTTTAGGCTGCTATAACAAAACACCACAGACTGGGTAAATTGAAAACAACAGAAATTCATTTCTTACAATTCTGAAGGCTGGGAAGTCCAGGATCAAGGTGTCAGCATGGTGGCATCCTGTGGTGATGGTGCTCTTCCAGGTTCATGACCTGGTTCATGCCTTCTCACCATGTCCTCACACAGGGGAAGGGGCTAGGAATCACCCCAGAGCCTTCTTGAGAAGGACAGTAATCCCATCCACGTGGGCTTCGTCTTCATGACCTAAGTACCTTCAAAAGGCCCCACCTCCTAATACTCCCATCTTTGGGGGTTAGGATTGCAACGGGTGAATTGTGGGGGAAGGGGGGAGTGGCAAACCCAAACATTCAGATTGTAGCAGGCAATTAGGTCTGAAACAACACTTCTTTCCTATTCTCTTGACAGGATTAATAGATTTTAAATGCTATGAGAAGTCTGTCAAGCTCACTCAAAAGTGAGAGAGGGGAATGTGCGGAAAAAGACTCAAGATGGAAAAAAGAGATATAAAGGTCGTTTCCAGGCAGATACAGGGAAGGAGCGAGAGCTGGGAGTGCCACAGGGGGCAGGAGAGAACTGCAGTACTGACCGACCTCGGGAGGCCGGGACGAGACCAAAGGTGGGGAGGCCAACCACGGTAAGGCAGTTTTGTTCACTGGGTTTTCCTGCTTACTGATCTGCCTTTCTGAGTTCCCCGTGCGCACGCCGCCTCCCCCCCCCCCCCNCCCCCCCCCCCCCCCCCCCCCCACCGTTGGATTAGAACTGTCTGAGTCCATCAGCATCCGAATTATGACTAATTTATCCCTGCGGACTTAGATTCTCTCAGCACCCTGTGGACTGAACGTGTGCCGATTTCCTGTTGTTTAGCTTTTAAGAAATCTCAGCCGAAAGCATGGCCACGCTTCTATGGAATCTCAGGCCCACACATATTAAGCAAGTCCTGGTGAAGTGAGATTAATGAGGGTATCTGTGCACTGCAGAGGGAGAGAAAATAGTGACAGTTATAATAATGATAACAACAGCAGCAGCATTTTTCATGGGCCAAGGGGTTTTGTGAGAGAGACAACCAGAAGTCTTACCCTATTACTACATCTGGGAAATGTGCCTTCCTCCAAGTCAGGTCCGCGCATAACTTCTCAGAATCCAGCCATGATAAATTCAAATATTTCCAACACACCATACCCCATAGAACAATGCTAGAAAGGAAATAAAGTAACCAGGATAAATGCCTGTTTGGATAAAAGCAAAGGAAGAACAACCAGTCCTTAGCATATGCTGGATCCAGCCAGAGAAGACTGGCAGGGCATCCTGTCCTTGGCAATAAAGTGATGTCCTTGGTCGACCAATCTGGCTGCCCTTGGCTTTGCAAACAGAAAGAACTTTGCGTGGCAAGATGACATTCTGTTTCTTCTTATAAGAGCCAGCATGGGCTACACTTTGTCCCATTCCTTCAGGACTTTACTGAAAGCTGTAAGAATGAGCCAACACACTCCAACACTATGACATTTTTCTGCTTCCATCAAGGCTGGAGTTCCATATTATTGTCTCCTACCTCCGTAGAAGGAAACTAAGATTTAGAGAAATTGGATAACTAAACCCATCAGTAAGACGCAGAGCACAGATGTAAGTCTATCTTACTTTAAAATTATTCTTCTCTCATTTTATTTCCTCTTTCATAACTTTTTAATTTCTAATTACAGAAGTAAGTAGAACATAAGGGTGGTGGGGAAATTGGAATACACAAAAAAATGTGCTTTGTATTTCCTTTCAGTCTCACTCTCTTGTGATTACATGCACACAAAAACACACACAGTATTTCATTAGGATTTGTCAGTATATATTCTTTCCCGTTCTATACAAAGCTACAGAATTCTCACCATGAGGCAAGAAAAATAATCCCAAGAATTCCAGGTTTCCAGCAGTTTATTGCTTTGCCAAGGGCCACCTAAATCACTTCAGATGGGCTTGTATTTCACTGTGTTAAATTTCAAATAACTCATTACCATGAATAATACAAGCACTAGAGTGAGATTTTTTAAATATTTCTTTTTCATGTCTGATTTCAGAATTGGTGCTTGGGTATAATGAATATCAAGTTTAACTAAGGTAAGAACAATTCTAGCCACCAAGCAGATGACAAAGAAAAATAAATTAAGGACAAATCTCCATTCCATTCCTTTATCATTTTGACAAATAATTTTGAGCACCTTTTATGTGCCACGCATTTTTTTTGATACTATACTGTGTCAAATGGATACATTCCCTGCTCTCAGAGAGTTTACACTGTCAGAAGGAGTAACAAATGATACACAAATAAATGGAGACAATGTTAGGTTGGGATAAGCACTGTGGAGAAAAACAGAGCAGAATAAAAGGAGGGGGAAAGGCTGAGGAACAAAGTGACGCTCTTTTATGAAGTCTATTAGTCTGCGCGGGCTGTCATAATAAAATACCATAGACAGGGTGGCTTAATCAACGGAAATTTATTCATTTTCTCACAGTTATGGAGACTAAAACGCCAGAGCAAGATCCCAGCCAATTCGGTGTCTGGTGAGAGCTCTCTTCTGGGCTTGCAGCCAGGCACCTTTTCTCTGTGTCCTCACATGGCCTTCCGGTGGTGTGAACTTCCCAGTGTCTCTTTTCATAAGGACACGAATCCTCTCGGATCAGGGCTCCACCTTTATGACCTCACTTAACCTTAGTTCCTTTCTTAGTCCAAATGCAGCCACAGTGGGAGGGTTGGGGGTTCACCATATGAATTGGGAGGCCCTGATAGGGGAAACACACATTCATTCAGACAGTAACATATAGGAGAGTCAGAAAAGGCATCTCTGATAAGATTCCATAGCCAGCTTTCAAGATGGCCCTGGGAGTAGTCTTCTCCTACAACATACCGGGGCCGGGTCTGTGCTGTACAATGCAGCAGAGATTAAAGCATTTGACTCCTGAGGCTGGCTCATAAAAGGCCCTGAAGCTTCCACTGCTTTTGTGGATCACTCACCTGGACACAAGTCAGCCGCCATGGCATGAAGACACGCAAACAGCCTTGAGAGGAGCCCATGTGCAGAGGAATTCGGACAACCCACCGACAGCACCGATCTGTCATAACTGCAAATGAACCACCTTGAACGTGGACCCTCCAGGCCTCAGATGACTTTAGCTCCAGCTGACTCCAGCCCCACGTGGAACCCTTAGTTAAAACCACCCAGCTAAGCTTGTTTCAAACTTCTGGCTTAGAGAAAAGGTGAGACAATAAATGTTTGCAGCTATTTTAAGCCACTAAGTTTTGGAGTAATTTTTTTCAGCCAGAGATAAGTAATATACCAGGTGACATGGAGAGATCTGAGGGGACTAATCACCCAAAAAAGCCTTTCAGGTAGGAGCAAAAGGAAGCGCCAAAGCCATTGATGTACAACATGTATGACAGCGGCCTGTGCAAGGAACAGCAAGAAGGCAGTGCGCTGGGAACAGAGTGAGCAAGGGCAAGAAGAGTAGAGGTTGGTCAGAAAGGAAACACACAGTCAGATCATGGAGGGTCTTACGTGTCTGCTGCCATATCAAAGCAACATGTAATAGATGTCCAGGAAGAGCATCTTATTTGTTGAGAAGATACATTCTCCTAACTTTTGAATCTCATGTCATCAGATTGCATCAGCCACCTTGGTGATCTCCACAACCCTCATGCTGTTCACTGTTTTTGTTTTAGTTTTTGTTTTTGTTTTTGTTTTTGTTTTTGTTTTAGAAAGGGGAAGGGAGGGAGTAAGGGAGAGAAACACTGATGTGAGACAGAAACATCGATGGGTCTCTTTCTGACCAACCCACAATCCAAGCATATGCCCCAACCAGGAATTGAACCAGTGACCTTTTGCTTTGGAGGACAATGCCCAACCAACTGAGCCACACCAGCATGGACTTACTATTATATGTTTACAATTCCCAAATTTACAATCTAGGTCTCTGCTTTGAACTGCTGCATCTTATACCCAAGGGTCCAGTCAACATCTCCCCTGTAGTATGTACCAGGTATCTCAGATTTACAGTGTCCAAAATAAGATTCCTGGTCTTCTCCAGCCTCACTGCCCCCCTCAACACATTCTTCCCCCATCTCAGAAAGTGAAAACCCAATCTTTCAGGTACTCAAGCCAAAAATCTTAGAGTCATCCTTTGTCCCCAGTTTCTTAGAACAGTGCTTGATACACGGGTAAGCACCCAATAAAAACCTTGTTGAATAAATTAATAATCCCCTTAGAGTGGACATTAGAGTCTCCAGGACATGACCAAATGATAAAGCATGGTGGTGCACATGCTATGCAGAGGATAATCAGAACCTGAGATGCTCTAAAACTGAGGAAAAGAAAAATAAAGGCACAGTGTAAAGAGAAGAGCCCAGCATGTCTGGGGGTACCTGGAAGAAACCCAAGAGAAGGCCCTTCCTTTTGGGGTGGGCCCAAAACTTGGGGAGATCAGACAATATTTAAAGGGACTTTTAAACTAGTTTGCTGTGACATATGTAAATGTAAACCTCAATCCTTCACCTTCTCTGAAATGAAATGTTTGTACAATTCTTCTTTTCTTGGTAATACCTATGGGGGAGGAGGGGCAGGTTCTGGTTGTGGAAATGGGAGAGGATTGGCTTCTGCAGCCAAGCTGGTTAAGAGTCAGTGTGTTCAGAGGCAGAAGGCAAAGGCCAAGAGCGCAGCTGATATCTGAATTGCACATGCAGTCTTTAACCTTGCTGTCTGTTCCCTTGGCTGGCTTCTGTTAAATAAAATGGTGATTTGAACAAACACCAGTGTTTTTAATTTATCAGACACCGTTCACTGTGGCTCTGGTCCAACTCATCTTCGGGCAGCTGCTTGCCTATACTTTCTTCAATTGAAACTTATCGTTATAATCAATAACCACCACTCACACACACAGCGTGCTAGACACTATAGCCTGAAAAGAGGTGGCCTCTGAGATAAACCGCTCAGTTTCTATTTTTAATCATGTAGCCCTAGAATCTTACTCTCCTACTCTTTTCCTGATAGAGTTAGCTTTTTCGAAGCAGGCAGCCTTTTAAAATCGCCTCTCCATGAAATCTCCCTCCAGCCTGTTCTTCGGAAGTGCTGCAGGCAAGGCACAACAAAAGTGGTCATTGCCACTGGAAAAGAGCCAGAAAATTAAACTGTGGAGATAAAAAGTAGTGCTAGTTTCTATTGTTAATATAAAGTCTTATTGAGATAGCACAGACAGTGGTAGTTAAACCTATTCACGGAGAGAGAAAGCATTTGTGGGCTAAAAAGCCATATTCACAAAAAATTATTTATTTTTAATCTGTTTCCTATCCTAGCTTCTAGCTGCCTTTATTTTATTCCCATTATATTTCACTGAGTGTTTCTAGTGTGTCATAGGATAAAAGAGCCATAAAGATCCTCTTCTGTCTGGGCTTTTTTGGAGTCTGTTTACGCCCTGAAACCCCAGCTTCTGAACGGCCCCTTCACTTCCGCTGCTGGACCAGCTCCATCGATCACTGAACCCTCCACTTTGCAATTGCCATCTTTTCAGGTCCCCTCGCCAAAGGTAGTTCTTGGTCTCCAGGTTTCCACTAGGCAAAAGGCATACAGAACCTTTTCCCAATCACAGATTTTGAAACTCAATTTCATGTCATTCAAATACCATACGTAGTAAAAAAAAAAAAAACTACCAACAATGGCTGTTGTTAAGATGAGTGGACAAGAGCAGGGATTAGTAATGATATCTATTAGATAGATTTTAATAAAACGCTTTGAAACCAGATCAGCAAATCACTGATACATGATGAAACACGGGAAGAGCCTTCACGGATGCGACACTGATTTTCTAGGTCACGCTCTAGTCACACCCCATGGGTAGTGTTGAAATTCTATGTTTAAAAAAAATGTTATTGATGCAGAGATAGACAAATCGGCCAAAGAAATAAACCAAGTTGCTTAAAACAGACACATGCCTACAAGGACACTTGATGTACAATACAATAAAGGCGACACTTCAGAGCGGTAGTGAAAGACGGTCATTGAATAAATAGTGCCAGGACAGTTGCTTATTCAGGTAGAAAATTCAAAATGAAATACCTCTCTTACAACATGGAGAATAAATTACCAACGGGTTCACAATTCAAATATGAAAGGCAAAACACTCAAATGTGTAGAAAAGAATATTCTTTATGACCCAAAGTGTTAAGGGGAAGAAAGATTTCTTAAAGCACAATAGTACCATACAGGATGAGATCGACTGGTAAATTGGACTACTAAAACTGTGAGCAAATATTCCTCAGATTCCACCATTAAGAAAGTCAAAAGGCAAGCCACAAACTGGGAATAAGTATCTGCAATCAGATCACCAAAGTATTAGAATCCTGAAAATGCAAAGAGCTCCGTGAATGGTTGAGAAAGTAAACAAACAGCCCAATAGTAAAATGGCCAAATATGTGAACAAATATATCTCCAAATATAATCATCGACTATGACATAGTCAATAAATATAAAAAAAGAAAGTTAATGCCACGGGTTCATAGAACACCAGGAACACTCATTCACTGAATGGGAGAAAACAACTCGGCGCCACCTGGGAAGGTTAACAAAGATGTATATAGTCTATGGAGAACTCAGTTTTACTCCTAGATATAAATCCTAGAGAAGCTTCTAAAAATAATAATACAAAATTGCACAGCACTGCAATTGCACAGTGCTGCATAGTTTATGAAGCACTAGTATTCATAGTCTGTAATTTTTAATCCATTTTTAGTAGGCATTACCAATTCCACTTCTCACAGAGGTTTAGCTGTTCCCAGGGTCACACAAGTGGTGAGTGGCATTGACACCCCCTGGTGTAAATTCCTTCTTCTCCTGGTATCAGCCCCAACTTCTGTCAGGGGCTCTCTCCTCCCTACTTGTGTGCAGTTTTGATGAGGTTTCATCCAGACCTGGTCAATGGAAACACAACTGTGATTGGTTCGTGGATAACATGGGACCTAGGTTTGTCCAATCAGAGTGGAACTTAGCACTACTGGGAAAGATTATTTCCCTTCCACACTGGTCTAGAGCCTGGTAGGAGATGAGGCTGGAGCTGATTTAAGCTGTCATTTGGAGTCTGAGAACAAAGGAGACAAGCAGAAGGAAGAGTTGAGAGATGAAAAGACACTGTCTGGATGATGTAATTTATAGCTCTAAGATAACAAAGGCCAGATCTACCCCTGAACATCGAGGAGGTTACATAAGCAATAAACTCCCTTATGTTTAAGTGATTTTAAGTTGCCCTTTCTGCAACATAAAACCCAAGGATTCTGGATGATACAAAGCCAAAGCCAAAACTAAAGTCCAGGTGTCCCAATGTCCACTCCTCTTTTCATAGCAATACCTAGCAGATGTGGCCAATGGGCTCCAAACCCCACATGACAAAAATGAAAACAATATTTTGCTTTTGCTATGACAAAAAATCTTTAGGTGTTCTCCCTAGTCTATCATACAGAAAAATGTTGCTGTCTGTTATTTCTAGGAGTATATATCTAGTTTGTATCATATTTAATTCAAGGTCAACAACTTCATAATTGAAGTAATTGCTTTGTCAAAAATTCCCCTGAACAGAGTCAAGGACAGCATTCTGTAATCACAGATAAATTCATCCAAACCACACAGGATGTTTAAAGGTGATCAAAGTAAGGATATCTGTTAAACCATTATCATGAAAGGGGTTTAGACTCTTTCATGGGCATGAGTGAAAGTATGATGACACTGCCAATAAAGTAACCAACAACACAGAATCCTAAACAACATCCCCTCCCCACACAGGACAGGGGGACATTGTCAGAGCTGCCCTTGTCTTCGAACAGAGGCTGGCGATGCTCAGAGAGAGGAGCCGCCTTGCCAGCTGGAGTCAGGGAAGTGGAACTGAGGGGTTCTGGAAACCGTGCCCAGGATTGCAAGACCGTGACTCCCAGACATAGTCTGACAAGTGTGAGTATGCTTAGGAGGACAATGGAACGGGGTGTTCGAAAGCAACACTGCCCAGGAGTTCCAGAATGGTGATGGCCAAGGTAGATACTAAAAGCCTTTCTCAGAACAAATACCTCTGGGCATCAAAGATGGAGCATGAGCTGTCAACACGGCTTGCCAAAACTGCAAAGCATTCAAAGTTGGTCCTCAAAGTCTTCCACACTAGTTTGCCTGCCCCCGCAAACCTGCTCCTTCTTCCCTCCGCCCAATGTCTTCATCTGTGGAAAGCCCCACAACGAGGCACTCCATTCAGACAGATGCTCTTAAAGAAGGCTTAAGGCTCAAAAATTAAGTGTTTCTCTTTTTCCATGTCACTCATCAATATTTCCATTTCCTCATACAGTCATGGACATTGGAGCCGTGCAGGGCTAGGTTCCAGCCAAGCCAGGCCACTTGAAAACTGGTAAAACTGGGCTTTCTTTGCCACTTCCACTGCCAGGATGAAGACATTCTCAGCAATCAGACTGATGTCCCAGAAAATGCCCACGTCACTCTGAAGGAGCACACAGTTATTGCAAAGAGCCCCCAAGGCACCCTACAGAGGGACTTCAGTCACATCGACGCAGAACTCAGTCTCCTTGGAAAGAAAAAGAGGAGGCTCTGGGTTGACAAAGGGAGGGGAAGAACAGAAAGGAACTGGACGCCGTTCACACGATCTGCAGTCAGACACAGAGCACAACCAAGGGTGTTACTCCGGGCTTCCGTTACAGGATGAGGTCTGTGTACTCTCCCTGCCCCGTCAATGTCGTTACTCAGGAGAATGGTTCTCTTGTTGAAATCAGAAATTTCTTGGGTAAAAAATGCATCCTCAAGGTGCAGGTGAGGTCAGGTGTTGCTTGCTCAGTATCTCAGGCCCAGAAAGATGAGTTGACTCTGGAAGGAAATGGCATTGAACTTGTATCAAATTCAGCTGCTTTGATTCAGCAAGCTGCAGCAGTTAAACACAAGGATATCAGAAAAATTTTGGAGGGCATTTATGTTTCTGAAAAAAGACCAGCCCAGTAGGCTGATGAAAAAGATCTAAGTTGTCCAGCTTATAGAAACAGCAAGATGCCGAATGATTCCTCACACCTGTTTACAATATTCTTCACATTTACTCGTGTAATTTTAAAGATGCAGTAAAAGCTGTGTGTTGAAGGGAAAAAAACTAGTGATACTGGGCAAGTTAGTTATCATTCCTAATTTCCTCAATTTAGCATCAATTTCCTCATCTGAAAAATGAGAATATAGGCACCCCTTCTCTTTTCAAAAGTTCACTTTACGCCGCTTCACGTTTACGGGAGTCCTACATTAGTACCTGCTTTCGATAACGGGAAGAAATCTGAAAAGGATTTTCACTTTTACGAAAAGAGGTGAAAATAGTGTGCAGTGTCTGATTTGCAGCACGCTGTTAAAGCAGCAACGTGTGTGCGAATCTCGGGCAGCAAGTGGCCCCACCAAGCTCCCGCTCTTGGAACTACATACACTCAGCGTCCCAGCATCAAACCGCCAGAGCTCTGAGCCATGTCTGTGAGCATCTGTGCTTTGTCTCGAGTTGTTTCGTGCATCCGTTCCAAGATGGATCCTCGGGTCATTGTTCCTTCACTGTACACCATGTTAGCTTATGAAAGGTTTCATAGGAATGCTCTCCTTATGGATAATGGGGGAAACCTGTAAGAATAGCCCCTAACACAGAGCTATCGAGAGAATTCAGTGAGCTAAAGCGCGTAATGCAGTTTACCCAACGGATGGTCCCAAGGAGAAGCCCAATGAACATCAGTAATTACTATTATTATTGTTACTAACGATGATAACAGTGATAAAAATAAGAAGGATCGATCGGTTTAACCACACTGTGGATATTTGTCTATTTTTTAAAAAGGACTTTAAGTGCCCGTTGACACTTCTGCACGTACGCACTCACCATTTTCATTTTGCGTCCACTGTGTTTGCCCATAGGGCTTTCGGTAGAACAGATCATGTATCTTTCACTGTAGTACATTTCAATATTCCTTTTTCACAGGATCCATTAGTTCTGACATAAAAACTCTTCGTGCACAGCACACAAGTGATGCAAACAACGCACCAGCCCAGAGATGCGACACTAGCAATGTACGAGAAGACCTTTTCCCTCCTTTCTTTGGTAATTTACCTTATGAATAAATTGTTTCTCTTTAAAGGTCACTTTGTTGTTCTAGAACACTTTATACCTGACACTGTCCTTTTACTGTAGGGAGTTACACAAAGGGTAATTTAAGCAACATTTCCTAAGATTTCATCTACTGCATTGTAACAACTCTCCCACGGCAGGGGGGGGGGGGAAACACCCCATGTGGTTGACTAAGTAAGGTCATTTTCCTGAAAAGATAAGTTTTATCAAAAATCAAAACAATAAAAAAACTACTTTATGTACTTCCACCTGGACAAGACATAATAGTTAATTACAAGTAATGTTTATGAAATATTTACTATATGCCTGGCAATTTACACTAAGGGTTTATATATATACATATATATATATATATATGTATGTATATATATAACCTCATTGAGTCCTCACAACTATTTTGTGAACTAGGTTTTTATCATTCTCATTTTTAAAATAAGAAAACTAGCCCTGGCTGGTGTGGATCAGTGAATTGAGCACCAGCCTGCAAACCAAAGGGTCATTGGTTCGATTCCCAGTCAGGGCACGAGCCTGGGTTGTGGGCCAGGTCAGAGACTGGAGCCTCTTCCCAACTCGCAGGGACATTCTTTTTAGCCCACAACACAGAGTGGTACTGAGATATTGGAGCCAACATTCAAAAATTAGATTCCATGCTAAAAAACCTGGATTTCTGTATTTTATTGAGAATTTTGAATTCCTAGAAACCGTAGCCAAATTCCCTCATGGAAATCGATGGCTAAGGCCGGGGAATAGTTGCCCAGGGCACATTCTCTCCAGCCATGACTACCCCCATCAGCCAGCATTTCTCATCTCATTGTAGCATGAACCCCTGTTCCCCACTCTTCTGAGAACTGGCAGAATGGTATGACCAACTGTTGATATGCAAAAGGCCCTGGCTGCAGGAGAGAGCTACCCTGACGCTGACACCCTCTTCAAAAAACCCTAAAATACCAGGAGAGCCACCGAGGAATGATACAGATACATGGACACTGAATGTCTTCCCTAAGTCTACTAGAAACACGATTTGCCACAGGATACATTTTAAAAATTGTGCCAGAATATTGTTTTCATTAGCTGTTTTGTGTAAGTGTCTGTTATGTGGTCAAGCCTTTGTTGTTTTGCCACATAACTTCCCTAGCAGTGATTCTAACAAAAGGCTTAGAAAGGTCACAGGGAATCTGTTCTCTGTTTCCTCTCAAAAGTAGAGCTCCTGAGTTTTATTTAGCAAGGCACAGAGTCACCCAAGAAGAAACTACATTTCCCAGCCTCTCTTGTAGCTAAGCAGGTTCTGTGACTTCCTTCAGACCAATAGGATGTGAGCAAATCTGAAGCAAGCAACAACTGGGTCTTCTCCTAAAAGACTGACCTGCACACTCTTTATTCCTTGTTCCAGGCTAGACCACCAATGTGGAAGTGAGCCAGGATCAGCCATGTGAACAAGAAAGATGACGGAGTAAGAAGAGGGAAGGCACCAGTCTTGGAATGTCTCCATAGAGCCGAGCCACCTTACCAGCATGAAATAGCTCATTCTGGACTGTTTCTTGGGAGATAAGTAAACTTCTATTTACTTAAGCCATTATGGTTGTATATGTCTTTGTTACCACAGCCTTCCTCCCCCTAGTCACTCTCACTCTTTCCACTTTCAGCCATCCTTTGTTTCAGAGGATGCGGTATCCTCCCTCCACTGCATTAAGTAGAGCCTTAAATCCTGACTCTGTTTCTTGGGGACGGTGTGACCTTGGGCAAGTTACTTATCTTCTCTGAACCTGATCTTCAGAATAATGTTGAAATGATTCATCAAAACGAGAGAATACAAGTATTTCTATCTCCTGACATAAAACCACCCTCCAGCCTACTTTTCTCTAATGCAGACTTGAGCCCATTACTGCATACTAAAATCTAGCATGGCACCTCTACTGCCCTTAGGGAAGAATCCAAGTTTTAAAAAAAATGCTTGAAAGGCCCCTAATGATTGGGCTCCAATGTTACCTCCAGGCAGCCAGAAGAGGTCCTTAGCCAGCTAGGCCTGTGATTCTTATTTTGAGGCCATATTCTCTGAGTTTCCTACCGTTTGGCAAACTAGAAGGCTGCACGGTGTTGGGGTTAAGACCAGAGGAGTCAGATAGACCAGAATTCATACTGGTTCCACCACTCCCTGATGTGGCCTCTGGCAAAGGACTTAACTTCCTTGTAAAATCAGTATAATACTGTTACCTCAACGTTGTTCTCATTGGTAAATCAGAAAATCTCCATTAAACCCTTGGCTGAGGGCCTTGCAGGTAGTGCATATTTAATAAATAGTTATTATCATTATTGCATCTCTCCTTATTTGCTTGTTTTTAATTTGATACAACAGAGAAGAAGCATGGAACAACCTCTCACCCTCAACCTCTACCAAGTACCCAAGCCATCTCCCACACACCTGTTTGTCCAATGCATTCTGGGAGAGGTCAAGGGGTGACCATGACTTCCTGGTAGGCGAGCAGCCAAATTCCAGCATTCTTGTGCCCAATCATCGGATCCAAATCCCTTTCTACCAGTTTGCCCCCATTGAACCACATGCAAGTTGAGTCTGGCTTTTGGGGTTCTCTCATGAAACCCCCAACAATAAAAATCCCAAAGACTAGCTGTATCAGAGTCCAGTCATGCATTAATTAAAACGGGAAGCCTGCAACCAAAAAGTAACTTTCAATCAGCATTTTACTGCAGTTTCTCTCAAAGAACACCAAAGAACTGTTAGAACTGTTCTAACAGTTCTAACACAGAACTGCTAGAAATTCTCTTTTGCCTTTCACTCAGTTTCAGTTATTCCCACCCTTGCCAGTGCCCCCAAATCTCTCAGCCTTCTTTCTACAGCTAGACACAGGTGTGCACACACATAACACGCACTCACATTCACACATACACACAGGCACACCCCACCAGAGGTATGCCGGAGCCAACTTGCACCAGCTTGAAAGAGCCGATTGTTAAATTTACAGGAATTTTGCCAGCCGGTTGTTAAATAGCATCCATTATGAAAAATTGAATAATATAAACTCACAACAGAACAAATTATAAACAAAAGTGATAAATGCAAAATACTCAGAGGAAAAAAGGAATGAACATGAAACAATATGAATGAATCTCAAAATAATTATGCTGAAGCCAGACAAAAGAAGAGTATACACTAAGTGATTGCATTTATGGAAAACTCATCGGCAGTGATAAGAAGCAGATCAGTGGTTGTCTGAGGGAGAGGGTAAGATGTGGTGAAAGAGAAAGGTTATATACACAGGGGTGTGGGGAAATTGTGGGGAGTGATGGATATGATAAGTTCAGCATTCTGATTGTGGTGATGGTTTCACAGGTGTATATATATGGCGAAGTTTATCAAATTGTATAATTCAAGTATATGCAATTTACTGTTCGTCAATTATATCTCAATAAAGTGTTAAATAAACACTCAAAACCCATTACTTTCTAATTATTTCACTGCTATTGTTGGGGGGAAACTGATAGCTATTTTAAGACCCAACACAGTGACTAGAGAGTGATTTGTTTTTGCAGCCCGGTGGCCTCTTTAGGCTTCTCTGGACTATTTATTGTCTACCTACCAGAGATAACCCTCTGCTTTCTGCTTCTGTAACTGCCTCCTGCTTTCACGCCAGAAGTAAGGGTCCGAAGGATGGGCCCTCCCTTGCTCTGTAAAAATAACTGCTCTCCCACTGCCGAGTGCCCAGAATTTGGAGACTGACTCCTCTGGGTCCGTGCGTAAAGTAAACTTCCAGCGGCTGAGTTGTTTTCTGTAACACTATCTATACCTGTGAGGTTTCTTTACGTCTTTGTATCTGTTTATGTTGTGAGTATTATATAATGGCACCCTTGGCATCTCTTCCCAATTCCATATCCAGCAATGTCATGCTTGCAGCTTGCAATTGGCCATGGTAACGGTGTTTACACCATGAAAATCAGCAAACGCTACAAACCAGGGCTTGGTTCTTTGCTTTGTTGGTTTTTTAGACTTAAGAAAGTCATGGAAAAAATGCTAATAATACAAATTAAACTTGAAACTGCAGTGTGCCTACAGCCATTACATTGTGAATAGCACAAAGAATTAAGAGACTATTCTTTCGGTATGCAAAGACAATCATCTGATTCAGCAAAGAAGTCACTCACGTTATCGTAAACGTGTAAAGTTAAACTTACTCTTTCTTGTTTCACTTTCTTATGTCTGACTTGTTAAAATAAGTGAAAATATTAAGCAATGTTTGTGTCAGAACTGGATTCATTTGTCAATTGCAGTGGATGCAAGAGTTCAGCAAAAATCAATGAAAGCATTCTGTGAGAATCAATTGTTTATACCAACCTTATAATAAAGAGCACTACATATTTTATTATCACTTATAAGTTGTGTGCTACACAATGAAATCTGTAACAAACTTACATATGTATGCATGCACACACACACACAGAATTAGTTTAGTTTAGTTAGTTGGGGTTTTTTCCAGAAAACTTGTGTTAAACATTTACCAACACTATGTCATCTTCATGTCACTAAGATGTTGTTTGTGAAATAACTATTCCATTTCCTGGTGTCCCCAGCCCTTCCTTTACCTTAGTTCTTTATTACGTAGCTTTATGAAGTAGTTTTCTTCATTAGGCAGATTGAAGGGTTTTTGTTGTTTTTGTTTTCCTTTTTTATTTTGTTTGTTCATTTTTCCCAGAAAATAAAAGAGGATGACTCTGGACTGACCAAATAAATAAGACTCCTTCCTCCTTGGTGAAAGAAGATTGCAACCACCTAACTATAATTTGCTCTCTTTTCCTTTATTTCTTCCTTTTTGCTCTCATTTCCTTTATTTCTGTTGAAAACCCATGTTTTCAACATAGCGTTTCAGAGCTGACAAGGTGCTTAAGCACACCTACAGTTGCTTTAACACTCACTTCCTCATGTCCCTTTAAGCTGCCCCAGGGGGTTCCTATTGTAAAACGTGTCATGCATGTGCTGAAGGCATTGCAGAGAGAAAGACAGGTGTGCATCGCAGAACAGGGAGCTCAGAGGTGACACCCAAAGCCTGGAAGCCGAGATTGCTGGACCGTAAAATCCTATTGGCTCTCTGATTTCAGAGATAGAAACATTTCAAGGGCTTTCCTCCGAGGCCTGGAAACCCACAGAAATGAAAGTACTCATGAGATTAAAATGTAGGTGAAATTTTTCCCTTAGGTGTGTATTCAATTAATGTCTCTATGATATTGTTTGCCTAACTCTAGAAATCATTAGAGGGATTTATTTGTGTAGAGCATGTCACAATAAAGAAATACCATATTTTTGCCTTGTATCATATGCACTTTTGCCCAGATTTTTGAGGGAATAATAAGGATGTGCATTATAAACAGGGAAGATGATTACACACTATGGTTATTGTAATGGGTATAATGATCCCGTGTACAATGCACACAAAACGTCGGTGTGCATTATACACAGAAGAGCATTATACATGGCAAAATACCACAGTTTTGTTATTTGCTTTGTTCCTCTTCACCCTAAAGGACAAAAAGTTATACAGACGTCCTCATATTCACCCCTAATCCATAGCCCAGCCACTCACACTCACACTGTCTGCGGTTCTCTCTCCATACTTATTTCCTCACCTTGCCCACAACCAGCGCGGCTCTCCTCCCACCAGCCCCTCAGGGCAGCTGCTTCCTGACCCCTCAGGCTCTGCCAGAACATGCCCTCCTCCTGCCCTGGACAGAGCCAAAGTCCACCGCTTCCCCAGCGTTGTGGCCATATTGACCATTGTAACCTCCTAAACATGCTCTATTTCCCTGGAAAGGCCAGCATTGTCATCCCTTCCTGCCTTCGTTCAAACTGTTTCCTCCACCTGAAATGTTCTTCTCTGTTATTAACCATGGAAACCCTACCCCTCTTTCTAGACTCTATAAAGTGATGCTTCCTCAGGTAAGTCCAGCATCCTCTGGGACCCGGAGGGAATGAATAATCCCCATTTCTTAGACTTCTCCAGTCCCTACCGAGCCTCTGTGGCCATGCTCCCATTCGTGCTTTGAGTGCCGTTTGCGCAGAGTGATAGACAAAAACTGCCAGCGCATTCTCGCACTTTCGCCTCCTTTTTCTAGGGTCCATGAAGAGGATGAAGCCCTTCAGTTAAAAATAAATTGGTTATTTTTTAGTCACTCCTTATTTTAGGCTACCAGTTTATGGTATTATTCAAGAAATTCCTTTGGTTTTTTTTCTTTTCTTTCTTTAAAAAAAATCTTTACATTTCGGGCCTATCTCTTTGATAGAAAACCCTATATAGAAATTTAAAGGAAATAAAAAAAATCCTCTCATTTCTCCAAAGCAGTAAAGCTCCACTTTTCGGGTTGTTTTTTTTTAAAGGAATGTAAGTTTGAAGGGAATTGCATCTTCACATGCCCACTCCTATCCACAACTAATTAAAATTTGAAAAATGGCCATTTCCCAACCTCGTCCCAATTTGCGAACATCTCCTGTGTGTTAGATATTGACAGCTTGACCAAAAACCAAGATGGCCCAAGCAAGAAACAAACAAGTTTTAATATAAAAAATAAAGAGGACTGAATTTTTATCTTTGCTTTTTAAGCATGTGCTGTAAAAAGACAATTTGCCATTGTTCTTTACAAGGAGAGCCAGGCTCAATATTAACATTAGTCATCTTAATAAGGGTTCCATTAGTTCCTTATTAACCAAGTCAAAATTTGACCAAAGTATTTCCTCTCTTATTCTTTCTTTTCCTTTTCTTTCTTTCTTTTTTTTTTTTGCTTTTTAAAGTGTGTGTATTAAAGCCAAAGACAGTGAAAGAAAGGAATTACTTAGGCCACAGGAAGTAACAGGAGAAAGCATGTGTTGCTCTTCTTTGGTCCCCTACGAAGTTTACAGGAGAGAAGTGACCCAAAGCAAGGCTGCCTTTAGTTCATGTGGAAGCCAAACACAGATTTATGCATCAGCCCAAGACAAGTTGCCACTGTCAGCTGCTCCCCTGGTTGCAAGTCTCACGGGGACCCTTACAGTTTAGGAGGAAGTAAAACGTTCAGGCCTGTCTTCTCTTATTCTTGAAGGTACTTGAGGGCAGAGCATTATGTTGAAGGCTCTACTGTCTTTTAGACAATAATTCTGCACAATTTTTTCAACCATAGAATACTGAGCAACCTGGAAACGTGAAATAATTTATGATCAAATGGGTTGTGCTGGGAATGTTTTTTCTCTGTATGGACCAAGTCATTGTAGTAGAAAAACACAAGTTAGTTTCATTTGATTTCGATGATATTATTTCTCTCTTTTTCACACCCCATGTCCAGAAAATAATTGCGTATTTGGTAGGTTACAATAATAGCCACATTAAGATTAGAGTTTCTGAAGTATCAAGGATAAGTATACTTAGTGATCTTGTAAATAGTGGTTAAAACACTAATTAGTCTTTCATAAAACCTTGACAAGAGGTGATAAAGCTATAAGTATTTCTCTCCTTTTCCTAGCTATTCCATGCGAAAAATGTGTAGTTCAGAATTTTGGAGATAGGGAAGAGAAGAAAGTTGTCTGTGTTTTTGAAAAAGCTCCCCTAATATCATGGTGCTTCTCTGGTTAAGTCATTTCTCCTCCTCCTTCTTTTTAATGCTCCTCTATTTTGTGTTTATATTTTATTTACCTTTTTTAAATTTATAGATATATTCCTTTTCCCCCTGCCTTGCCACCTCAAAATTTTAATAGGGGAACTCAAGAGTTCAAGATTTTAGCTTTAGTCCTGGCTGGTGTAGCTCAGTGGATTGAGCGCGGGCCTGCGAACCACACGATCACGGTTCGATTCCCGGTCAGGGCACATGCCTGGGTTGCAGGCCAGTTCCCGGTTCCCAGCGGGGACGCACTAGAGGCAACCATACATTGATATTTCTCTCTCTTTCTCTCTCCTTCCCTTCCCCTCTAAGATAAAATAAATAAAGTCTTTAAAAAAAGATTTTAGCTTTAGTTATAATTGATAGGCTTAAGTCATTAATGCATGTGGAAAGCTGTTATTCCAAGAATTGCAATGCATGACCTGTGTGACTCCAAGAGGTCAGCCACGCAATTCACCCTTTGTGCCCCAGGGGTTCTGCAAGTGATGGAGATGGTGTCTGAGCCATTGGGTTCCAGGAAGGGGACATCCTTGATACAGATAAAGAACTGTTGACCAGAAGGTAAAGATACACTAGGAAAATCACTACCTAAAATTCTTATCTAATTAATCTTTTTTTCCAAACCTCTTGCCTATCTTTTTCTTCTCCTTTATAAAAACATCGGCTTCAGATGAGATGTAAGATGGTTTTTAGGGTACATAACCCACCATCTTCTCAGATTGCTGGCATCTGAATAAATCGCCCATAAAGAATCAATTTTTGTTTACGTATTTGTTCTAGTATTGACAGGCAGGATGAACACTGACTCTTCTGGTTTCAATTTGAGAAGGTATTATTTATTTCTCCCTTCTTCTTCTTCTATTTTATTATTTTCCTCACTATCTCTTCTCTTTACTTTTATTCCTTCTCTCACAGCTGATGATAATACATAATTTTATTTTATTTTAAACTGGTGATCGTGTCTCTGAAATTAGTTTATCTTCCACATTCTTCATTGTAAAATCAGCTTTTGGAGGAGGAGAAGGGATTGGACATCTATTAAATACTTTAGGGCCAGACAGTATGCAAGGTGCTTTGCAGACATAAATTTGTTTAGTCATTTTAACAACCTATGAAAGATTGGATTATTGTTCAGAAATATTCACTCCCTCCCCCTCACTTTCATGAGAACTAGATACTTCCTACTCTAGTGATGTTGTGTTTGCCCAAATGACTTGCTTTGACTTCAGATTGGGCAGGGTGTACTTCCCCTCCCCTTGATTTTGTTTTCTGTCATGTGACAAGCTTTGCCTAATAAGGTAGTAGTAGATATGACATGAGCAGAGACTTGAAATACAGGGAAAAACATTCTCGGGTATTGGTCTGGTCCCAGGAGGAGGATGAGGCTCTCAGAGAACAAAAAAACTCTCCAACTTAGATCAGCCAATGCCCAGCTGATGCTACTGCTCCACAGATGCATGACTTAAAGAAAGAGCTACTATATTATGCCACTGAGATTTTGTGGCTTTTACCACAGAGCAATAGCTCACCAATACACATATGGGGTAAATAGTATTATCACTTTTTAACCAAAATAGAAACAAAGTAAAAGACGCCCATAGTCACACAGCTAGTAGGCCCCAGAGGCAGGACTCATAATTCATACCAAGCCTGTCTGATCTAAAATCCAATGCTCTTTTACATGCATTACAGCATGCTTCTTCCTTAAACTTTGTATTTCTCTTTCCATCAAACAAACATATTCAATTGGGTTTTTACTTTCATGTGCCTCTTGGTTGATTTCTGCTTAGGTCAATAGCCCTCCTACAAAGTGTCTTTATTCCTCTGCCCAGAAGTTTGACCTCCTAGAATCATGTTTCTCCTTTATCCTGTGAGTTCTCAACGTGACCCACAGACACAGGAATAAAAATCTAATAGCTGATGATTTCAAAAATGTAGTTTTTATATGTGGAATTCATGTGTTTAAACTCAGAATTGACCAGATCTGAAAAGCAAGAGCTGAGTACAAATGCATGGTGGGTAATCATTCCCTCCCCTCCTCTAGCCCAGAGGAGAGCCCATAACAGTGGAAGTGGTCCGGGTAGCGGGCCCTCATAATAGTTCTCAACACTTGGCAGGAATTAGCAGTACCACTGAGTCACTTGTCATTATTTTTCAGAACTGATAGTCCTAAAGAGAAATATCTGGAGCACCAGGAACAGGGACAAACACAGTGTCCCTTATTTCTAGAGGCCATTCAAGCTTGGCTATTTGAGATTGCTCAGTTTAACTTCAATACCTACAAAGTCACTAGGAAACATAGTCAATTGGAATTGATATTTCAGTCAACTCAACTGCCAGTTAAAGGGATTCCCACTCTGCTCGCTGAACCCTCTATTGTAAATCTCTAAATATCACCAATAGTAGCTGTAAAGGTGATAGGGAATACTGTTTTGGGGTTGGTTGGTTTGGTTGGTTAATTTTTTGTTTGTTTTGTAAATCTACCTTTGGGCTACGATACAGAGTTTCTCAACCTGGGCACTATTGACATTTCCACCTAAACAATCCTTAGTCACAGGAGCTACCCTAGGCATTGCAGACATTTAGCATTGTCTCTGCCCGCCAGGTGTCAATGTATTCAAACACTCCCCCAATGCTCCATGGGGTTCTGAAAGTTAAGAACCAATGGGGCACATAAACACTATTTTCAATTACATTCATTGGGTATAAAAAATTATAATATGCCCTGGCTGGTGCAGCTCAGTGGATTGAGCACAGGCCTGCAAATTGAATCGCTGGTTCCATTACCAATTAGGACAGGTGCCTGGGTTGCAGGCCAGGTCCCCAGCAGGGGGCATGTGAGAGGTAAACACACATTAATGTTTCTCCCCGTCTCTTCCTCCTTCCCTTTCCATCTCTCTAAAAATAAATAATTAAAATCTTTTTTAAAAAAAAACTATAATATAGCTTGCTTTCTTTTGGCCTTCCCAGCCTTTGTTCATGTTCTCAGCAGGCCTTGCCCCCTGATATTACACAGACTGCTAGGCCTCCTCAAAGCTCCAAATTCTCACCCTGTTCTTTCTGGGGATCAGAAGGGTTGTCCCAAATACATTCTTTTAAAAATCTTCAGCTACTGCTAACACACAGTGTATGTGCCTCTTTCCTCATCTGCCCCAGCCTCTGAGCCACACCCTGCTCTCTCCCAGTGCCTGAAACCTGGTAAGCCATTTAAGGATGCTTCCCCAGGACTGACTGAGCTGCCTCCGGGAGTATTCAACAACATTAGCCCTGGGGATGGCAGACCAAAACCACCACCCCTGAGGTTCCCACTGCACCAGAGCCATTCTGGTTTCCCTGCAGGACGAACTCGGCATGCCATGCTCCATCACCTGGGCACCAAAACAAGACTATCTGCGCCTTGCCTCCCCACCCCCATCTCACAGAAACAGTCGGGGAAAGAACCCTTTAGGCTCGATGGTTCTCAAGCCGTTAGGCTAGCACTTCTCCACTTTGATGTGTATTAAGAAATACTTGGGAGATCTTAACATGTGACTCTGATTCAGGGAGACGTGAGGTGGGGCCTGACAGCCTATATTTCTTACAAGCTCCCAAGTGAGGCTGGCCCTGGGCTACACGTTCAGCATCAAGGTTCTAGATGCCAAAATCACCTGGGGTACAGATTCCTAGACCCTTCTGATACAGAGAGATCAGATCAGATCACTGGGGAGGAGTAGGAAGTGGCCGTAGCAGGAGGTTGCCTGAGACAACAGTAAACAGTCTAGGATGGCATTGGCTGAGAAGCTGAATGCCTCCAGAGGGCATGGAATTATGGGCCTGAAAATATAAAAGAAAAAGACAGCAGAGAGTGGCTCGGGCTCTTCTTCCTTGAGGATGCCTGGGTGATGGTGCTGCAATGCCTGCATTTCCCAACAGATGGTATTTTGGATGGGAAGGAACTCTGGGTGCAGCCTAGGACTGGGCTGGCCTGGCAGCGGGGGGGCGGGGGCAGGGTTATTCTCTGGGTGTTCTAGAGGGGCTGAGCTCTGATGCAGAAGCCTGCCATTCTTCCAAAGTCGTGTATGTTTTGTAACTTATGTATTAGTTTCTAAACTACCCCTAAAGAAATAAGATAACTAAAAACAGGGGGAATGCTAGGAGAACCCAGGTGTTAGAGTGTAGTCTTAACTGACAGGCTTAAGTGATTAAAGCTGTAACTAAAGGGTTAAAGATGTAGCCTTAACTGACAAGCCGTAAGTGACTAATGCATATGGAAAGCTGTTCCTCCAAAACTGTACAGCTTTTGAATAAAGACTACTTTCCTTTATCACCAAACCTTTGCCTCCCGAATTTTTCCTAGAGAGTGATGGCAGGCAGCAGGACCCCGTGGGGTGGGCAGCAGGAAGTGTTCAGTAACAACACTTCCACCAGAGATTCAGAGCGTCTAAGTGAAGCCCAGTCATTTATGCTTTTAACAACTTTCCCCAGGTAGTTGAGAATTCACACTCAAAGAAACACCTCATTGTAGTAGCCCTTAACTTTATAAGACAGAAACATATTCCCAGGGGCTGAGACTCAACTGGTTCCACGGAGATACCCTCTTCTTAGTTTTCAGTTCTCTCCCTATAAGCAAATCACCTCATGAAGACTGGGCTTGTCTGGGTGAATCTGATGACCTGTTTGCTAGTACCCACAGGTCATCAACTATACCCAGGCAAGTCCAAACCCTCAGCAGCTAACCGAGGTGCCTGCTGGGCCCCCAGCAGACTGGAAGGGAGGAGAGTCTGGATCCCCTTGCAGGTCTGGGTTCAGAGAGAGTCTTGTAAATAAAAGATACAGTGACCAACTCATATACTGTATTTTATGGACCATAGATGTACCTAGGTTTTAGAGAAGGAAAATAGGAAAAAAAATTTTTGAAGCAAAAAAATGTGGTAAAATATTTAATAATATTTTACCAATGTAGATGTAAAGAGAATTCAACAGCAGCATTAACAGCCATTATTCCTCCCAAATTTGGGAGGGGAGTGTGTCTTATAGTCCGAAACATACAGCAGATACTATATGCATAATTCAGCCACCCAGAAGTGGAGAGCTGGAAAATCCTGAGCCTTGTGGACCTTGTGGACAGCCCCAGGCCTGTCCCCGGGGCTTTTTAAATGAACAATTCCCCCAGACACAGAAGGTTCGAGGTGTATGCTCCCTGGAATGCCTTCTGATGTCCTGAAGTCTCAAGGTCAAACATGTCTTCTGAGTATTTACGCCAGGAAGAAAGTTATAATCCACAGAGGATCTCTTCTCTTGCATTCGCCAACGGAATTCCCCCTCAGTATCCTTTTCCCTGCAAGGATCGTGCTTTCCCACCAATTTGGCCTGAGACATCGAATGAAAAACAGTAGTTCCAACGGAAGAGAGAGAGAGGCACACCTTTATGACAAGCTTATTTAAAGGGAAACCCCCCCACCCCCGCCCAGGATTGACAAAAGAAGTCAGAATGACTGGGATAAATGTAAGGAAAATATATTGAGATCTTACTGTGTAACAGGCACGTTGTGTGCGTCACCTCCCATCACCCTCTTAAGGAAAATGAGGTGTCCTCATTTCCACTTCGTTGTTGGAGGCAGGAAGTTCAAAGAATTTGAATGCAAGAGAAAAGAAATCTGGGTTCCTGACCCAAAGGAGCTGCTCTGTCAGCACAGTGCTGCTTGCACCAAACTTCTATCTTATTTTAGGACACTGCTATTTTAGGTCTTTCTATGACCGTAGCTGAAACATAGCGCCTAACTCATATAACCAAAATTATTAGGGTGTAATTCCAAAATCACTAGGGTAAATATAGCCTTTAAATACCATAATTTAGAATACTTTGTATCATTTTTTAGCATTTTCTTTCTTCCTTTTTAATCTTCACCCGAAGATATGTTTATTGATTTTTTTAAGGGAGAGAGAGAAACATCGATGTGAGTGAGACACATCAGTCAGTTGCCTTCCCTACGCACGCTGACCAGAGGCAGGATCCGCAGCCTAGGCATGTGCCCTGACCAGGGATGGAACTCACAACATTTCGGGGTGCGGGATGATGCTCCAACCAAATTCACCACCCAACCAGGGCAAATGTTTTTCTTTGATGGCATTTTTGCACATGAATTTAAAAGGTGAAAGTTCACTGCTTTGACCTCTGGTTCTTCCGTAAGCTCCCCTCCACCCCCTCCACCACCATGCTAACAGCGATACTGGTCATCTATCAAGCTCTTCCGTAAGTACAGTATAGGGAGCAACATCCTGACAGATTCGGTGGATCAGTCCAAAACTACCCAGGAAGGGAATGTCATTTTCTTGTGTTCAGAGTAGGCTTTGGAAGAAACCTATAACATTGGTATCCCTTTTTATGAAAACCTCTATTACAAAGGATGAACAGCTAAGCCAAAGCAGATCAATAAGTCTGCCGGCGGGGTTCATCTGAATTCTAGTTTTATCCAGTTCCAGCTTCAGAATAGATTTTCATCTCATTTCATCTCATTTCATTTATACAACAAAACGTTCAAAAGTTTACATTTTAGATTATGATCCAACCCCCTAATCTCTTCAAAAATATGGATACAGTGACCATATAGCCCAGATCTTCCACAGTGAACCTGATTTACATATTTTTCAATTGTCGTCCTTGGGTCCTGGTCCGTGGCTCACCCCTGTGTCCAAGAATGAGCGCTTATTTTTTCCATTAAAAATAACAAAATAGCCCATATTTTGCCACTTATAATGTGCACTTTTGGTCCAAATTTTGGGGGGGGAAAGTAGGGATGTGCATTATACATGGTAGTGCCTGAAACACCTTGTATCTGTTCTTGTGTTTTGTAATTATTTGTTATATAAAATTTTTGTACCATGATATGTTCAAAAAATAAATGCTAAATTTCCTTTATAATACACAAAAACAAGTATCTAAATATAAGTAAATAAATAATTGAATAAAAANTTTTCCATTAAAAATAACAAAATAGCCCATATTTTGCCACTTATAATGTGCATTTTTGGTCCAAATTTTGGGGGGGAAAGTAGGGATGCGCATTATACATGGGTAGTGCCTGAAACACCTTGTATCTGTTCTTGTGTTTTGTAATTATTTGTTATATAAAATTTTTGTACCATGATATGTTCAAAAAATAAATGCTAAATTTCCTTTATAATACACAAAAACAAGTATCTAAATATAAGTAAATAAATAATTGAATAAAAAATTAAAACAAAAGTCTTTTTTCCTGAAAGTTTGGGCCAAAAATATGGATGCACATTATACACGGGAGCACACAAGCTGAACACTTGCTACTCACACTTTTTCTGGAATGGATTTGATTCAGATGACCTGAACCTTTCTCGGGGTTCCTTACCCTGAGCCCTTTTTCCTACATTTCCCTTCAATTCCCAAGAGCTTTAATCAATTTCTATCATATCACACTTCTATTACTTATGTAAGCATTATTATAATAGCTGCTTGGTTTTGCTTGTGTACACATGCGCATCTGTGGGTATCTCCCTCCTCCCTGAACTGTAAAGTCTTTGAAAGCAGGAACCCACATTTTTCATGGCACTTGCTTATGTATCCATATGCCTAACACATAGGCTGGCACATGGTATGTGTTCAATAATCGTAGGTTTTTAATTAACAGAATAAATAAATGTGAATTTGCTCATAGGTAAGTACTGAAGTAGGATTTCTGGGCACAACAGAGAAAGTAGGGTCTACATAAAATGGCTCATCCAGACCCTGGCTGGTGTAGCTCAATGGATTGAGTGCAGACCTATGAACTAGACGATCGTGGTTCGATTCCCAGTCAGGGCACATACCTGGGTTGCAGGCCGGTTCCTGGCAGGGGATGCATGAGAAGCAACCATACATTGATAGTTCTCTTCCTCTCTCCTTCCCTTCCCCTCTAAAGATAAATAAATAAATTTTTTTTTTAAAAAATGGCTCATCCAGGTACCATGAGCAGCTTGGTGGGGATGGAAGAGGAAAGGGAATCATGCTGTGGAGAAGATAAAAAGGAACCAGTGAGTTTAAAAAAAACGACCAAGTAAATTGTTTTCAAAAAAGAAAACAAAAGAAACAAAAGTTTTAAAGAGAAGAGAAATAAATAAAATAAAAAATAATCAAGAAGATTTGAAAAAAACAAAGAAAAAAGAAAGCAAAAAAAAAAAAAAGAAAAGAAGCCAGTGACGAATCCTACCTTCCCCCAGTTTTGTCTAGGGCTCATCTTGTCCACAGCAATCACTGAAAGCTACACTTAACAGCTAGAAATGAGATCAAGGGCCAAGGGCAGACTGAGGGGAATTTGAAATTAAATAAATTCTGAAGTTGAAGAATAAACGCTCTACTGCTGCACTCCAAGAATGTCCTCAAGAAAAATAAGTTCCATCAATTTAAAGAACCAGAAATATGGTTCAAAAGAGAGATTGTGTCTTCCCACTTCATAAAAAGCTAATTGCTTGACACTCTTGTTGGTCAGTAATGTAAGATGTGATCATCGTATACAGTTATTTTCAGGGTGTTTTCTTGGGGCTTACACCAGGGAATGGGGGCCTTTAAACATCTTTTTTAAAGAATTTTTATTTATTTATCTTTAGAGGGGAAAGGAAGGAGAGAGGGAGAGAAATATCAATGTATGGCTGCCTCTCATGCATCCCCTGCTGGGAACTGGCCTGCAACCCAGGCATGTGCCCTGACTGGGAATCGAACCGCGATTCTTTAGTTCCCAGGCCCGCACTCAATCCACTGAGCTACACCAGCCAGGGCTAGAAATGGGGGGGCCTTTAAATGGAATACTTTAACAAATTAAATCAGGCAACATTTCAAGGGTACTCATAGACTCATTTTTTCTTTTGTATCCCTTAGCAAAAAGAATGCAGGGAAAGGGGGGAATTCTCTTCAAGAAATGTGAGACAGAGCTTGGATCCGGGCCTTCAAACCATAGTCACTTCCTGTAGCACCCACATCCATCAGCTGAGTTCATCTTCTACCAAGCAGACAAAACTCACCCCCAAAAGTTAGATTTTCCCAGAGTTCAAAAGAGGTCTGCAGTTTGCCTATTTCTTAACTTATTTAAGAAATCAGATGCTTCTTTCCCAAAGTTCCGATTTTTGATCTGTGATTTTTATTTTTGCCTCGGTTGACAAAAGATAGTACATCCTTCCTTGGCATTCTGCACCCCCAACTTAGTCACCAGAAACAGATGGCTGTGAACCTGTGATCAAACTTGTTTTTTTAATGGTTTTTTTCTCACAAAGTCAATATATCAATACATGAAAGCAGACAGCCTGGTAGTCCAAAATAATAAGCACTGCGAAAACCTCATATGTATGAAGCTAAAACTTTGTTCTTGTGCACACCCTCTACCTCTAAAGACTCAGCTGCTCCACACAGGCCGTACGAGTCCTGCTTGCTTTGTTCACAGTGTTCATTAACTGAGGGCGTAACTATTTCTGATTCTGCCCACATCAACAACCAGCACTACACACGGCAGTCTGATGTGAACAGATTATTTGCGACTCAACGTGTAGCCGCCACTATGTTCTCTTTTCCTTTAACAGCAATCAGCTACTTTACTCGTGACTATCCAAGTTCTTGATGCTGTTACCTGCTTAGCTTAATTGAGTCCCTCTGTTGATAGAAACAAGGTTTGGGTTTCACTGAGCTCAGCAAAAGGAAACGGGTGTTTGTTGTTTGGTTGCAAACAAGAAAAATATGGTGAAATGAGCTCAAGTCCTCAAAGGAGGGGGCTTCGCTGTGAGAAGCGCACAGTCTCCAAGGTCTAGAGGTCATCGAGGGAGCAAGGCCTACATGGAAGAGAAAGAACCTAGGGACTACAAAAGTAAGAAGATTTGTTCAGCTCTGGCTGGTGTGGCTCAGTAGATCAAGCGCTGGCTCGCAAACCAAAGGGTCATCGGTTCGATTCCCAGTCAGGGTGTATGCCTGGACCCTGTTCCCCTGGGGCTCACAAGAGGCAACTGCACATCGATGTTTCTCTCTCTCTCTCATTCTCCCTACCATCCCCTCTATCTGAACACAAATGAATAAAATCTTTAAAAAGAAGAAGAAGAAGAAGACTCATTCAGCAAACTCCTCTTCTGCATTCTCTCACCACAAACCAGCATCTACTTCTCAGGACCTACAGGTTCACCCAAGAGACAGACCCTCCTTTCAGTCTCGTCTCCCAAATGCCCAGGAGATTGGCAAGCGCAGAGCTGATATGTGGAATAGCCATGTGGCCAGAATAACTACGGCAGTGAGGGACCAGGGAACTGTTCCTGGGGCGTCACAGTCTCACTGGCTGATCAGACATCACCAAAACAGTCTACCAAAGAATATCACCTTTTAAAAAAGGAGCCGAAATATGTAAACACCCTCTGATCCCACAGAAGATAGGCAGTAGCAAATTTGGTAATTGGGGTAAACACTGAGGAATGTTTAGGCCAGTGTTTTGTATCACTCATTCTGAGAGGAATGGCGTCTCTTTTCTGCTTGTCACAGGGGGAAAAATGGGGATTTTGGATAGCTTTCTAGTTCTTTTTGAACCTTATTTTAATCATGTAAATGACTTGACATTTAGTTTGATATATTTTCCATGGCATGAAACAAATCCATATATTAATAGAAGGAGCAAGTCCATTTAAAGCCTAACATATGACTTATGAAAGTGGGTTGTTGGATTTCTATTTCCTTTGAATTTTAAAGAACTGAAGCATGATGAGTATATCTGAGTGTGTAAATATAATAAAGATAATATTTTTTAGATTATTTTCCCCCGGTAGTTCATTTCTTTCCGTCATCCCTTTCTCTTCAGGCAGTTACCACTTCTAAACTCATTGCCTCAGAGAAAGGATGAGCCCTGATGGAAAGCTGGAACGATGAAGTATATTTCTGTCTTGGACTTTTAAACTCCTGGGCCCTGTTTTGAGGGATGAGAGGACAGATGCAGCCCAACTTCAGCCCAGACAGAAAAATTCCACGATTAAAAATAGGGGAGGGGTGAGGAGGAGTTGGTTGAATAAGGTTTCTCTCAAAGTTGGAAAATTTGTTTTGGTTGGGTAAAGGAGATAAATCTAGAGGACGAGTTAAATATTTGGAAAACAGAAAGCTCTCACGATTGTGGCCTTGAACCCCTTTTCCTGGTCAGAGCCCCCAGGAAGCAGCAAAACTTAAAATAGGTTTGTAGAACCAGGGGATGTTACCGGATCTCTGCCACCTATGTGAGTAGAACTGCCTGGAGCTGTAGCACGGTAGTCTTCGGGGACTCTACTGCAGGCAGAGACCTAAGGAGAGTCATAGGCATCTAGGCAGGCAGGATTTTGGTCACTGCTGTCCTTAGAAAGCCAACCATAGCATAGAAGCAGCAGAATAATTCTCGTACGTCAAAACATAGACGTAAGTAAGTAGTAGAGCAAGTCCCAGAAGTGACATCTCAGTGGTCTTTTGCATGGATTGACTTCTGAGACAGAAGAACAATGAACATGTCAGTGGATGTCGGTGCAGAAAGATGACTCAAAGGCCAGATGCTCTCCAGATGTGTTTTGGGAAAACATCTCCACTCTCCCCAACCCCACCCCCCCTTAAATTTAGATACAATTTTGAAAAAGATTGAAGACAGCCACTCAATTGAACCGGGGCTCAAAGCAGAACCAAGTTGCACAATAGGAAATAAATTTCTATTTCAGGTATACTTTAATTTCTGAACTGAGAGATACATTCACTAAACAAATATATAGAAAAACAAGAGAACACAGGAAGCAGTTTTAGCGGACTTCCTAGGTCATTCAGTGCCATTCAGGATTATGGAAGATTTTCTTGTTTTTCAGCAGGTATTCTTTTTCTCCTCCTCACTTCTGTGGAATTCCTCTGGCCTGCTGATGTTGGGCACAGGTAGGGTAGACATGCTGCAGGTAGAGGTATAGACATTTAACAATATTCTAGAATAGTTTGACTTGATCTCTTATGCTTTAGCTCTTCATCATGAAAAGAACATGCCCCAGATAGCACTTCTCTCGGAACAAAGAGGTACATGGAACAGACCAGAATCCAAGCCCAAAGTGGAGTCATCCCCACCGATCTCCAACCCATGAGTGAGAAGTAAATATTTGTTGTGGTAAGCCACTGAGATCCTTGGATTGTATGTTATGCAGCTTATTACAGTAACCACTGCTCATTACATGTGAAAAACTATAGCTGTAGGAGATCAGCAGCTGCTCAGATGATGCAACCAGATCTTAAGTGCTTAATGCTCAGAAATGTGTGTCCACTCTTGCTCTAAAACTCTGCCATTATGGCTATGAGTGTAGGCATCCCCCTTCTTCAGGAAAATTGACCCTCTTTCTCTTGAAGTTCTGTTCTTTCTCTCTCTCACACAAACCATGAAGTTCTATTGAAAATTGACAACCATAGAACTCAGTCATCCTATTCACAATGATTTGTCCAGAGATGGCTATATGACCCAAGAAGGACCAATCAGAGCCTCTCCCCAGGATGTTTTAGTGTGGAAGGTACAAGTGGCCATTTCCCCTTTCCCTGCATTGACCTTGCCTGTTGACAATAGGAGAGAATGAAGCAAACAATCAGAGGGGAAGAAGACAAAGCCAATAATTTCTGGTTGGGTTCAATTCTTGCTCCTCATCCTTCTGAATCACATACCCAATCTTCCTGGTTATATTAGTTAATAAATTCTTTTTTTGCCTAAGCAAGTTCAAGTTGGATTTTATCCCTTGAAACCAAATAATTTTCTACTTTTGCTTCTATTGCTGTGGCCATTGTCAACTGACACTCTTCTCTTCCACTTCCCATGACAGCTTCCGCAATTAGAGCCATCTCTGTTACCTGTTTCCATGCTCTCTCTGCCTACTGTATGTCTGTGTATGTCTGATACTCCAATATCCTCAGAGAAGCCAGCCATAAACTAGGACAGATCCTCCAGGCCACCTCCAAGACGGCTGACTTTGGCCATCTCTGAACCTGGATCCCATATTACTTTAATCAGGTGTATCCTGGGTGGCAGGGGGTGCATAGTACAGAGCACGATGTCTCAGGTAAAGGCCTCTGCCAAAAGGGATTGTGGGCAAAGCAGGCACTCTGAGGCTAATCCAAAAAGAACAATATAACCAGCCAGTACCTTTCTTGGCCTGTCCTCTTGGTTCCATTCTTGTTCATCCACATTATCATTCTCTGTGTGTTGTACAGACCATGGAGGGTTAACTGGAAATGAAAGCAGAAATAACTTTCTATTTAGAGGATAATATGGCATGGGGGAACTTTGGGGAAAGTAATTAGTTGCAGGTTCTAATGATGCAACTAAGAAGAGAAGCTTCTTTTTAGCTTCCAGCTTTCCCATATTCTAAGATCTCCCTGATAACACTCACCTCTCTCTAATGCACAGGTGGCAAACACAAGGCCCATGGGCCGAATCCAGCCCCCCACCTTGTTTTGTCCGGCCGGGCACCTTGTTTCTTCCTGGCAACAGCGCCGAGCTCCTTGCCCCTAGTTAACGAGTAGTTACATTTATCCAGCCCTAAAGTTACATTCGGCCCTTTGAAGGCAAACTCAAGACTGATGTAGTCCCCGGTGAAGATGAGTTTGACACCCCTGCTCTAATTAATCAAATTCTCCAGCTGATAGTTCTCACTTCTAATATTTTTTCCCAAATAAAAACTTAAAGATCAGCTCTTTCACTCATCTATTCAACCAACATTAATTAATTCATTTAGTACTGCAGCACAACTCACTTTGTTTCTTTAACTATATCCAAATTTGTTAGTGAGTACTGAATTCATCATTATCTTTTCTTTCTCCAACTTTTTATATTGAAAAATGCCAAGCACAGACAAGTTGCAAGAATAAGCAAATGAACACCTAGGTTCATCTTCCTTTAGGTTCATCAATTAACTTTTATTGATCGGAATACTGATTACACTTATTAGTAAATCGGGTCATAATAATGAAAAAGACAAAGCAAAGGGCGCAGAGGAACTCCAGGGCTAGTCCAGCGGTTCCAATGAACAAAAGCAGGTCTGGTGGCAGACTGCATCAGTTACCTCCGAGTCCGCTGGTCTGTGGCAGAGCCCGGGGAACTGAATTGATCATGAACTCAGCAGGTGACTCTGCTGTGAAGTCAGGTCTGAGGCTTCTGGTCTAGCAGAAGAGAGAGGGAACAAAGAACGAGGAACACTGTGATAAGCTGAATTAAAAATATGAAAATGTTCTGTGAAAATAGGGTGTAGCAACATTGGAAGGTTCAGTGGGGCTAATTAGTGGGGCTAATTGAATTTCTCAGAAGGAGCCCGGTATAAGGGTAAGGCAGCTGTCCTATGCCCTAGTTCTAGAAACTTCCGTTTCACCATTCTTCTCACCTCCTTCTGTGGTAAGTGGAATAATGGGTGTGTATTGGCCACTTATATTCCCATAGTTCTTGGTAATTTCTAGACAATTACTCAAGAGAGTTTCTCGTTTGTAGAAAGGGGTTAATGTTTCCGTATTCATTTCACAGAGCTGTGGTATGAATCAAAGACAGGAAAGCTTATGAACGTCCTTTGTTGTCTGGCAAGTGATTTATACACATAGAATAATTATTATCACCCTCAGTCAGCAGATCCATTTTCACATTCACACACCGTCCGCAAATGTCTGCGTGCTACTTCCCCCTCCCCCCCGCGCAGCTTTGTCAAAGAACGTGTGAAAAAGCACCGAGTCCAAGCAAGATTTTTGTTAACCTCACTTTGGACGGAGCTGGCACCTAAGTCATGCAATGAACTTTTATTGACTAATTAATTGATAGGCTGTTTCCAATCGCATTAATCTCCCCTAGAGATGAAATGGAGTTGTTTGACACATTTCTGGTCTTAGACCATTTCCCCTACTCAATATAGGATCTCACAGTAACAAGGAGATATCGATTCTTTCTCAAAGAAGATATAAAAGTGCCCTGGGTGACACACCCTGAAGTGAACGGCCCAAGGTTCCCTTATTTCATATGTAGGTGGCTGGAGCCCCTTGTAAGCCACTGATTTGCGGGTGGGATTTTCTCTATTGCTTTGTTTCCTGGTTCTCCAAATCCCTCTGTGTGGATACAATAATTAGATTTGGTCCGATTATTTTCTTGAGCTGGGCAAGCTCTTCCTGGTGACAGTGGCTGCTCCTCGTATTTTGCCCCACAGCGTTTTCGAGCGAACTTGTCATCAAAAAGCCCCCGTGGAGTCTCTAACTGGCTTACTTGACTTTCTTTGTTTCTTGTTAAGTATTCTCAGAAGGTGCCAGAGAGAGGGCGGGGGTGGGGGGAACATGCGTTGGAAGCCTGCTGTGTGTAATTAAGAGATAATTGTAGTTCTCTGGGCATTTTGTGCTGCTATACCATTAGCTTATTTGCAAGTGATGCCTAAATGCGGTTAAGATGACGATTTCAAACATGAAAAAGAACACGTTTTGAAGGATGAAATGTGTAATAATTTGAAAGAGCACTTTACCTTGTTTTGCCAAGATACGCTACAGTTTAGCCTGATGTTTTTAAATTAAGCTTGAAGTTTTAAAATTAAGCTGACTTGCTTTGGTTTCCACGAGCAATCATCACCTATTTTGAAGATTTTATTTATACCATAACTTTCTTTCTTCATAGATCTGTAATGCAATCTTTGGACAAGTGAATATGATTAAATGCCTTCTTAGAACAATGAATAATGATTCTCAATGAATTTTGGAGCAAGGCTATTCAATTTCATTTACATTACTTAGATGAAGAAATTGGTATTCTCCTGGGTGTGACTTTTCACTCTTCTACTATATGATGAATGTTAGTGAGTTATTTATGGAAAGACATTAATAAAACAATATACTAAAAACATTATTCATCTCACTGCATAGTGGACAGATAAGCCAAAGAATAAAAGTCAAAATGTGGGGAGTTGCTTAGTTACATAACGCACACCATTCCTCTTTTATTATTGTTTTCTCCATGGAGATTTCTGCCATTTATCTTTGGGCTGGGCCCTTTCCAATAAGGCCTCCAAAGGTCTTCTTGAAGGGACCAAAATTCTGTCACTCTGAAGCTGCTTTTCCGGATATGGATTTTAAGCTGTTTATTAAGAAACAAAAGACTCAGAAAGAATCTTTCACCCTCCCCCTTTTCCTACCCGAAAGATTCAGACAGGGAAAACCACTTGAGGAAGGAGATTCTAGGATGTTGGCCTTAGCCTAATCTGAATTAAGTATGGCAAACGAGAGGGCCTCAGGCAGGGTCCGCTGGATCCCTGAGTGTGCCCCTTGTTTCCCAGCCAGCTAGGAAAGATTTTCCTGCTCTGTGTGTTCAGCTCTTCCTCAACCGCCTGAAAATCACCCATTGTCACTTCTGAAATCTCATACCTGTTCCTCACCCCTTTTTCTCCTTTGACCCAAACGTCTTACCTACCTAATGTTGCCTCATTGTCTTGAGACTTCTCATGGACTTCTCGTGTCTATGGGAGTTCTCCGTGCACGTGTATTAAATTTTGATTTTCTCCTGTTGACCTCTGTCATTTGGGTTATTAGTCCAGCCAGAAGAATTTAGAAGGTGGGAGAAAAGTATTAATATTTTTTAGCCCCCACAGTCTCTGACCAGTTCGAAATGGTAAACGAGCTCTGCATGCAGATACATACCCTCAGTGTGCATTTGGTGGAAGTGGGTCTAATGGACCCACGCACGTGTGTTGTGGTCATCTCATCAAGGCTCGTGACATGAGAACGGGAATACAAAAAATTGACAGGATCCTGAGAAGGAATTCAGCTTGCTTTGAACACAATTATAGAAACTTATCATCCCCTAGCAGTGCTCATCTGAGGGAGACAATGATTTTTTTGTTCTGTTTTTTTTTAATTTTTAGAGATAACAAAAAGAGAGCTAATGACAATTACCTTTTCCAAAAATGACAGAACTTTATTTGCTCTTTTGCAGTAACCGTACCCCTTTAACATGATAATGCTACCATAAATAGCATAATCCTAGAATTGTCATTATTATCAAATATTTATCAAGGAGAGATTTACAGAGTTGATTAGAACAGTGTTCTCAACAGTATATAATCTAAAGACAGAGACAGTTCAGAAGAACATAAAAGATACTGCTTTCTTGAAGCGTAAAATGGCATGATCTATCATTCTGTATTTTTTAAAGATTTTATTTATTTACTTTTAGAGAGGAGAAGGGAGGGAGAAAAAGAGGGAGACTGATCAGTCGCCTGTTGCCTGCATCCAAACAAGCACCTGACCTGCAATCCAGGCATGTGCCCTGACCAAGAATAAAACTGGTGACCTTTCGGCTCACAGGCCAGCACTCAGCCCACTGAACCACACTAGCAGCAGGACTCATTCTCTATTTCTTATCTCTCATTGTCCCTCTAGAGTATTCTGTCCTAAATGAGCTCTCCGAGGAGATGAGATGTGGGTACTGATCCTTCCACTCCTGTCCCTACAAGGTTGAGGGTTGCTATTGGGGTGTTAAATCCTCCGGGCCCCATAGACATTCTCCTCTCACGGGCCAGCACAACCCCACTGACAGAGGAGCAAGAGGAAGGAAGTTTATTGCCAATATAGGAATTCTCCACTGAAATGGGCAGCTGACCTCAACGGGGGGGGGGGGGGGGCAGGGGGGTGCGGCCAGGGTAGGGGACTGGGATATTTGTAAAATCTGTCACAACCCCTTTTTCCGTTTGGGTAAACGTAGCCCTTTTCTTGGCCTAAAGCCATCATCAGAATATCAAGGATTCAAAACAGTTTTACCACTACTCAGGCACCATATACTATCCTTGTACTAAAAAGTACATCATGTTTAATTTAGTCTTGAATAACCTAGCCTGATTTTGAATAGCCTAGACATGAGCACCCATATCAGGATCATTTGTTATCACAAATGTGGCGCACTGGTATTTTTCTTCTTGTAGGGCAATGTGTGCCTAGGAAAATAAATTATCCATCTTATATAAGAGGACAATTATCTGAAAAGAATCAAAGTAACTATGCTAACCAAAAGAGTAGATACTTTGGTGTCACTGAGCAATTGCATATTATATTTCTTAAGGTTATATCCATGCCAAACAGGCTCAATCAAATTTTATTTTAAAAGACTGAGGTCAATAAAATCTATTTTTAGAGATTGTCTTTATGACAGGGAATAGCCAGTTTGGAGTTTTCCCCGGATTTCTTAAAAGGTTGTGTGCATGATTTGAAGTTATAATGCCTTTTGAACGGGCAGAGGCAAGTCAGGAGTTGGGAAAAAGTGGCCAACAGGGGGCATTATCACACCCTTCTGGAAACAAGACAGAGTAAAAGAGCAGAAAGCAAGGAAGTACAAGCAAAGTTGAAGGTCTTTTATAGGCACTTAAAAGTCAAGACTACAAGTATTTTCCATTAGAATCAGGGCGTGTGAAAGAAGCACAAAAGAAAATGAACAAAACAGGCACACTGAAACTGAGTAATTGGAGGAAACTTTAAGAAGTGGATTACTGCCCTGGTCAGGTAGCTCAGTTGATTAGAGTTTCATCCAATACGCCAAAATTGCAGGTTTGATCCCCAGCCAGGGCACATACGAGAATCAACCAATGAGTGCCTAAATAAGTGGAACAGCAAATCTATGTTTCTCCATCTCTTTCTCTCTGCCCCTTACTCTCTCTGTAAAATCAATCAATTAAATAAAAAAAGAAATGGATTATTTATGAGTGTAGGCAGAATTAGGGAAACCACAATGGATAGTGTAATATTCAGGACTCGTAACGGCAGGGAGGAGGTTCAGAGCCCGAAGGGACAGGGAATAAGAGAAGTTGCCAGAAATTAGAGCGAGAACTGTGAGGACAGGGCCACCTGGCAGGAGATTTGTTGTGTGCCAGCACTGGTGACCCCACGAAAAAAGATGCCAGGGCAATCAATATCCCAACCTCACCTGCCAGTCCTCACCATCGGCAACCCCAGCCAGCAGCCAGAGAACAGGGACCGCGTGGATGTTGCCCATCCAGGTCAGCCACCAGGAGCAGGGGTCATGATAGACAGTGAATTCGAGGAAAGGGGACATCCAGTGCCACCGTTATATAAGAGGACCTTGCTTAATTTATATGCAAGCTAACTACCTAGCCCAGAAAGATCTCTACCCACTGCTGTCTCTGAATTATCCTGACACTGACCAGAGAGAAAGCAAGTAGAAGTTCACCATCTCATTAGGCAGTGAGGTGTTCCTCATATGAAGTGTAAGAGAAAGGATACTCAGTCACTACAATGAAAGAAAGTCTAAAATGTCAGGATCCCATTTATAATCCTGAAGAGGATGTGTTGCTCCCTGAGTTCCATTAATTTGTGACAGACTCAGAGAGAGCAGGCCCCATAACCATAAATTAGCAGCATCCCCCACTGCATACCTGGACATTAGTAGAATTTGACCTTGTACTTCGGAAGCTTTAGGAGTCCCCATGGTGCTCCCAAACATAATTGCATTAGGCTGGTAGCAACTGCTTATTATGCTCTGGGGGAAATGAATGATGTTCTATAACATGGCTCTGCCTCAAGTTAAATAATTTTTTTAAATGCATGTTTAAGTGCAAGACACCCAGAGTTCTCCCATTTCTGAAACATGGTACTCATGGCTAGTGCAGCAGCCAATTGGGGGAAGAAGGGTAGTAGTTGACTCACGTGGCTTTGCCTCATCTTTGATGGTGTGTGGCAACTTTTCTCACAGCAGCTTAAAAAAATCCCGGATGTGTGTGCTTGGAAGCAGCAGGTAATGCTAAGCCTCAGAGAGCTGGAGAAACTTGGACTGTGAAGGCAATTTCCCTTGCTTGAGAGGAACTCTCTGTTAGATAAGAAATTGAGCACTCCCTTCTCCTCGGCCATATGGTGCTGCAGCATAATTTAAATTCAAAAAGCCAAATTTCATAGCCTGAGAATTGCAATTGGTAACACTCCTAATCACTTTACTGATATAAGGAGGGACGGAGAAGCATAATAATTTAAGTGAAAACCATACTTTTAGAATCTGATAGGAAACTCTCCAAACCTAATGCTTTTTTTATCTTCTGATTCAAAGGAAAGATCCAGGAAAAAAAGATGCTAAGGGAGCAGACTAGACAAATGGATGCTATTAGCAAAGTTACTCTTAAAAAACACTGTGCTGCTGACCAACTGTTTGGAACCCCTTAAAATGAGACCTTTTATGGCAGGATTCTTAGAACAACAGGGAGAAATCCATTAAGCTCTAATTCCCACAGATACTGTTAACGTTAATAAAGGTCATAATTGAGAAAAAGGAGGTGGGTGTGCAGCCCAGCTACTTGACAGAATTTTTACCGAAGAGCTGAAGAATTATAAGAAGCATGTGTAAAAGATAAATACAAATACCTACAATAGGTAGGGCAGAAAATTCCAGTTACGGGTCTTAGTAGAGATTTTGAAGCCAACAGATTTTTAAATTTTTAATCAAATCCACGTAGGCAAGTTTTAAGAAACGCAGCAGTACCCTCTCCTTTAAGCTAAAAGGAAATGGAGCGTGGAGATGCATAATTTGGCCCTCAAGAGGTTCAAGGGGAAAGTCGGTTGCCATTCTGAGCAGCTGTGAGAGGAGTCAAGCCCCTAAGAGGACAAAGAAATAATGACCTTCTATGCCTTTTGGAGACTCCTCCCATCTGTACCAATCAAGTTTCTTTTATGTTGGGGGGTTGTGGGGGTGGAGAGAATAAGAGGAAGGGAGGGAGGAAGGGCTGGAGGAAGGAAAGTTATTACCGTTAAGTGGTCGTGTTACCCAACAAAGTGTGATTCCGCCACCTGCTGCCATACCCAACCAGAACACAGTTATTGGTGGGAAAGGAAAAAAGGGTTTTGTTAAAGACTGCCCCATTTGGGGAAGCTAGGGTCACCCTGGCTTGAAGCCAATCTTTTCCACAAAGCACAGAAATCCCCTTGTTTCCAAAAAGACTAAAATCCAATCCATGCCCTGAGACTCCTCTCCATTCTTATCTGTGCCCAAGGCTGTTATGTGAAGGGGTTTCCCTGTCTCCAGCTCCAGGCTCTCTCTCTCTCTGGGGTGCACACTTGTGTGGCAGGCATCTCCATTGCCTCACTACAGCTCCCTCCCTCTCCCACGGCCAGAGCAGGCCGTCAGTTTCTGCAGCAGGCCATGGCACCCAAGGCTACTTGCACCTCCAGGTCCAGTGAGTGTTTTCAGCCCACGAGTCTGTGCGCTGGTCTCAGTGTGAGAGAAGGGGCACATCTGGGACCTGTGCTGTGAGCATTGGCCCCAGTATCCTGCAGGCCCACCACCCATGAGGCACGTGCCCCGCCTTCAGGAAGCAGTCCCCCCCCGCGCTGGCTTCCAACTGCGCAAGCAAGGGAAATGCAAAAAGGGCCACATTTCTACGTGCCCATTCTTTTAAATCTTTCACTCCCAAATTATACACGCTATGAAATGTGGCCAGGCTGCAAGCCAGTCTAGGACGGCACCCACCCTGCTCCTCAGCCTGCACGGTGTTCCTGCCCCTCCTCTTCCTGCCAAGCTCCGGAAGCCAGTAGGAGGGTTTCTAGGTTTGTTCAGGGATACAATGTCTCTGCCCGGGGTAAAGTGTCACCATGCTCATTTCCACGATACACGTGCGCGGTGACCTTTTCAACCCACGCATGCTCGGTGCAAGCTGTGTCTTTAGCCATGTTAGTTGTTTACCGCACCCCAGGGATATGGAAGCTTGTCACACGGTTTCAGTTGCAATTTCAATCCGCCACCTTCAACACTTCCCAACCCCTCTGGTGCGTCCTTCCCCTCTGCCCAGTGATCCGGCCAGACCTCTCTGTTGCAGTAGAGGTAGTTGGGCTTCAGGCACAGCTGAATCCGGAGGTTCAAAGATATCATTGGGGCAAGATTGATTTATCTTCATCTTGCAACAGGGCTCCTTCTGGATAGGCTCTGTTCTCAGTCAGGCCCTTCTTTTGTGGAAACAGAGCAGAGAAATCTCACTGTGCTCCCATAGCTTTATTTCCCTTATTCCTTTTTATGAAACCTCTGGTTTATGACTGGGCACATAACTTCCTGAGATAAAGACTATATTTCCATGCCTCTGTTGCAGTTAAGTATAGCAGTGTGACTAAATTCGGGTCAATGGGATACAAGTAGAAGCATCATGAGCAATTTCCAGAAAGTGTCCTTCAAGGACACCTCTTCACCCTGTCCTCCTTCCTGCAGCCCGGAAGCTCGGGCAGCTACCTGGGACCATCAGGCAGAGCCATGTTATCAAGGATTACGGAGCAAGAGGGAAAGAAACCACTCTCGGGTGACCACACAGCCCTGAATTACTTACTTCCAGACTTCTACTTATGTAAGGAAATATATATATATATATATTTCAATCTTGTTAAATTATTGTAAATTTGGGTTTTCTGTCACATAGCAAAACTTAATATTAGTGAATACATACTGCAGAATGCTTACTGTATTTCCACGCTTATTTCCTATGAGGTAAAATTCCTTAGCATACTATGCCTAGCTCCTCCTCAAGAGCCCCAGAAAGCCTTTCATTTGAGCATCCGAGTGGCTCTGACTGCATCCTGGGCCAATCCCTGAACTGTGGTGGGGGCTCTGACAGGCTTAACAGATGTGCCCCCAGCTGGAGCTGAGAATGGAGTTCTCCACATTTGAATTGCGCAAACTGAGAGTTGGGGAGGTTTCCCGGAGAGGAAAGAACAATGTTCACTATGCTTCCCAAGCCGTATTTTTCCCCCAACTTTTATGATTTTGTATCATAGATGTGATCATTCTTCTAGGTTCATAACATTGTTTACATAATACATTACTTCTTTTTAAATATATTTAAAAATTTTTTATTATTGTATTTTTCCATTATCATTTAGCCCCCTTACACCACCCTCCCATCTGTAATCACCCCACTGTCATCCATGTCCATGAGTCCTTTTTACTTTTTGCTCGATCCCTCCACCCTGGAACCGCCCACCCTGCCCCACCCCTCCTTGCTGTCATCCTGCTCTCTATGAGTCTGTCTCTATTTTGCTTGCTAGTTCAGTTTGTTCATTAGATTCCACATTTGAGTGAAATCACATGGTATTAGTCTTTCTCTGACTGGCTTATTTCACTTAGCGTAATGTTCTCTAGGTCCATCCATACTATCACAAAGGGTAAAATTTTCTTCTTTTTTTATGGTCGAGTAGTATTCCACTGTGTAAATGTCCTATAGTTGAGACACAGTTGGGACATTTACACATAGTTTATCCACTCATCTACTGATGGACATTTGGGCTGCTTCCATATCTTGACGATTGTAAATAGTGCTGCAGTGAACATAGGGTGCTTCTGTTCTTTCGAATTAGTATTTTGGGTTCTTTCAAATATATTCCCAGAAGTGGTATCACTGGGTCAAAAGGCAGATCCATTTTTACTTTTTTGAGGTATCTCCGCACTGCTTTCCATACTGGCTGTGCCAATCTGCATTTCGACCAACAGGGCAAAAATGTTCCCTTTCTCCACATCCTCACCAGCACTTGCTGTTTGTTGATTTATTGATGACAGCCATTCTGACAGTGAGATGATATCTCATTGTGGTTTTAATTTGCATCTTTTTAATGATTAGTGACATTGAGTATCTTTTCATATGTCTATTGGCTATCTGTGTGTCTTGTTCGGAAAAGTGTCTATTCAGGCCCTTTGTCCATTTTTTAATTGGTTTGTTTGGCTTTTTGGTGTTGAGTTTTGTACGTTCTATAAATTTTGGACATTAGCCCTGTATCAGATGTATCGACAAATATATTCTCCTATTCTGTGGGTTGTCTTTTTATTTTGTTGATCGTCTCCTTTGCTGTGCAAAAACTTTTTAGTTTGATGTAGTCCCATTCGTTTAATTTTTTTCTTTTGTTTCCCTTGCCTATCCATTACTTCTTGGTATCGTCTCTTGTGCTGAATTTGATGGTCTCTTCCTCAAAATCTCACAGGAAATAAAAGCAAAGAGACATCACTATTATTCAGTAGTATAATATTTCAGAGGAGGATATAACTATTGTAACCACAATAGTTAAAAGTACACAAATCAACAAAATAACTGATCAGTGTTCTTCAAAAGTGTTAAGGTTATGAAGGACAAGGAGACTGAGTTACTGTCAACGATTAGAGGAGACTAAGGAGATGTGACAATTGTAGAGGACAGAGCCTACAGTGGCCATCAGGACCCCCAGCACCTTGTGGTTCCTTCTCCTTGACTTGTTTTTAATCAACCAAATATGGCAAAGGTGATGGGATAGCATTCTGTGGTTATAGTACCTATACAGACTCCACATTGCTGGAAGACTCACTGAAAAGAGCTCTCTTCGTACCTGCCTTTGAAGAAGTTAGCAGTCACTTTGGGAGGCCCACTGGGCAAGGAGCTGGGGACAGCTCAGTAGTAGTAGCCAGCAAGAAGTCAGGGCCCTCAGTCCTATACAGACACACCTCGTTTTATTGTGCTTTGCTTCATTGCAGTTCACAAATGCTACATTTTTTCTTACACATCGAAGGCAAGACCCTCTGCCAGCAAAAAGATTACATCTTGCTTTATTGCAGAGGTCTGGCACTGAACCCATAACATCTCTGAGGTATGCCCATAGTCTCAAGGGAATGAATTCTGCCAATACTGGAGTGAGCTTGGAAGCAGACTCTTTGACATCTGGCTTCCAAATGAGATCCGCCCTGCTAACACCTTGATTGCAGCCTTGGGGCACCCTAAGCAGAGGATCCAGTGAAGCTGTGCCCAAACTTCTAACCCAGAGAAACTATGAGATAATTAATGTGTTGTGTGAAGCTGCTAAGTTTATGGCAATTTGCGGTAATAGAAAACTGTCTTAATCAGCTCGAGCAGCTATAACGAAATACCATAAACTGGACAGCAACAACAGAAGTGTATGTCTCACAGTGCTGGGAGCTAGAAGTCCCAGGTGGTAGCGGATTCTGGCTCGCATACTGGCTGGAGCCCCGTTTCAGCTTGCAGAAGGCTAACTTCTGGTCGTTTCCTCACATGGTGCAAAGAGAACAAGCTAGCTCTTTGGCCTCTTTCACGACCCCGTTCATGAGGGTTCCACCCTCAAGCTCTGATCACCTCCCAAAGGCCCCACCCCCAAATACCATCCCATTGGGAATTGTATTTCAACCTATGAATGTGGGGGGACACACACATTCCTCCCATGGCAATACCTAATCTGTCTACTAATGCAAAGTAGCATCCTGAAACAGAACAGAGGTAACGGGCAAAGTGGTGAAATCCACATAAAGTCTGTAGTTTAGCTAACACTTGAGCACCAGTGTTATTTCCTCAGTTTTAATCGTTGTCCTGCGTTTATGTAGATGCTGTCTATCCTTGGAAGAGGCTGAGGAAAGCATTTGCAGGAACTTTCAGATACACATCTAGAATCCCCAAATGAAACGTTGACACAATAAACTTGGAAGTACACAATTCAGCTATCACACTTCTGGAAAATAAGCCCTGATCCTCGTGGCTAGTGATAGTGTAAAAAGATCACAATGTCCATGAAAGTGGAAAAGAAAACTGTGGACAATTTGATACCACGTGCAGCTGTCCTAGGCCCAGCTTTCCTCCTTGCCCAAGCTGGTCCGCCCATGTCAATGCCCAGGCACACAAATGTCTTATTTTCAATTATTTGATATCTTACGGCTATGTTAGTTATGGTTTTATTCTTAGTTGCTTTGATGATTTGAAAGCAATCTTACATAAAAGATCTTTCCCCCCACTCTTCCCACTCCCTAGAAATTTCCCTCGTTTCTGTCTCTCCAACAGTTTCTCCCATAACTATTCCATTTTCTCCATTATCAGCTCTTCCTCACGTGGTTTGGAATTTCTAAGGGAGGTAGGACTGGAACTACCCTCCTAAGAGAAACAAGGAGTCCTGGTGTGTTATTGTTTCTTTAATACTCTAGACAGCAACACCCCAAACCAATGCCCACCCTTTCGAAATTTCACTTGTGCTGTGCTTGAACCCCATCCAGAATTCATCACTTCCCCTTAACTAAATCTTTACAACAGCCTCTCACCCCAGGGTGAAATGTTCCCTAAATATTGTCTCTTCTTGACCTCAAGCAGGTTTTTTAACTTTAAAGGAAGTTTCTAACCAAACTTAAAATGTAGATCAGATAGGTATACAGCTTGGTGAAGGAAATGAATGTGGAGAGCCAGAAACAGTTACTAAAAAGCAGGGTTTGTTTGTATGGGCTATCGTTTAGAAAATAAATAGCTTAACCTGGACCCCCAAGCAAGGCTGAAATACCATAATGAAGGTGCTATTATCTTAATGAAAATGTCCTGTGTTTGCGTGAAAGGAACATTAAGTATTAATTGAATAAATTTCTTACTTTTGTTTTGGTCTGTAGAATTAAAAACCTCTTATACTTATTGGGAGCTTTTGTGGCTACTCCTTGCTACTCACTTTGAGCATTATAAATTACCGTGTAGATCTTAATATCAATGATATTTGTCAGTGTCTACTTTGTAATCTGTACTTACATGCTCCGCCTCCAAGATGCCTAACTATTTTTCTTAAATTATAAAACTCTTTTTGAAGCAGAGATGGAGCAAGATGTCCCCCAGTACTAAAGCACAGGCACAAAACCATAATTATGTGTAAAGTATAAAATATATTTAAAATACACAAAGATGAATAGGAAAAAACAGAAAAGAACTGAAGTGAGGCCCTTATACTCACAGAAGTTACTATTAATTGTTCATTTTCTGTTAAATAATGTACATAAAAAGATTTAAATTTCTTTCTTTTTTAAAGATTTTATTTATTTATCTTTAGAGGGAAAGGGAAGAAGAGAGAGAGAGAAACTTCGATGTATGGTTTCCTCTCATGCATCCCCTGCTGGGAACTGGCCTGCAACCTAGGCACATGTCCTGCCTGGGAATCGTACTGCAATCCTCCGGTTCCCAGCCCCATGCTCAATCCACTGAGCTACACCAGCCAGGGCAAGATTTGAATTTCTTAATTCAGAACTACCTACCGATTTAAAGTAAATTTTCAAGCGCACTCAGAGTCTTGAGGGGTTTTCTTATCTGTGTGACCTAGTGAGCTAGTGGATACACGGCCTTAATGAGCGCTCTTGATGTAAAGAAACAGAAACTTGAAGGCAAGCAGAAATAGATTTAATTTTAAAGTTAATGCTGCAGGTTTGTTGGCATGCCTGCCAAGATTTAATCCTCACAAATGTTTCTTTGGGTTCTCAGTCTTGAAAGAAAAGGGAGTTGTGCGGGTCCAGTAGATGCTGGCAAACAGGAGGAGGCTGCCTTGGCAGACCAGGCAAACTGCAGGTAGGTGGTTTTTGGTCCCACTCCCCTAGGGGAGGGAGTGAAGAGTTAATGGTGCTCTTGAATCCTCTGCAGAGCCCCTGAGAGCAGGTGGGAGCCCTGAAGGGAACATGCTGCTCCCAGCCCTTAAGAGTCTCCAGAAAAGTCAATTGACACATCCAGTGTGGTCTTCCCTTGGCGCCGGCAACCTTGGCCAGACCCAGGGGAGGGGCTTTGCAGGCCCTGGACAGACCCACCAGCCCTTGAAAGTGTTTGACAATTCCCATGTTTACCAAGGGGGTCACTGGGCAGTGAGCGGTGGGAGGTGGACCACTGGTCACCCATTAGTCCCACACTGTAGGGTGGGAGAAAAGGACGACACCCACACTGACTCACCTGCAAGGTTACCACCAAAAACGCTTGGGTGTGTTTGCTTACAAACTTTTTGCTATGCATTGATATAGTAAATACAGGGGTGGGCAAAAGTGGGTTTACAGTTGTTCACATGGAGAATAACATGATAATGAATAAATAATACACATACTAACAAGTGTAAACCTACTTTTACCCATTGTGTATAACATGAATAAATAAATAAATACTGTGTTCAAACCCAGTTAGGCTGTTTCCATTAGAGAATATATTGTGAGTATTTTTTCTCCTTATAGTTCTTACCTACACGGACATGGCCCATGAGCCCTCTATTGTGATATTGGCCATCCTGGTCGCTGCCTGTTGCAACATTCATTGGCCAGCCTGGTAGTTGCTTGTTGTGCTATTTCTTTTTTTGTTTGCTGGTTTGTTTGTTGTTGCAATATTTCTAGGTTTTACTTCTTGATTCATGGATATATAAGACGATGTCTACAGGTCAGATGGGGAGGGACTATCAAAGTTGAACTTCACTGGTAGATTGTTGCACATCGTGCTGATTGACATTTTGGACTTTGAACACATGTGTGTGCACACATGCTCGCTTTTGCCAATAAAGACCACACTGCTCAAGTGCTTTCAACTGAATGTGACCTCTGAGGGGTTTTCCCAACAGTGTTTTGAGATTTACACTGTCATTTTCATGTGGTTGCCTCTGTGATCCAGTGCATGCGTTTCCAAAATTTCTGGTGGAAGTTACATGGTGTAGCTGAGAAACAGGGAAAAGCTAAGTGGTTTGGTAATAATTATAAGACTTACTGAGCACTCACTGTGTGAAGCATTGTCCTCATGCTTTATTTCAATGAACTCATTTAATCTTGATAACCCTGTTATATAGAGCCTATTATTATCATTATTCCCTTTGATACGTGGGCGAAACTGAGACCCAGAGAAGTTGAATAACTCACCCAAGAGCACACAGCAAGTAAAAAGAGCCAGGATACAAACTCGGGAAGTCTGGTTCTGGGCTCCTGCTCTTAATCACTAAGTGACTGTTGCCATTATTTTCTACATTTTCTATAAGGGAGATCTTTAAAAACCAGTATTTTAAAATAAAGATATAAAATGCAGCTCACTAGACAAAAAGGCTAGCTAGACCTAAAAGAAATTAGGGTCTCATGGACAGAATATCTATTTATAGTTAAAATAGATAGAGCGAAGACCCTATAACTTGTTCTGACCATTGGTTTTAAGTGGAAGTGATGCAGGCCATTTCCAGACTGAAAAACTTCATTCTTTGGTCCAGTAGGTGACTCTCCAGGTCTTTGTTCTGAACGTCCGCCGTGGTGATGGAGAAGGCTGCTTGGTCCAGATGCTGCAGCTGTACGATGTTCCAGCCTCAGTCCGCCTGGATCTCTGAGTCATCCTGTGGAAGAGAGCCCCTCATAGTCCCACTTAGATGTGAACCATGAATAAGAAATAAACCTTTGTTGTGTGAAGTCATTGAGAGTTATAGACTTTGCTTCTGATATTCTGACTAATATAGTTTACATGTTTTTATCAGGTTTTCTATGTATTCGTGAAAAAGGTGTTTGACTTGATTCTCATTTCCTTATTTTTAAAATGTGAATATTAATGTTTCCTTGGCAGAGGTGACAAGAGGATTAGATGAGAGCCCTTGATGTGCTTGGCTTATAGGAGATGCTCGAAAAATGGTGACTATTGTAATTATTCAGTATTACACTATATAAAAGTAACAGGAAAACTCAAGTGACATAGTGTATGAAAAACATGAAAGGCATTTTTTCAAAAGCAGAGCTTATTATTGCACTCCTATACATGGGTATAACTATAAAACAGCTGAAGAGTGTTTTCAATACAATGCATAAACAGGGTTATAATTTGCACACATTTTATAAATATCTCTTGTTTTGATACCCAGCATCCACACTTCTATCTTTTGTTCATTGTAACCTCGTTTCCCATGGGAATCCTTCTCTTCTTTCATTCTCAACCAGCACACTTCTGGTAGGGCTCCAGAATCAAGTTCCAGAATGGAACATGTGACTCAAGGCTAAGTTAATTATCACAGTTCCCTGGCCACAGTGATGGGTTCTCAAAGCCACTGAGATGCAATGAGAATGCTGGGAATCCTGGGCGGGGGGGGGGGGGGGGGGGTGAATANGGGGGAGGGGGAGGTGAAGATTGTCATTTTTTTCTCACTCGAACACAAGATACTGAAATGTTTGGAGATATGATAGCTATCTTCGCCTCCAACATGGAGGTGAATGGCACCAAGTGGATGGTTGTGATGGAGAAATTAGGGTCTAATGATGTTGTCTGAGTCCCTGATCAAGTTGCACCCAAAACCGAAACGAACCCTTGGATTTTTTCATTTTACCAAGTTAATAAATTATCTTTTTTCTTAATCCAGTTAAAATGGGATTTTAGTCAGAAAGGATGTTTGGGCGCTCAGAAGGAAAGTGTTCAGGTTTGACTAGATGGAGTTAAAATTTGGATCACATGATTTGATAGGCGATTCCTTCTCATTTCTGGAGCTCTACAGCTTTTTTCTCTGTCATTCTTCCTGGATTCTGTATTGAGAGTTGAATTAGATTCTCTGCAGCCAAAAAATGTTTTGGTTGTGATCTTTAAATTCATGTAAAGTGTGCAGATAAAATTAAATGTAATGTTTATGTTATATGCTAATAGATTTTAGAATACAGGTGGAATAATTCAAATAAGGCCCTGGCTGGTGTAGCTCAGTGGATTGAGTACGGGCTGTGAACCAAAGGGTCGCCAGTTTGATTCCTAGTCAGGACACATGCCTGGGTTGCGGGACAGGTCCCCAGTGGGGGCCAAATGAGAGGCAACCACAAACTGATGTTTCTCTAATTCTCTTTCTCCTTCCCCTCTCTCTAAAAATAAATAAATTTTTAAAAAATAAAAAAATAATTCAAATAAGAATACAGGGTACTGACGTTTCTGGGTTTGTTAAGTAAATGAGCTATATGTGTTGGTAAGTTTCTTAGATTTAGTCTAGTTGAATCTTGCAAGTTTTACAAATAAAACTATAAGTCCTATGACTTTCAAAAATTGTGTGAATATACTAGAGAAAGTCAGTTAAAGAAAAATGTGTTGCTCACTTACACTGTGTTCCGATCGTGTCTTAGCTCAGTGTACCATACAGAATGCCATAAACTGAATTACTAAAACTACAGAAATTACTTTCCTGCATTTCTGGAGGCTGTTGCAAATCTAAGACTAAGATTCCAGAAGAGCTGGCCTGTGCTGAGATCTCCCTCCTTGGGTTGCAGGAGGCTGCCTTCTCCTCCTGTCCTCCCATGGCCTTCCCTCTGTGCTCAAGGACAGAGAGAGGGGCATCTATGGGGTCTCTTTCACCTCTTATAAGGACACTGGTCCTTTTGAGTTAAGGTCCCACACTTACAATCTCATTTAACTTTACCTTCTCATAGGCCCTATCTCCAAACACAGTCACATTGAGGGTTAGGGCTTTAACATATGAATTTGGGACGACACAGTTGATTCATAACAATACATATGGTGAAAGAAGAATTTAGTGGAAAGAACACAGATTCTGGGTTCAATCAGGCAAGGTTTAGGATGAGACCCTGCTACCTGCTAGGGTATCTCCAAGTTGTTTTCTGTAGAAGAATGCCTTATGGGCCACAGATCACAAGGAAATCAGATTTTTTATGGACTATGTTCCATCTTTATACAAGCAGACCAATCCTTAGATTTGAAGATGAAGAACTACTATTATCTCGCCAAATGTTTCAAACCACCCTTTAGTGTAATTTGGCCATTTCTCCCTGGAGGTAAATCCTAACATGCAGGGTCTGTACCGTATGTTGGCTGCGACAGAACTTCATCCCCATCCAATCCTGCATTCTCTCCTGGATCAAAAGCAACATTTTAAAACTCCACATATAGGCTCAGGCTATTCTACATAAAGGACAGCATTCCTGGCCCTTCTGCATGGAACAGGTGCGGAGCGCTGAAACTTCTCAGCATGCACTATCACTGTGTCTGGAGCGAAACTGCTGAATCACAGGCTCAGTCCCTTGATGGCATTCCACCCATTCTCTCACCTTTTACTTCACAGATTTCCTTGACAGCTGCCTTTGCCCTCTGGTCTTTTTTTCTAGCAGGAATGCGAAAGTCAGTACTCGAATTATAATAGTGTAGTCACACACTAGTGGGAGGCTGCAGTTAACCAAAAGGAGATGAAATACACAGACACTATGTAGTCACAGACACATAGAAATGTGCTTCGAGTTGGTAGTAAACATTTTTGTAAACAAGTACATGTTCACATTGCAAACAAAATGTGATCGGGCATTTCTTTTTATGGAAAAGAACTTTTGAGATGTCTTCAATATTAACTATATAACCTCAGGTGATACTAGAGTTTCAATTTCTTTAATAGTAAAATGAAGTGGATACTGTCTACTTCATAAAGCAGTGGCTCTTGAACTCTGACATGAATTAAGTTACCTGGGGTGCTTACTGCAAATGCAGACTCTTGGACCATGCCCCAGACCTACTGGGTAGATATTATTGGGGTGTCGTCTTGAGAAATATTATTTTAAGAAATAAATTAGCCATCAAAGAGATGCAAATTAAAACCACAATGAGATATCACCTCACACTAGTCAGAATGGCCATCATTACTAAATCAACAAACAACAAGTGCTGGGGAACAAGAAAAGGGGACCCTAGTGCACTGTTGCTGGGAATGCAGACTGGTGCAGCCACTGTGGAATACAGTACAGAATTTCCTCAGAAAACTAAAAATGGAACTGCCTTTTGATCCAGTGATTTCACTGCTGGGAATATACCCTAAGAATGGTAAATCACCAATTTATAAGATGTTCATAGCATGAACCCTATGCTCATGGCAGCTCTATTTACAGTAGTCAAGTGCTGGAAACAGCCTAAGTGCCCATCAGTAAATGAGTGGATCAAAAAACTATTGTACAATTACACAATGGAATACTGTGCAGCAGAAAGAAAGAAGAAACTCCTACCTTTTGCGACAGCATCGATGGAACGAGAGAGCATTATGCTAAGTGAAATAAGCTAGTCATTGAAAGACAAAAACCATATGATCTTACCTTAAGAAACATAATGAGCAAAAAAACCCTAATGAACAAAATAGGACCAGAGGCATGGAAACATGGAACAGACAGTGACCGGAGGGGAGGGGAGAGGGGGATAATGGTGGAAAGAAGAAGAAGAGACTAGTCAAAGAACATGCATAAATGTCCCATGGACATAGACAATAGTGTGGGGGTTGACTGCGGAAGTAGGGGGTGGGCTGAGTGGAAGAAAGCAAAAAATGGGACAACTGTAATAGAATAACAATAAAAATTTTAAACAAATAAATTAAATGAGAAAATATGAAGCTCCTGTTCTCATTCCTGTATCTGAATAGTAATTACTATGTGGAACCCCTACTCACTGAAAAAAATCTAATCTGAAATCAAGAGATAGTGATTTACTTTCAAGACACATTTGATCAAAAAAAGAAATTAATAAATCTAAGTGCAAATAAACTAAAACAAAATAGACTAATCTACACTAGAACAAACCAGTCAAGGTACAAGATTTAGGCCAGTTACTCTGTTCTCTTAAGAGCTTCAACATAACTTTCAGAGCAACAGCCACGTATGGGAGGCTTATTACACATAGTGACCATGCATTGTAACATGCCACCCTACAATTGGAAACACAACTGACAAGACCAGAGAAATATGCCAGGTCTGAATGCATTTAGCACTTTATGGAGTGACCCAGCACAACAGTCCAACAGAGGCACCCTACACAGGAGGGAGCCTCTTGACCCAATCAGATTACGTGTCTTAGGGAGCTTCAATCTGAGCCATATTTGAACCTGAGAGGATTGCTGAAGCAGTGCTCTGCCCACATGCGAGGTCTTCAGATCCCTATTTACGATATACAAGTCCTTCTGCCCTAGGCTTTCCCTTCCAATGACCAGACAACCAGAAGTGTCCAGAAACTCATGCAGCTCCTTGAGCCTTAAGTAATGAGTGATGGGTGTGGGAATGGAGATGGTTCCAGGTTGGATGTCAGAGACATCATTTATATCCCCAAGCTCCCTCACTGGGATTAGGCTAGAGAATTTGCTGAGATGGCATCCATAATGGGCTTCTTCCCTGTCTTTGACCTTCTCACTTCCTTACCAGTTTCTCCTGAGATTAATTCCTTAATATATCATACAAAAGCTCATCTCAGGATCTGCTTCTGAGGAAACGCATCTAACACAGATAGGCAAAGATTTCCTGAGAAACAGAGAGATGTTCAAGAGAGGGCAGTGAGCAGAAGCCCCAAAGCAGTAGGAGCCATAAGGAAGCACGAGTAGAAGGTTTCTGAGAACAAGAATACTGAGTGAGTTAAAGGGACGTAGTCATGATGGGAACCAAGACAGAACAGTAGAGCCAGCATATGAAGAGGGCGCAGTGCAGGGAGCTGCTGAGACCATGGAAGATGACAGGTCATGCTACTGGCCTAGCAGAGTTTTGTTGAGTCACCAGAATTGCTGTGTGTCCAAAAATAACTTCTTGTTTTCTATGAGGCCTGGCTCTGCAGCTGCAGAGATTTCTTCTGGTCCCTCTTACTCCTCTGCATCCTTTCAATAAATTCCATTACACAGTAACCCAAAAATATCTCTGTTCTTTAAAAACTGAAAGAGCCTAAGAAACCCACACTACAAGAAGTAAAATTATGCCCTGGCTGGTGTAGTTTAGTGGATTGAACACACACCTGTGAACCAAAGGATCTCGGTTTGATTCCCAGTCAGGGTACATGCCTGGGTTGTAGGCCAGGTCCGGAGATACATGAGAGTACATGAGAAGCAGCCATACATTGATATTTCCTTCCCTCTCTCCTTCCCTTCCCCTCTAAAGATAAATAAATAAAATTTAAAAAGAAGTAAAAGTAACACCCCAATTGCACATGCCTTTACAATACGTTAGGTGTTTAAAATATTTTTGTAATTAATATATTTCCTCCAGCTCATTTTAATTTTTTGTATTTTATTTTCTTTTTCTTCTTTTTGTTTTTATCTTCTGTTTAATTTTGTTTTTATTATCAAAATTATAACATAGTTTTTAATTTTATAACTTTGAGCTAATGTGTCCTCCATTCTTCATGGTGTAACTAACTTAATAATCAATAAACTCTCTTCTAATTCCTTAATAAATGAGTTTGCTTGATTATTAAGTGAAATACACTTTTTCAGCATAATATTTAATGTTTAAAATTAAACTTTAGAGATAGAAAAGAAATTGCAATAAAAAGTAGGGAGATTTTTAAAAATGTATACACAATACTGCAGCTCAGTATCTATTAAATTCTCTTAAGTAAGAGAGAGTCCCTATTTCAAGTTTTCTGTTTTACTGACACTGGAAGGGTGAAATAATATCATCTTCATACATTATAAACTTCTTTGAACTTCACTCTGACTCATAAGAATATAATTTAATAACTTTTCTTACAAATATGATACAGTTATTGATTCTGCGATTACTTGGGTTAATAAATTAAAAAATGAACAAAGAAAAAGAAAAACTCTCTCTCTCCCTATATATATATATATATATTTTTTTTTCCTAAAGTGACCCATTTACTCACTTGCTCCTGTAAGGCTCTCAGGAAGAGATACAAGTTGAGCTGTAGATCAGGAAGATACAAAACTTTGTGACATTAAAACAAATGGAAGAACAGGGGGTACTCTTTCTATCATAGTAAGCATTTACTAACAGTTACTTATTTTCAGGAAATTTCTACTTGAATTTCTTAATATACCATAAAAAAATTCCCTCATTATTTGATAAGTGTTATAAGAGTGCTTTAGTGAAGTATATGATCTAGAGTAGATAATCTAGGGGGTATGCTAAACTGAACAGTAATAATAAAAAAATCAATAATAAGAAATAATAAAAAACAACAGATTCACATAAATTCTATGCAGATGACCTCATTTTCTGAGCAACTTGCAAATAAAACTATGTACATTAATTATTTCCATAACATTGGAGCATACTACTCCAATACTTACACCGAAAGATACAAAATCGGCGTTGGCAATCCTGCCTCATTCAGGATGTAACAAGATTGCCTTAAATATGAAATCAAGTACCCCCAGCCTTGCTCATGAAAGAAATGCAAATTAAAATTACTAGCTTGCACCTTATTTGTTATGAAAAAGCAGAGCTTCTTTTTCCAGTTTCTTCTGGGAAATGGGTCTCTCACACATTGTGGGTTCGGGATCTGGGGGCAGCTTAATGGAGTCCTCCAGCTCAGGGTGCGTCACTAGGACGCAGCTGAGGTGTCCTCTGGGTCTGCCGTCAACTCAAGGCTGGAAGCGTCTGCTCCTAAGCTCACTTTCCCGGCCGTTGGCAGGTCTCAGGTCCTCACAGGCTGCTGGCCAGAGACAATAGTTCCAGTGTCACATGAGGCCTCCTTCTAGGGCTACTCACAATTTATGATTGTTTGCTTTCCTCAGAGTGAGAACCGAGAAAGACAGAAGAAGAATAGGAGAGCAGAGGGAAAAGGGGACAGGAGAGGAGAGACAAGTTTTTTACTACCTAACTTTCAAAGTGACATCCTGTCACTTTTGCTGCATTCTATTTGTTTGAAATACATCACTGGATCCAGCCTACACACAGTGGAGGGATTCACAGGAGGATATGAATACCAGGAATCAAAGATCATTAGGGGCCATTTTAAAAGCTGCTGAATACGCCCACTCTCTGAGGGTTTCTTCCTACCTCACCTACTCGGTAGTTTATTCATTGAAACAGAGTTCTTGGTAGTGGCTGATTGGAGGCAAGCACTTCCCTCAAAATCAGAGTTGGTAATTCTGCCTCACTGAGGATATAAAAAGATTGCCTTGAATATAAAATCAAGTACCCCCAGCCTTACTCATAAGAGAAATGCAAATTAAAACTATCCCAGTTATAAAAAAAAAAACAGAGAAGCATTCAGATGGGTTCAGGTGATGGAGGGTTATCTTAAGAATTTCCAGGGAGGTAAGTCTCACAGCCTTTCTGTCATTGTCCTAGATACAAAAGTAGTCCCCGTAATATTGTCAAAAACAATCTCTATTTCATAGTTTCTCTGTGCGAGGTGCTATTCTAAGTTGTTTCCATGTATTGATACATTTACTTCTTATAAAACCCCTAAGAAGGTGCAATCCTTATCTACACTTTAGAGGTGAGGAAACCAAGGGGCCGAATGGTGAAGGAATTTGCCAAAGGTCATCGGACTCAGAATTAGTAGAGTCAGGATTTGATCTCCAACAGTATGTCTCCAGAGCTTGTCCTCCAAAGCACCACACAACACTGCTTCTAGGCAGCATGCCTAGGGCTTCACAAACTCATAACTCAGTTTCTCCCTCCCTGTTTCCCTGTCCTCTACTATGGCTACAGGTCAGCAGGCAGGTACTCTGACCAATGTTGTCACAAGGGAACGAGATAAGATTTGAGAAGTTCCGCAGTTACCAAATATTTATACATGCAATTATAGGCCAGATTCTGGCAGCTCCCTACTGTGGTGTGCTCAGGACAAAAGTATGCGTCACGTTGTTTTTGTTCTGGAGAGAAGGAAACCTTCTGTAAGCCCCGTGCCATTCCTGAGACACATTATCAGCTCCTAAATCTTTTCTTGAGTTTAGCGGGAAATGTCAGGGACCGGGATCAATCCGTTGGCCTTATCTTGGTGCAACAAGGTCCTCCGTGTGCTTTCAAAGCCAGATTTCTGAAAAGGGCGGTTTATGCTCTCTGCCTCCCCATCCTTTGCTCCTGATCCCTCCTTACCTGCTGCCTTCTGGTTTCTGCTCTCTATACCACTTCACTACAATTGACCTTAATAAAGAAACTCTTAGAGAATTCCTGGTTGCCAATACAAGGTACACTTTTGGGTGGTGCCACACCTCACTAGTCTGCACACTGTGTCACTGCCGGCCTCCCTTTGTTACTTAGTTGCTGAGACATCACCCTCTCTCCTGGTTCTCCTATCTCTTTGGCTCTTCTATCTCCAGCTGCCTTGTGGGCATATTTTTTAAGCTTCTCAATTTGGGAGTTCCTTAGGGTCCTATCCTCAATCCTACTTTCATTCTCTCTAAACTTCGTTCCACCATAATTTCATCCATGGCCACAGAAGTCCAAATCTTTATCCCTCCTAAACCCTTCCTCTTGGGTATCAGAGCTCTTCATCTAGGTGCCTTTTAGCCACTTCCTCTTGGGTGTCCCAAGGAGATTTAAAACACGACACGTCCAAAACTGATCTGAGCATGGATCATCCTCTCCATTTCGGTGGCACTACCTCCCATCCAAATGGCCAATCCAGAAACTTCAGCCAGACTCATCCTAACCCTGACTTCCTTTATCTTGCCCTCCGGATAGCCTCTCCTCTCTCTCCTTTCCTCTCTGGGCCCCAGAGTCTCGGTTTTGGCATCCAATTCTCTTTCCTGAACTTTTGTAAATGCCTCCATACTGATCTCCCTGATTCTATTCTCATCCTTTCCAGTATATTCTTCTCTATATTCTTCTTTTATTGCCATCGTTATGTCATCTCTATATGCTGTCAATTTTCCCCCATCCACCAACTCTGATTTTATTACTATTCAAAATGCTTCAGTGGCTCCCAACTATCTAACAACCAGGCAGACAAATCCTTGAAAATATGGTTATCTCCCTTTCAGCCTCATCTCCAACAACACTCTCATTAATACTAAATATTGTGTGTTACTTCCAAGGATGCCCTCGTTTTTATTTGGAATCCCTCATCCATCCTCCTTGTGTGTGAGTGTGTGGCAAACTCCTACTCATCTGTCGAGTTTTAGCTGAAATACTACCTCCCCTCAGAAGTCCCTAGCAGACGTGGGCCCACTGTCTGCTTTGCTTCTGGGAGTCCCACTCCTCCGCTCCTCAGATTGCAGAGTTTGTTTGACCATCTGACTCCTCAGAGATTGGAACTCAGTGAGGAGAGTATATAGCACTGGCAGAATCAAGAAGCTCATGCACAGAGAGGGAAAGCAATACACTCAAACTTCATGCACACACTGGAAACCATTTCTCTACATTGGTGGGCTGGAAACTGAGAATTCGCTGGTCCCTTCTGCAAAGTGCTTTCCACGTTGCAGTTTTTTTCCCTTTTTATTTTCCATGTTGCATTCTTGGTAATCTTTCAAAATACCCATCTGATCATCCCTCCCACTCCATCTTATGAACACCGCATCCTGCTAAAATCCTTCATGGCTTCCTATTACTCCCAGCTTGAAACAAAAAACAATAACTCAGCATGACCTATACTACTGGGCCATTTCTTCAACGCTTACCCCACATTGTTCCACTGTCAGTGTTGCAGCCATATTGGCCCCTATCTGGGTTCCTTATACTTGCCTCCCCAGCCACACTGCAGGGCTTTTTTGCATGTGCATCTCTGTTTGGGTAAGTCTTTCCATTCTTTTTTTCTTCCTGGTCCATTCATTCTAACCACCAGTCCTCCGCCCTAATAATGGTTCCTCAGAGAAATTTTCTCATCTTTTGCAGACTGAATCCCCCATGCATCTCTTTTCCATAGTATTTTTCACATTGCACTGGGGTACTTAGCAGTGTGAATTTTTTTTTATGCCCATGTCCCTAGAGCTGGCTGGTGAGCTCCACGAGGGCAAGAACCATGTTTCTCAGGTTCCCTATTGCATCCCAGTGCCCACATAGTGCTTAGCATAAAGGAGGCACTCAATAAATACTTGTTGAATGAACAGATGAGTAAGTACATAAATGAATACCAAGAATAACTGGGTTTTTCCTACTGCTTTTATTGTCATCGTTATGCTGTATTTGCATATATTCCATAACAACTTCTCAAAATATTTTCAGATAAGCAATCTCATTTGATATAAACAATTGACTTTAAGAGTAGAAAGGTCAGCCCATGCAGGTGACTTACTGGGCTAGTGAGCAACGATGTGGGAACACTACCAAGTCTTACCACTTTCCAGACCAGGGGTCTGGCAGCCAAAGACAATAGTGTAGAACTTAATAAGTAGAATCTACAAAAAAGACAATGAAATAGAAATACTCAAATGTTACAACAAAAACACAAAATAAATTTCATTTCAGGCCGATAGAACTCTGGTTCACACAACATGGGCACAAATACTCTAAATGCCACATTTTAGCACACATGGTTGAAGAACATGTCACTTTTTTGATACAACAGGACTGTCATAATTCTCATTAAAATGTAGATGTTCAATAAATGTCTGCTATTAAATTGCTGGTGGGAAAAGCCTATTTCTGGAAACCTTTCGATTCTTTCCTTAATGCAACTTTATTTATTTATCTTTCTACAAAAAGAAAAAGTTAATCACTTAGCAAGTTAAAAAAGGAGCAGGACCCATTAGAAGAGCAATCTCAAACTATTCTGTTAACATTTTGAAAAGACCTACTATTTAAACACAATTTCTAAATGTGTTTAAATGTCCTAAATGTGTTGTTTTTAAATGACTTAAGAAAATAATTGAATGTCTGTACATTAAGTGAATACATGCTTTTAAGTCGTTATTTATTTAACAAAAGGACAATTAACTGTTAATTTATATTAACAGTTCATTATTTACTGAGTGTTGGGCGGGGGCTTGTATCAGATGAGTTAGCACTAGAGTCCGTACAATTCAGCTTTATAAACTCGCTTTAAAAACTCATTTTACACTGAGTTTAGTCTACCCGGTCGCATTTTCTTTTTGGAAAGAAAGTATAAAAATACAAGCTAGGCGCGCAAAATTCGCGTACAAGAATCCTGAATTCGTTATCATTTACTAAAGAGAGAATTGGGTAACAGCTATAAAGTCCACACAAAGTTGAACCGTTTCATTCGTTTGATGTAACGTATGCAGCCATTAAAATGAATTCCTGCATTTTCCCCATATTTCCAGGGAACCAATATTTTTTCGCAATTAGGAAAATACAATGAAAAAAGCGAGACAACGCACTTTGCCTGCCCCTCTAGGTCTTCCCGAAGCTAGGGGCTGTCTGTGGGCTTTGAAGAGTTCTCCGCACCGGAAAACTTGTCTTAGCTCGCAGTTTCGTCGGCAGAACGCCTGGCGCACCCTGCGGGTCGGACTGTGGCCTCGCCAAGTCCGCCCCAAGGGTGGCTCAGTCGCTGTTCTGGGTGCAGGGCGCCCCGGGCGGCCAAGCCCAGCCGGCCAGACACGCGCGACGAAGACTAACGTAGCGCGCCTGCGCGCTCAGTCACGTGTTAAGCGCTCCGCGCAAAGCAGGTTAAAAGTCGCGACCGTGGCAAGCCCGCGAACTCCTGGCTGATAGACACGGTGCTCAGTCTCCCTAAAGTGGTTTTTGTCGGAGGCCGCTCTGCTGTGTTGAGCACCGCCTGACCTCTCCCTCGAACGGGCTTAGCTCTTTGCACCTAGTGGAGCCGCTTAGCGCCCTTCCTTGCCGACAACACCAGCGCGCGAAACCTCATCTTTCAACTGACAATGAAGCTACAGCCGCGCAGCACGGCCGCTCCCGGCGAATGGGCGCGAGGCCGGGAGGGGAGAGGGGAGGAAGGACGGTTGAACCTATCCCCGCCCCAGCTCGCGCCCCTATTGGTGGGCTCCGCAATCCTGGGCCCGCCCGCTAACGGACCTGTCGCATTGTGACAGGTGGAAAAGCCAGTTCCTGTTGGGTTGGGGGCGGAGTCACGGGTTGCCTGAGCTCCGCCTGGGCTCCAGGGGGTTCCTCCTCCTGCTCCTCTCCGCGGGGCGGGCGGCGGGTGTGAGGGAGAATGTCATTGCTGTTCCGATTCGAGGTGCTGCCTCCGTCTGCTCCTGCTCTTTCTCTGGCGCCCTCGTCCCGTCGGCTTTCGCCGCAGCCGAAGCTTCACTGGTGATACGGATGGCTAATGGGGCGCTAGGGCCATCCGAGTTGAGAGAGCGGCGGTCGCGGCCGCTGCGGAGGCGTAGATTCCCCACCGCCACCTCCACCCCCAGTTCCCCGGCCTCGCGGCGCTGAGGGCGGGAGCGCGCGGCGCTCTCCCCTCCTCCTTTTTCTTCCTCCTCCTTCGCCTCCTCCTCCTCCTCGGGTCCCCGCCCAGCACCCCTCGCACCAGGCGGCGGCGGCGGCGAGGAGCGAGACCCGCCGCCGGGGCACAACATGGCGGAGCCCTCGGCCCCGGAGAGCAAGCACAAGTCGTCCCTCAACTCGTCCCCGTGGAGCGGCCTCATGGCTCTGGGGAACAGCCGGCACGGCCACCACGGGCCCGGGGCCCAGTGCGCGCACAAGGCGGCGGGCGGCGTGGCGTCGCCTAAGCCGGCCCCTGCGGGGCTGTCCGGGGGTCTGTCGCAGCCGGCCGGCTGGCAGTCGCTGCTCTCCTTCACCATCCTTTTTCTGGCCTGGCTGGCCGGCTTCAGCTCGCGCCTCTTCGCCGTCATTCGCTTCGAAAGCATCATTCACGAGTTCGACCCGTGGTGAGTGCCCCGCCGCCCCTCCCCCGCCCGCGGCCCGCCGAGACCCGGGACTCGCGGCTCTCCCCGGACCTGGCCCCGCGCTGCCGCCGAGCCCCGCTCACTCTCCCGCAGAGGCGGGCGCGCCCCCTCCCCGTGAGCGAAGTTTCCTCGGAGTAGCTCGAGACGAGGAGTCGGGGTCCCCGAGTGGGACCTTGACCCCCGGCGGGGCAAGTGTATCGACTCCCAGGAGGGTGAACGAAGCCCCTCGCAGCCGGCTGGTGTCCCAGAGTCCGGCCGGGCCACTCCGGGAGCCCGCAGACTCGTGGCGGACTCCGCGCCTCCCCGCCCGTGGCTATCGCCGCCTTTCATTTTTTGTGAGCGCGTGTTCGTTGGTTGGGATGGGATCGGCCAGGGGTTGCCTTGCTGCGGTTGGAGATGAGCCTGGATGTACCGCCGCTCCATCTACTCAGATGTAGCCGCTCCATCTACTCTCGTTTCAAAAATATACTCGCAGTTCACCGTTTTCTGAGAGAGAGTTGAGTGAGGTTGTAGGCAAGGAAATAACATCCTTGAAAGTGATCTGAAAGCTGGGGAGTCTTATTTATTTAACATTAGATATTTTTTCCAAGTGTGGGTTTTTTCAAGGTTCTCAAGTGTACTCACTGTGCACCTCACTGTTCCATAACTATCTTGGATTGCTTTTTAGAGCAAAATCGTTGTTCTATTGGCTAAACTGTCACCCTCTGTATGCTGTGCACGGTATCGGAAAGCATTGCATTAGTTCCTTTATTGGTCTCTACAGGAAGATTGTGGATTAGAGAACAAACTACCACGGCGATAGGGAGCCCTGGATGGTAATACCGGAGTTGCACATGGTGTGTGCATTCAGGTTAACTGACTTGAATGTTACGGAAAAGTAGCCCATTTAACGCAATAGCCAGTTTAGACACTATATTGGTCTGTGAATTATCTAGATAGGAAGATTAATTTTTTCGAACTTGCCAACCTGAGTTTGTTTATACCTTTTAAACTAAATTCATTTTGTTGACCTCTTACTTGCCAGGTCTAACTGAACTTTAGGATATTTGTCATTTAAAATACAGAGAGAAAATCTTGAGAGATACTAAATACATAGACAATATTTTGTGGAATAAGTTACCCACATATCAAAGTACTGGATTGGAGTTCTGTTATGGATAGAAAAATTGATAATACATCCTGTATTGAATACCAGAGGGGCCCACTTACTGAGAATTCAAGTTAGGATAACAGTTAATTACTGTGACATTCTTCTGTGAAACATTTTCATTCCATTTTAGAAGTTTTGATTTTTTTTCCTATAACTTTCTTTGAAAGCTGTGAAAAGACTTTATTATATGTTCTATTACAGAATTAAAAAACAACTTTTATGTTAATTGGAATGACAGAAGAAAGTAAATTACTGTGAAGCTTTGTGAATTAGGTGCAGAATTTAGTCTTTGCTTTGAAACACCAGATTAGATAAAAATGAAATTGGAACCAGAAAATGAAAACCGCTAGTATTTTACTGAACAGTGTGAAAAGAGAAAGTTCTGTGTGTGTTTTTTTCGGATTACAGCAGAAGTGCATGGCTGACCAAACATTAGTGGTAACAAAAATTGTATGTTTCCAGAGTATCATTCTTACAAACGGAAGGCCTAATATTAGTAGTAATGTTGAGGGTAATATTAAGGATTGCAGAAAAATTCAGAGCTGAATGATGAGATGATTTTGTCATCATTTCCTTATTTTGAAGGAAGATTAGAAATCTCTCTTGAGATTCCAAATCAATCTCTCTTGAGTCATCCAAAGATCAGTAATCATGAAAAGTCTTACTAGGTTGCTTTGCAGATAATATTTCTTTTATTTTTAAGTATGGCAAAGAATGAAACATTGTTTTCTTTCTCTGGTTTCAAAAATATACTTGAAGGACATAACCTTTTTTTATCCACATGAAAATTTGTTTCATTTCTATTTTTCTATGTATAAAAACACTTCACATTTCAGAAACTTTATCCTTGAGCTAAATGTGTACCATTTGAGTTCTAAATCACAATACACAAAGTTAAAGGTATATACACCATCTTCAGTCTTAAAGACCTACTACTTACTTCATTTAGGTGTTCTGCTTACTGATAGTTTTAATATTTGCATTTTGTTAGATTTCTGATGAAATATTTATGTTCGTAATGTTAGATTTCTGATTAATTATAAACAGCCCTTTATAATAAAGGAATTGTCCCTATCCCTTATTGGGAACAGAGATAAACCTGACGTCTAAGTATAATTCAGGTGACTTGAATGAGAGACTAAGGTTTAGGACAAAACGAAATCCTGTTCACTCACTTTTCATATTCTGTAAAGATTTCAGGTAGTTAGGCTTCTCATTCTTAAAATCTATTGTTGAAAATTTTTAAACAGAGGGGTTTAGGTATCGATCGCCTGTTGTTTGGATTTTTAAAACAGTTCTACAAAGCTGCTAATAGTACCAATACTTTGACCGATCTACCGCCTAACATCCTAATGTTATATGCTAGCTTGGAAGTCTTACACATTACCATTTTAACATTTAGCAATGGATATGCACCTTTAATAATACCGAAATGTTCCTCTCAGGTTCTGTATCTACAAACCAGTTTATTCTGGCCTTCTTTGATCTATTTTTTTCATGTCTCTGTTAACAGCTTTATTTCTGAAGTATTCTTAGTGAAAAGTTTACTTTCTCTGTTTATTATTTCTGTAAATTTTACAGTTCTTAAATTAAGTAAGACTTTAGTTAGCTGTTGAAGGTGACTCATTGTCACAAAGTTATACTTGTTTTTGAAATTGTCAGTTTTTAAAAAGAATAAATCCTACCAGTTATAAGGGGTAGTATATGGTGTTGAATATTATCTATTTACTGGAGTTTAAAGTACAACACACATTTTTAGAACTTAGCGACATTATTGGTAATGATTTTTCTGCCACTTCATTAATTTCCTCCCTTATCAGTTGAGTTGATCAGACATGAGGAAGCAGTTTGAGAATATGTTCTCTACTTGTCAGACATTTGGTTGACCACCTAGTTTAGCAGCACCTAATTTTATCTTATTTTTATCTGGAGCAGAATGTAATTTCCACTTCTTTTTGTTGTAACTGTTACACTTTTACATTATGTTAACCAAGTACCTTTTCCATAACCGCTGTCTTGGTAAATGAGGGTAACTTTCCCACCAAAGCAATGTAAAATCTCCCTATGTAAGGAGAGCTGCCCTTTTCCCTGCCTGGACAGGTTGTGGTGGATTCTCCCCAGAGATGTAGAGAGAATTCTCTGAACCTCTAGTGTGGGCTGCACCTCAAAGTTGAAACTTGAATGCAATTTTCTATAGACTCTGGTATATATAGGTTAATTAGTACAGAATATGTTTTCAAAGGAGTGATAAACCTTTGAAACATTAGCCGTTTATAAGTTGGGGACTACTTCCTGTTCTCTGAGGTCGTCATGTTTTTCTTCACTTTCCAGATGACAAAAAGAGGCTACTGACCTCAGTTCTGAAGAAGACAAAATGGGTAATAAAACCAGTTTTAGAACAAAGCATCCCCAAATCTTTAAAAAAAAAAAGTGTGGAATCATTAGCAACAGCAGTTCAGCTGCACTTCAGAACAGGTATACTGTCACTGATTTCATATGAGGTAATTTAAATTTTTTCTAGCCTTGAGCTCTTGAGATCATTTTAAGGTACAAGAACATTTAGGGAGGAGCTGCAGGGAGTGTGAGCATTGAGATGCTGGATTGGACCTGCTCCCATTTAGGGTGAGTGCAGTGGCTCCTGTAGGTAGTAATCATGGGTTTCATGAGGCATATATAATAAGTCTTGGGTTAGTTAGAATCTGTCCCAAAGACTTTAGAATTTTTTTTTTAGGGTTTTCTTGAGGACTAACTTGGTAAGACTGAATACCCCTTACTGCCATATGTAATTTGCATAAAGGCAACATTGGTTGTACTGTAGGCCAGGCATGAGAAACTCAAAGTAAAGATTTAGTTTTAGGCTCTGACCCAGTTGTTATGAATTATGGAGAAACTTACTGGCCTGACTTTACTTACTCTGTCTCTGATTTGTATTCTCCCAGTAACTTTTGAGTGCTTTCTAATATGAGAAAGTGTTAAAAGTTCTTTTTGTTGTAATATCTTAGTATCCATCAGTGCATACTTGCTGCCAAACATAATGGAAAGATTATTATTTTTGAGTGACCAAATCATTTTTCCCAATCTATGAAAGCTTAATGCTTTTAGAGAGAGAAACAATACTGTGTTAACCTAAATTACAAAGTTTATAAAGTACTTCACAGTGCAACATATCTACATATTTCAAAATTGTTTATATTATGAAACTTTTCAAACATACTGAAAAGTTGAAAGATTGTTATAGTGAACACTCCTACTCAACACCTAGATTCTACAGTTAATGTTTTACTTCATCATCTTTCTGTCTACGCATTACTGCTTTTAAACCTTGCTTGTAGATACTGATAGTATACTGTTCATGCAAAATAAAGAATGTTGTCTTTGTTCCCTAAGTCCATAATAAAGAGGATCTCTTATTTTTGGATAGCATTCGTTTTCTTTAGTACTTGAACATAATGGGTGTGAATACTCTTTCTACATGCTCCTCAATTGGATGGCAGATTAGAATTGGATTTAGTCATTCTGGGTTTTGGTTAGTAACTTACCTGAGTACATCATTAGTTGAATAACTTGACTTTGCTGAATTTGATGTTTGAGGAGAAACCCAGAAGTTGTTAGAAGGGTATTTGTGATGGTTTTATTAGACTTAATTGATGTGGAATTCCTAAATTCTTTTGAATTATTAGAAGCTTTTCATGGGTGAGCCTGTTGCTTACTCTGTCTTACTCATGTTCTTTCTTTGCCATGTTTTATCTGGATAAAATACTTAATTTAGTTTTATATATGCAAAAGTGGCTTCCTGACAGTTCCTACAATGAATAGGAAAAAAGAAAAACATTTTCAAGTAATATAGGGATCACAAATATAATACATGGACCAAATTAATACATGGAAAGGAAAAGAAATGTAAATGGTTACTCTATCTTCACTCCTTTATTTGAGTTACCTGATTCTGGTGGTTAGTTTTTGTTCTTAAGCCACTTATTCTTTTCTGAGGTTTCTGTGTCCTCACTTTACCATGACTAATTTCCAAGAATTTAAAAATTTATATAGGAAGTGATAATACTATAGAATTTGGGGGTGGGTAGGAGTATGTTAAGTAAGGGGTAGAAGAAGCTCTTATATTTTAGGTAAATGTAGGTTACTAGCATTTGTTTGCCAGGAAACCTAACTACTATATGGAATTCTGTTTCTTTGGGAAAATGCTTTCATAGTTTAACAAGAAAGACAGCTACATATTTTGGAATATTACCTGTATATAAGTTGGTGACTGCCTTTATGTCAGTCAAGTTTGTACTGTTCTTAAATAAGTGAATTTCTAAGGAATTGTGACTGGTACCCTAATTAAAGTGACCATATCATCTGTGACCATTTGTTATTCTTTCTGTGGAACTTAGTGTTGTAGGGTAACTAATAAATGGTGTAAATGGTAGTAAGCACTCCATTTTTACAGTGTCTTACAACTTGATTTAGATCTCAGAATTGAGATTGGGTAACATCTCTTATTTCTATAAATAAAAGATATTTCAATTTGGTGTTCCCCACAAGAATTGAATAATACATACCCATCTATGTCCTTTATTTTATTTCTTTATTTATTTTTAGAGAGAGGGGAAGGGAAGGAGAAAGTGGGAGAGAAACATCAATGTGTGGTTGCCTCTCATGTATCTCCTACTGGGGACCTGGCCTACAACCCAGGCATGTGCCCTGACTGGGAATCGAACCAGCGACCCTTGGCTTCACAGGCCCAAGCTCAGTCCACTGAGCTACACCAGCCAGGGCTTATCTATGTCCTTTTTACTGCATCCTCTGCCTCCAAGGCCAACTTAAATGAAAGTGTCCTTCATTTAATTTGTTTTTTAATCAGCTGTCCTGATTTAAGTCTTAACATATTGGCCTATCAAAATGCCTGGGCACAATCTGTGTTCTAGCTAAACTCACTCCACTAGCTTGGTGATGGCTAATTACTTTGCTTTAATGTAGGAAAGAGAAGAGTTGGTGATGGCTTGAAGTTTTTAAATCTGGATGACTAGGGAATTGTCAGAGATAGCAACTTTAAGAGAATAGCTGAATGAGAGGAAAAGGTAATTTAATCCAATTGAATGTTTACACTTAAATGTATTTTGTTTGTAAGAAGTTCATATTAATGATGTTGGAAGTATTAAGCTCTTCCACTAAAGGGTGGAAGCTAAAATTTTAGAGCAGACCCAGAATTCTTTAGCCTAACAGACTTGTAGAGCATGTAGAACACTCACATGTCGGCCTGTTGGCTTGGCTTGTTTTCTGGGCAAAGAAGCTGACCATCAGAGGGGTGGAATACCTTTTCTACGGTGGTGCAGTTGTAGCTTGGCTAGGTGCTTTTCTGTTTTCTTTGCACCTGTGTTTGCATTGGAGGGAGTTTTATGAGAAGTTGTTTGAAACTTATTTCAGAAGATATGGGAAAGTTAGTTTCTACCACAGGATTGGTAATGTTGACAGTTCAAGTTTAGCTGTTGGAACAGCTTTTGCTGTCAAGTTTGACATCTTTTAGAATTAGTGATTTAAAAAATTGTGTTCATCAGTTATCTGTAATTTCCATACGTTAATAGTTCTCATAGTTTAAGTTTTCAAGCTTTAATTTTTGGCTTTTTCCCCTTCATTCTTGTCCAAAGGGAGATATTGCATGAAGACATAAAGAAATTTTGTTTATATTAGTGAAATGTTGACAATTAGTTGACAGTCAAGTTGATAGTGTTTTTTGGGGAGGGGATATCCTTTTAATTTCACTTCATGCCTTCCACGTTTATTAGCTATTCTCAGGCAGTAAAATATATTTCTTCACAGTACTGTGTTCTTTTATGTAGTGAGATCTAACAAAATGTATTTTGTGTGTTTGGAAATACCTAGTATAATTAACATAATATTATATTAGTTTTGGCTGTATGATATAATGATTCAAAATTTGTATGCATTTCAAAATGATTACCACAGTTAGTCTAGTTAATATTCATCACTGTACATAGTTATGAAAATTTCTTGTGAGAACTTTTAAGATCTTTTAGCACCTCATGCCTATTCTTCAAACACCAGTAACTCCAGTAAATAAAGTGCAGGCTACCCTATTTAAGGTTTAATTATTAAAATAAACTATTATACCATCTTGTGTAGAATCTACAGGAAAAACAACGGAGCACTCCTGTCGTTTTTTGAGATATTCTTAGAAAATGCCTTATATGTTTATGTAAGTTTATATAAGCAAGGGGTGTGTTCTACAAAGGCTCTTGCTATCTGTGAGAAGGGGTTTAGTTTCAGTGTTTAAATAATTTTTTATGGTGAAATGATAACATTCTGAAAAGAATATAAGCCTAATTTACAGTGTAGTGACCAATTATAAAATAAAAACCCATGTGGTAATTACCAAGATCAAGAAATAGATCATTGCTACCACCTCAAAAGCCTTTTACATTCCCCCTCCCCACTTTTATAGTTAATTACATCCTTACTTTTCTTCATAGGTGGTATAATTCTTTGTGCATTCCTAAATAATATAGTGTTGCCTGTATTAAAATTTTAAATAAACATACTTTGGCTTCTGTGTCTTGCTATTTTTTGCTCAGCATTGCTTTAAATGTTTATCTTCATTGATCAAAGGGTTGTTGAAAGTGTGTGGATAATAAAGTTTTGCAATGATTTGATCAACCAGGCTGATTTTGAGCTCTTTTGCAGCAGGAAGTACCTAGAAAAGGGAAGGCATTCATCTCTTCGATGGAGATCAAAAATTATTTCAAGATCGAATTTTTGACCTGGAGCCAGCCTTGTCTCTCTAAACAATCTTGACAACTTTTTTAAAGGTACTAACTGGCCGGGTAGATGCAGTCTTACAATTGATAGTGAGACTACAAGGAAGAGTGAGCAGGGGAGGACACATCATTGTCCTTCAAGAGACTAAAAAATAATAAAGTAACCAGACAAATGCAGAGTTATTAGTCTTTGAGTTAACAGTTTTTGCCAACTGTTGTTCAAGTATGTACATTAAAATTTGCATAAGGCAAGGAGTGGTTGTAGTTAGTTCTTGAAGGAAGGGTCTTTTTTTTTCTTGAAAGAAGGAAGTGGTAGTTTTTTCTAGAAATAAAGAAAAAGGAAAAGAAAGACCAAATGTTGGAAGGGGGTGTAAACTAAAGGAATTTAGGAAAACCCTAAGAATAGACTGTTTAGTGTATTGAAATAGTGATATTTTTGTAGAGGATTGATGACCCTGGGCTGTGTGTAATTTTAACTGTGTAGCTCTCATGGGGTCTTGAGTAGCTTGTATTTCTCTTACATTGTTTTCTGTGTTGTTTTCTTATTCCAGTCTTCATGGCTACCACCTTTATTTTTTCCTCAATTTGTGTTTTGTTTATTGATTTAGTACTGTTTTGGTCTTTAGGAAGAATAGGAGAGGTATAATAAGATTCTTCCAGAAACAGTCTTCAGGGAATAAATTTTATTCAAGGAAAGGTAAAGCAAAGGCCATGGATTTTTATATAGGAACTTGAAATGTGTAGTGTGTGTGAATTTTGCATTAAGTGTTAGCAAGTAATTAAGTAGTCTTGGAAAGGTGATTCCAGCTTACAAGCTTTTTTTCCTCCTTCTTTTTTCTAAAGATATGTTGCACCAAATCTTAAGACAAAGGACACTGGACATTAAGAGGTCCACCCCAGTCTTTATAGTCTAGTGCAGTTATTTTTCTTCTGTGTATACTCTGCTAACAAGCTTTTTTAAAATTAGAAAATAGTTCTTCAGACAAACTAAATGCTTTCTAGTGCATTTCTACTTCATTGGTCAGAATGATTTTGATCAAATTCAGGTTTTTTCTTGCTGTGCATTAGTGTGGAGCCCGTCCTACACTACTTAGATGGGTAGCAGTTGGTTTCTTTTGTGAATAGAAGACCGTTACCATAGTTAACTCATTTTTAGTTGAAAATTTCAACCATGTATCTCATAAGAAAGGTATACATACTTATTACCCATTCTCTCCCAAATCCCACATAATATATGCCAGAGAGAAGTATAAATGACTTTGAATCAGGCTTTATTTGGGTAATGGTCCAACTTAATGATTTAAGCTATTTTAATCCCTCTGGTATTCCTCTTATATGAATTCCCCAAGGAAGTAGAGATTCTTTTGTGAACTCTATTAACTGTTAGAAAACATGCCAGGCATACGCCTTTCAGAAATAGCAATCTAGTGTAGCTTAGCACATTTGAGAGGTATAAATACCGGTTTTATTAATCTCAATATAAAGTCATTTAAATTTTGTTCAGAACTGTTCACTTAACAATTAAAATAGGCCAGAGCCATTTTGAAGGCGATTTTAACACCTGTAATGTAAAAACACTCAAGGAGACTTGTTACTTGTTCTTTGCCTAAATGAGCAAGATACTATTATGGCAATAATGATACTCATTTCCCCCCTGTAATGGTAAAAATAACATTGATAAGTTAATTGTTCTCATTATAGACAGACTAATAGATGTGATCTTTTATGGTAAGAACATCTTTTTTAAAATATATTTTATTGATTATGCTATTACAGTTGTCCCATTTCCCCCCTTTATTCCTCTTTGCCCTGCACACCCACATCCCCCCCGCCCCGTTCTTATCCATGGGTCATACATATAAGTTCTTTAGCATCTATATTTCCTATACTATCCTTAATCTCCCTTTGTCTGTTTTCTGCCTACTATTAATTCTACTTATTCTCTGTACCTTTACCCATTCTTCCCCCTCCCCCTTCCTGCTGATAATTCTCCATGTTATCTCCATTTCTGTGATTCTGTTCCTGTTCTAGTTGTTTCCTTAGTTGGTTTTTGTTTTTGGTGTGGTTGTTAATAACTGTGAGTTTGTCATTTTACTGTCCATATTTTTATCTTCTCTTTCTTAGATAAATCCCTTTAACATTTCATATAATAAGGTGATGAACTCCTTTAACTTGACCTTACCTGGGAAGCACTTTATCTGCCCTTCCATTCTAAATGATAGCTTTGCTGGATAGAGTGATCTTGGATGTAGATGGCTTGGAATATTTCTTTACATCTCCTTCTTGCCTACAAGGTTTCTTTTGAGAAATTAGCTGACAGTCTTATGGGAACTCCTTTGTACATAACTGTCTCCTTTTCTTTTCCTGCTTTTAAGGTTCTCTCCTTATCTTTCATCTTGGCTAATGTAATTATGATGTGCCTTGGTGTGTGCTTCCTTGGGTCCAACTTCTTTGGGACTCTCTGAGCTTCCTGAACTTTCTCGAAGCCTATTTCTATTGCCAGGTTGGAGAAGTTCTCCTTAATTATTTGTTTAAATAAGTTTTCAATTTCTTGCTCTTCCTCTTCTCCTTCTTGTGCCCCTGTGATTTGGATGTTGGAACATTTAAAGATAGATGTCCTGGAGGTTCCTGAGCCTCTCCTCTTTTTTTTGAGTTCTTGTTTCTTCTTTTCTGTTTGAATGTTTTTTTCTTCCTTCTGGTCCCCAGTGTTGATTTGAGTCCCAGTTTCCTTCCCATCACTGTTGGTTCCCTGTACATTTTCCCTTTTTTCACTTAGCATAACCTTCATGGTTTTTTTGTTTAATTTTTGACCATATTCAACCAATTCTGTGAGCATCCTGATGACCAGTGTTTCAAACTGTGCATCTAATAAGTTGGTTATCTCTGTCTCTTAGTTGTATTTTTTCTGGAGCTTTGATCTGTTCTTTCATTTGGGCCATATTTTTTTTTATCTCCAGGCGCCTGTTCTATAATAAGGGTCAGAGCCTTGGGTGCTCACCAGAGCGCAGCAACCCACTTGGCTGCGTTGTGATGCTCTATGTGGGAAGGGGACTGAGAGGAAACAGTGCCGCTTGCTTCCCTCTCTGCCGGGTTTCAGTCACCTCCCCTGCTACCCACAGTCAAATTGGGCCCTTCTGGTGCTCATTCCGGGGTGGGTGGGTAGGTTTGTGCATGTTCTAGGACCCTGTGGGTTTCTCCAGTGAATTCTCCGGTGAGGCTGGGAGTTTCTCCTGCTGCCTCAACCCCCACAGGTGTTTTTAGTCAGAGGTTTGAGGTTTTATTTTCCCACACTGGGACCATGGGTTGCGTGGTCTGTTTCCCTCCCTAGTTGTTCCTCTGGCTTATCTGCATGAGAATGTGGGACCAGACCGCACACTCCACCAGTCGGGGACTTGCCTGCCCCACTCCTCCAGCGGCCACCTTGCCAGGAGTCCTCTCCATCGGGCTGCCTGTCTTGACCCCTCCTACAGGTCTGGATGAATGATCCTTCTTCAACTCCATGGTTGTCAGACTTCCATACAGTTTGATTTCCTGGCAGTTCTGGTGGTTTTTTGTTTTTAATTTTGTTATTGTCCTTCTCTTGGTTGTGTGAGAAGGCGTAGTATATCTACCTGTGCCTCCATCATGGCCAGGAGTCAGACATCTTTTCTAATCTTTCTAGAATATTTATCCCTATACTGTATTGGGAACATAGTGACTGTTCAACTTATATTAACACAGATCCTTTATCCTTAATGATAACCACTTTTATGTTTTGGTGATGGTAATAGTACAGGAATTCCTGATTGTGTAACACCTCCATTAACCTTGGGTTTGTTGTTATATTGTGATTTATAATAAGAAATATTGTTTCATCTTCATCTCTGTTTCTTGTACACAGCTCCTAAACTCCTAAGTGATTGTATGTGTATGGGTCTTTTGTGATGTTCATGAGCTGCTAGTGGAGCCAACCTTGTGAGTAGAGAGGGTTGGAACTGTAAGCCCTACCCCCTGACCTTCTGGGAGTAGAGTGAGCCTGGGAGTTAAATCACCAGTGATCAGTAATTTAATCAATCATACCTATGATGGAGCCTCCATAAAAACCCAAAAGGATTGAGTTCATAGTGCTTTCAGATTGAACATTTAGAGATGTGGGAAGAGTGGTGGGCTGGGAGAATGGAACCTCATGTCCCTTCCCACATATCTTGCCCCATGCATCTTTTCCTTCTGCCTGTTCCTGAGTTTTATGCTTTTATAATAAATGGGTGATCTAGTAGGTAAAATGTTTCCCTGAGTTCTGTGACCTGCTCTAGCAAATTAGTCAAACCCAAAGGCGGGGGTGGTTGGAATATAGCCCTTGGGTTAGAGGTGCTGGTAACAACTTGAACTTGCAGTTGGTGTCTGATATTGGTGTGGATGGGGGTGTCAGTCTTGTAGGGCTGAACCCTTAACCTGTGGGATCTGATACTATCTCCAGGTAGATAGTTTCAGAACTGAGTTGAATTGAAGGACACTCAGCTGGTGTTGGTGTCTTGAGAATTGCTTGGTGCTGTGAACCACCCCACCTCCTCCCTGCCCAGTCTACACACACCTTTTAGTAGTGGACGTCATAATCTCTCCTCAATTAAGGTGTGGTTTTAATCTTATAGAAGGAAAGAGTTGATGGAGATGCTTACACAAGTAATCTATATGTGTCAGTGATTACTGTTGGTACTTGGGAGATGGCTGGCTGGCTGACTCACTTAGGAAGAACCTTAGGGGAGGAAGATTTTTGTTCTACGAATATTTCTTCCAAGTACAAGTGACTCTTAGGGAGTTCTGTCTCAAGTTTTATCTCACTAGTTAAGGAACCTGAAATAAGAAAAGAGAGTAGTTAATATCTAAAAAAAACATGAAAAAAGTTTCAGTGCTGTTAACTTTTAAAAAAATTTTTATTTAACTCTTGTTCAAGTACAGTTTTCTTTCTTGTATTCCCAGACCTGCCCGCCCCCACCCCCCCGCCCAGTGCTGTTAACTTTTGAAATAGATAAAAGACATGGCAGCAATAGAAGTAAATTTCTAAGCTGGCATTTTGTTTGAACTTGCATAATTCTTGATGTGGAGGAAGAATAAGAATAGAAATTATCATTGAATATACAGGTATTAGAATATGCTAAATTAATGAAAATGATGAGTTTGGGTGGAGTTAGATTAATGATCCATTTGGTTTTTTGGCTCTTGATTTAACTTTATGATTGTAGGTAATTTATATGGAAATTAAGCAACACTTTAGGAAGGCATCATGGTTCTGATCTCATTTACACTTTCTCTTGAGAGATTAAAGTATACTAAATAAAAATACTCATTAGGGGTGAAATAAGGTTTTTGGCTGTATTAAAGTGTTTCTGCAATGGAAATATTTTTGCGTCTAATTGCTGGGACAGTCATTGAATATTGTAGGCCTTAATCATTTAAATAAGCCAAGACATGAAGTCTTGATCTTCATTTGCTCTACTTGAACTCTAACAAAATGACTGGTCAACTATTTAATTATACTGTTACTTCAAGTAGTGACAGTATTCCTGTTCTAAATCTGATATGCTGTAATGATCAGTTTTAGACGTTTTTGCTTAAAAATGATGTGTGCTTTTAAAACAAACTCTTTATCAATGTTCCTTTTAAAAAAATCTGCTACAGTGACCAGGGTTTGTTGAATATATTGACAAATAGAACACTGAATAGGTTCTTAATTTAAAAAATTTAATAAAGGTGCTTTATGGAAATTGAATTTTAAAACAAAAACTATTTTTACTCTAAACCGTAGCTGAAGAAAACTTTTATTTTAATATGCTAACCAGCTTCCTGGCATTTGAAGAACAAGATAATGAAACAGTGTGGTAGATGAAATGAATATAATCTTAAAATTGTGTAAAGACCAGTCATTTGTTTAAAGTAGAAGAATGAACTTGAGAAGAAATTAATGTCCTTTTAAATAAAGCTATTTTTGAAGGTTGTTAAAATAAGCCAGTCCCTTAATTAGAGAGATCTTTTTTCCTGTTAAGATACTTTAATTTTGCCCTGGCTGGTGTAGCTCAGTGGATTGAGTGCAGGCCTGCGAACCACACGATCGCAGTTCGATTCCCAGTCAGGGCATATGCCTGGATTGCAGGTCAGTTCCCAGCAGGGGACTCGAGAGGCAACCATACATTGATATTTCTCTCCTTCTCTCCTTCCCTTCTCCTCTAAAGATAAATAAATAAAATCTAAAAAAAAAAGATACTTTAATTTTGGTTGTAAAAATAATTTACCACGTTTTAATAGTGTCTAATATATACAGCATTTACAAAAAAGAAAATGTTTTCCTTTTGAAGTAAAATTCATTCTAGACTTCTAAAAGTTGGTGTAATAAGTATTCGATATTATAACTGTTCAATACAAACTGCAACATAATATAAATTATATAAATAAAATTTTAATAAATCAAGCTATATTGAAAATTCTAGTTGGATATAAAATTTATGAACCCATATATGTAATTATGAACATAATGATAAACACCTGAGAAACCCCTACCGAACTCTAGAACTAGAATATTACCAATTTCATATTTATTCAAGTTGCTTCTCTAGTTTATTATTCTGATTTTCCATTTAGCACTAGGAATCCATTGTCCTGAGTTTAGCATTTCCTTTGCCATATTAAAAAAGAAAAAAACCTCATGTATATTGCTAAGCTTTGCTTTGGAGCTTTGTAAAATAGTATTATCTTGTCATCTTTGGCTTACATTTATACATTTGCTAGTTGATAGACATTTGGGTTTCCATTGTTTCAGAGTGCTACTGTAATACATATATGTGTGTGTTTGCTAGGGTGTATGCCTGGTAATTTTGTCATAGTATGTTTCAGTTATTTATAAAAATATAGTGCACAACTTCAAAATTTAGTGACAAAACAGTATATCCTTACTTCACAATTCTGTGGATTTATTGGGATGTTCTGCTTCATGGTGCCATCTGTGGTGCTGGGATTATTGCAGTCATCTGGAGGCTGAACAGGCTACAGTCATCTAGATGGGGCTAGAATGGCTGGGATGCTAGACAGTTTAGACTGTTTAGCAGTCTAAAATAAAAGACATTTTTCATTTTTACCAATAAATTTATTGATTTGGATATTTTCAGTATGTCACCTATCTTCCGCTATTGGCTTCTAGAGGGTAGAGGACAGGGGTGTGGGCAAACATCTTCCAGTGCTTAAGACAGCGCACCACAAAGAATTATTTGGCCAAAGTATCAATAGTACCAAGAAACTTCGCAGACCACTTTTGACACATTCTGTCAGTCCCAGCACCTTCTCCATACACTACACAAATCTCTTTTTTCCATTTCAATTGCATTTTTATCCTCCTTGAAAAAAATGCTGCGTATTTTCTTCCATATTCAAATCAAAATGGACAAAAATTCACCAGTTTTGATTTTTTTTTAATGCAGGGCTAATATAACAGCTGTAACAATACAATGTAACATTTGTTTTGAATGAAGTTAAAGACACCTAAGTACTACTAGATACATCTTGAAAAAATGTAACAGACTTTTTGGCCTACCCAACAGCATGATGCCACCATCAGTCTGCTTCTTATGTCCCTCCCCCTCCAAAAGATTGAGGCTCAGAAAAATTTACAAATAATTTTTATTCATTTAAGGTCCACTATAACATTTTAGATGAAGTGACTTTTTTTATGAGGAGACTCAGGCCAGGTGACTTGCCTAGAGTGACAGACTAGAATCAGCACATTCAACTTCAAGTTCTTTCTCGTCTCCCCTGCCTCCCCCTGCTTCCCCTGCCTCCCCCTGCCTTCCCCTGCCTTCTCCTGCCTTCCCCATTCCTCAGTATTTTTTCCTCTAACTTACTCAGTTGGATTAGTAAGTTAGGAGCTGCCAGTCCATTGCAGACACTTGTATTTTTGGTAGCCAAACTAGTTTTGCAACCATTTCTCCCGCTTTGAGGATATGATGGAGTTAAGAAGAGAGTGGAAAGAAACTGACTGGTTTTCTTGACTGACCCTACCTCCAGACTTTATCATGGAAATCAAGGTTCTTAAATGTTGTGGTCAAAATAGTTTTTATAAAATTATATATTCATTAGTTTCGAGAAGTTTTTTGATTTCTTCCCTAATTTCAATCTTGACCCATTAGTTTTTATAAAATTATAATAGAAGCCAGAGATTCACAATTAATACTCAAATATTTGCCATAGGTAGTTTAAAAAGAATGCTGTAGGCATACAGCTGAATTGCCTTAAAACTGAAAATGCCACAGAGCAATTCTGAATTCCACGGGACTTTGAATAAATTAAACAATTTGCCTGAACTAATACAAAATATGCAGAAATAAACTTATAGACATTTCTTCCCAATCCTCATTTAGAGGATTGTTCTATGTAAGTATAGTTTCTGATCATTACAATTCTATATCCTAAAGACAGACATCTCAGTATATCTATCTCTCCAGTATAGAAGCTTGACTTACTTTCATGTCATCAGATTTCTTGGATCTAAGATTCAAAGGCAGAAGTGAAAGTGATGATAGTACTTACTGGCGGATTCTTTGACATGTAGTGGAATACAAGCATCTTTAGACCTTGATGAGGAATCTATTCCACCAGTGATAAGAGCCATTGAATGACTGATCTCATTCATTTTTATTCTGTCCTGTCCCAGATTCTTCCACTTTGTGTCATGAGTAAAAATTACCCTTCCTCAAGGAGTAAACTGAGGTATATTTGTTACAAGGTTGATGCAATGTTACCATGATAAAACATAGGTGCCAAGTAATTTGGCAAAAGGGTAATGCCAGATTCTACCATGTTGAGTATAGTATAACACCATTTGTAAAATGGAGGGGGGAAATGTAAGTCTGTTTAAAATCCAATAAATGCATTGTAACATTTGTAATTTTCAGAATAAACACATTTTAAAAGAGTGTACCAAAAACCTGCTACTATTCTGAGTTTAATACATGTTATTTTATAAAAATTACTTATTTTATGAAATTAGATGTGTGAAACATACTAAAGCTTTTATTTAGTTCAGTATTTCACATCATCTTGCTTTGAACCCCTGTTAAAAGCAGAGAGGAAACTGACTCATTCTCTTTTTTATTTTCATTCTTAACTCCTTATGTTTTTACTGATACTTTTCTCTTTGAAAATGGAATACTAAAACTAGGTATATTGAATCACTTTTGGGTTCTCTGAAATATACATGGTCTGGCAGAAATAAGACCTGCTTGAGTGTGGTTGGTAGGGTAATAATACGGGTATAATCATTTATAGTTTTAATTTGAACATTTCACCTAAAATGTCATTAGCTGTGCTTGAATGCAATATTGTTACATTACAGAATTATATGCTTATGATTTTGTGGTAAGAGATTCTGCAACAAAAAAGGGGGCATTACTTGTGCTGCATCCTGTAGAATGAACTTCATGCCTAGAAGAGAGCACAGAAATCATTTGTTATGGTGATTGCCAAAGCTTGTTCTGCGGAACACATATCCTAGGAATTGTAGTTCAAAACAAAGTAACTTGTAACTTAAATTTGGAAAAAACTGCGTGCCCCATCCACTCATTTTTATACTGCGTATTAATATATTAAAAGCCAGGAAAGTTCTTGAATACAGTATTAATTTTATTTAACTTAATGTTTATCATATTTAATTTAGGAATCACTGTAGGATGTTTTTAGTGTTTCATGCAATGCAATTTGGGAAAAACTAATTCACTTTCTTTACTTGATAGATGAGAGTATCTGATCACTTATTTATACCATTCCTCTTGTTTATTTTGGTGACTGTGTATTTTAACACCCAGATCTTCAATATTTAGTATTATGTCAAATTTTAACATTGCTCTATAGCTTATGAATATGCCTCCCATAAGTCTTAAAATGTCCAGAGAACCCTATAGACATTGCTTGTTTTGAATGATTGTTAAATTTTAATTTATCCCTTGCTGTCCCCTTTACCTCCTAATATTATTCATTTCTCTCTTGAGTTTATTAGTTGGCCAAACAATTCTGGTTTTTTAATCACAGCAAATTATGGGATATTATTACTATATAATAATTGAATATTGTTAATATATATTTATGTTATATGTAATATATATTATGTACTATGTATATTATATTATATTATATTATATTATATTATATTATATTATATATAATGCTCCCTAGTTGGAAATCTTATTCCTGTAGTATGTGAATGTGTCCTGACTTAAATACATATGTCATAATACAGATTTATATAATGCTTGTTAGCTGAAAGCCTTATTTATATAATTATTCTATAATGCCAATAAATTAGATAATAATCTAATAATAAGTAAATGTAAGTATGTTCATGTATAACATTTTTGGGGAGATCTTGTTTCTATAATATATGAATATGTACCTGACTTAAATATGTATCACACACACGTGTGTGTGGTATGTAGAGAGAAGGAATGCATGCAAGTGTATGTACCTGTCTCTTTTGCCTAGGATTTTTAGATTTCAGTCTATATTGAATTTAACTGAGCAAATAGTTTTAAATTATCAACTACATTATTTTATAAGTGATCCTAGGATTTTTTTTGAATGGCACTAAGAAATTTATATGAACCTCTTATTTTGATGTAGTTTTTTGGTACCAGCTTTTCATTGTTTTTCCCTATAGTTTAAGTGTCCTCTGTAAAACAGAAGAGGCCCTCCTTTTTTAAATGGGTACTTACAGAAATTGATAGCTGTCATTTCCAGTTAAGGCAAAAGATAGGAATAAAATAAGGCTATTGTTTTCAACTAATATGTATTTGGAAGAAGTTTTACTCTGTATTCTTATGAATTCTAATGTCTTTTAATTTGTAATGCATCTCACCATAAGTGGGAGGGTATAAAGAAGCTCTAAGAACTCTGCAGGATGTTTTGAGCTTTTAAATAAAAAACTGTTTTTTTCCATGTGTTGCTCTGAAATGGACTGTAGACAGGTAGTTTGTCAGTCTCACACATACAGCCTGCTCTTTGCTTATGAAAGATCTTGAATCAGAATGTCCCCTCTGTCACTGGTAAGAACAGGGAGGTTGGTGAGAGTAGGCTTTAACACACCCAGTTGGAACTGCTTGCCCATAATGAGTGTTGGTAATTTGGTGGTGTGGTACTAGTTAATAAATGTATTTGTGGGTCTTTACAAACTTTAGAATTGACCTAGTAAAAATAAAACAATAAAATGACTTCTTTCTTATTCTGTATCATTAGTAATCCTTTGAAATTTTGTTTCATTGTTACTTAAACATGGATATGAACCTTCTAATACTAGGCTTGAATATATCCTCACATAGGAGCTTCCATAGTTTAAGTTATAAAATTAGCTTTGTGTTTAATATGGTTATTTAGACAGTGTTCATAAGTATCATGTGGCAGGATTGGATTTAGGTTGTTAGTTTTAGTAGTCTTAGTAAACTGTTTTTTTCCTCTTGGTGTACTTACTTAATTAGCATGTTAATCTGTTTTTGATCCTGCCACTAGATGGCAGGAATAATAAAAGGTAAATTGAAATGCCATTGTAGCTTGTGGTCCTTAGCTGCTTTGCACTTTCACCTTGGTATGTTATGAAGTATGCCAACTAATGGGACTTCTGTAGATCTGATACCTTGTGTAGCCTGAGAGTACCCAGTGAAAGGTAAAGGAGAAGAGAATAAACAAAGAAGAAAACCTTTAATCCTGGATGTAATCGTTGGTGTTGTAAAAACACTTTTTGCTTTTTATTTTCTCTTTGTGAAATTCTTTTTCTCTCCTTTTTTTTTTAATTTAAAGATTTTATTCATTTATCTTTAGAGGGGAAGGGAGGGAGAGAAGGAGAGAAATATCGATGTATGGTTGCCTCTCATGTGTCTCCCGCTGGGAACTGGCCTGCAACCCAGGCATGTGCCCTGACTGGGAATCAAACCGCGATCCCTTAGTTCACAGGCCCTCGCTCAATCCACTGAGCTACACCAGCCAGGGTGTCTTTCCTTTATTTTTTAATTCTTTTATATTGACATCCATACTAATTTCTGTTGACGGTACTAGTTGCCTTTTCATTTATGAGGTGCATTATTAACCTGGCCAATTTTATAAGATCTTGTAACACTATATTTTACAAACAAACTCTGAGAGTTATAATCAACTATATAAAATCTTCTTACAGAATGAATTATTTTTTAAAGAACCTGTCTGTTCATAGCCTTCGAAGAATTGTGTGATGGACAGGGGCTAGGATGGTATGATATAGCTCCCATGATTATGTCACATTGTATAAGAGTTTGTCTTACTAGTGGGCTTTTACCAGTCTCCCCTTGCTGGAGTTATAAAGTAAGCAGTAAGAAATTCTATTGTTTTATTGTTGTTACATAAACATGGATATGAATCTCTCTAATGTTGTAGAAGTCCTTGTCAGGTAACTGTGGGCAGCTTCTATGAGCCTCCAACCAACAGCCAGTATCAAGGAGGTAAATTCTACCAGTAACCTTGGAAGTAAATTATTTCCCTAATTCAGTCTTCAAATGGGAACCCAACCCTGGTGACACCTTGATTATAGTCAAGATCATAGTAAGTAGGGGATCCAGTTAAGTTTCACCTGGACTTCCTGACTCAAAAACTATGAGATAATGAATGTATGTTGTATTAAGCCATTGAGTTTGCTGTAACTTGTTTTGCAGAAATAGAAAATTAGTATGCATGCCTTTGATAAACCTTTCCCATGTCTGAATGGTATCTATTTGCCAGGTGCTGTGGATATAGTGGTGTGAACCCAAATACATAGGGTTCTAGTCTTGGAACTTGGGGAAATAGATTTGGAGCAATTAAGAATGGCGAGTGCAGTGAAAGCATATGACACCATAAGAGTGTCTAACAGAGACTTAAATACAAATATGTTTTTTAAGACTTAATCAACTTTTGAAAACTTACTCTTCCTAGGTTGTTTTCTCATTTGTTTTTAAAGCATATTTTTGCCATCACAAAACTTGATCTAGCTTTTTTGTTGTTAGTGTATTGAAAGTGAACAATGTACCTTTCTTAGCCTCTTCACACGTGTTCTTCCTAGACCACTTCTATTCTTTCTTGCCTTTTTGCTTAATAGTGCAGTAAGATTTACATTAGGTATCAGTTGTAAAAGCCTTCCATGAGAGTTTTGGGAAGACAGATCTATCCTGTGTACTAGTGTTCTCAGTGTGCTTCACAGTGCTGGTGGTAGACTCTTTAAAATAAAGAAAAAAGAAAAACTTGATATAGAGAAAGTAGAACTCTTACACTGGTGGGAGTGTAAATAGAACTCTTAATACTGGTGGGAGTGTAAATGATACTACTTTGGAGAACTATTTAATATTTTTTAAATATTTTATTTATTAATATTCAGGGAGGGAGGCAAACATCAATGGGCTGCCTTTCACGCACCCCTTACTGGGGACCTGGCCCACAACCCAGGCATATGCCCTGACAGCGAATCAAACCAGCGACCCTTTGGTTTGCAGACCAGCGTTCAATCCACTGAGCACATCAGCCAGGGCCTCATTTGTATTTTATAAGAACAAGCATGTACAGGCTTACTAATAATTGCCTTAACTGGAAACAACTCATATGTACTACCAAAGGAAAATGAATTGTAGTGTGCATAAAATGGAATACTACTCAGCAACAAAAAAGGAACAACCGCTGCTATGTGAATAAATCTCAAAAACATGTTGACTGGAAGAAGCCAGACAACTTAGAAAGTAGACTCTATTATCTGTTTGTGTTAAGTCTAGGAACAAACAAAATCAATGTATGGTGAAAGAATTCCGAAGCGTTCAAGGTGGGACAGTGATGGAATAGTGCCAGTGGGAACTTTCTGGAGTAATAGTTTTGGGTGATAGTTATGGTTGGTCATATGTATAAAACTGACAAGACCCATCAAATCAAATTAAAGTAAGATCAATGTATTTTAATGAGTGTAAATTATACTTCAGATTTTTAAAATGGAAAAAATGATCAGGTGTCCTTTATCCTATGTGTTCCCTTCTTCCCTATATTTGCTTATTGCCTGTCCCTACAGCAATATTGTCCAAGATTGTCACCTTCATGAGGTCAGGGACCAAGTTTGCCTTTGGCTCTCTGAATGTATACTGTATGCATAATGCCCAGGCTTATTGGCTCTGAGTCTGTTATTTGTAAATTATAATTTATTCATGAGTTGGTATCCATATTTTATAGTTGTATTTTTCTAGGAAAATATTTACATTATAACAGAATCTTGTATTTATACTTAAGATTATGGCTTTTTTTTATGCAGCTTCTAGCTTTTTCTGTTTCAGGAAGCATAAAATGTATCTTGTTTAGTGTTGGTAAAGTAATCTCTATACAACTATAACATTGCCAATCACTGTTTGAGATAGCACAGTGCTATATATTTGTATAGCAAAATTTAAAAATCACTTTTTATAAAGTTCATTTATTACTCTAAAACAGATGAAAACTAAACATTAATCCTGTTTTCTCCTGAATCTCACCCCACCATCTTTCCTAATTTCTTGAGCTGTGGCAGAGAACAGAGACCCTATTTTACTTTTTTGATTCGAAACAGCCTTAATCACCATAGTAATTTGAAAAAGAAGCAGGTTGTTACATAGCGCTTTATATAGGAATAACTGTAATCCTTGTGGTGGTGGTGGTGGTGATGTTATTGTTTTCCTTGATGAAAGTAATATTAAATTTTATTTTATTTTATCTTACCCAAGGACATTTTTCATCGCTTTTGTAGAGAGAGAGGAAGAGAGAGAGAAAGAAACATCGATTGGTTGCCTTCTTGCACACACCCCTGCAGGGATCAAACCCATAACCTGAGTATGTGCCCTTACAGTGAATCAAACCTGTGAACCTTTAGGTCCATAGAACGATGCTCCAACCAAGCCACACTGGCCAGGGCATTAATATTAAATTTTAAGTGATTAATGGCTGGGTCAGAAGCTTGAAAGATAATCGTAGTCTCAGTTTCCCAAAACTACCTTGGTAGGTCACAGGTATAGATTTTTCTGAACTATTGAAGAAGGCAATTCAGAGCAGATTTTTTGCTGCTAGAATTATATGCTGGAGGGTCTTCAAAAATAAATTCCAAATTCTGCAAAATATCTATGCATATTCTTCTGGTGAGAGAATCCATATTTTCATCATATTCTCTGAGGTCCTCTCCCAGAAAGGTGAAAAACCCTGTTTCTCCCTCTGTTTTCTATGGTGTTTTTTTTGTTTGCCAGCTGATGGTTTTGCCAACTTTTTAGAAACATAAACTGTTAAGGTTCACAAAGAAATTACTCCATATGGAATGTTTACACTATAAGAGTATATTTTATATGTCTGTTGGTTCCCTTCATTTTTTCCATTGTTGTTTTTAAGATTTTTTTCTGAACCAGTTGCAGAAGTAAACCGTAATCCTGGGCTCCATAAACTGGCCTCTTTTGAGTTTCAAACCATCTCAGACACAGGTGTAAGGATGGTAAAGAGGAACTACTTCCTTCAGTAAACCTGATTTTTGTTATGGGACCTCTGGCCAGAAATGCTTCTTCTCATATGTAACACCAGTTTTATAGGGGAAAATATATATTTCTTGATAAGATGTTTGGGAATGTCAAAATTTGATATTGTATGACTACATGTATATTCTTTGCTAACTTATTCTGCCCTGACTCTCCTATTTCTAATCTCATTGTTCTTATCCTTGAGGTGGCATCTAGCTGTAAAAACTATAAAAAGATAAAAGTATGATTTTTGCAAGAATAGTTATTAGGATAAACCTTCTCTTTTAAGAAAATTCCTGTTATAGCACTGCATTTTGGTATCTATATTCTATTTTAGTTTAAAAACATTGTCATTTTTATATACTTTCAATAAAAGTTTAATTTGATTGCGAAAATTTTTGTTCTTTCTGTTGAGAGTTAAATAACTTATCTCTCTCCTTTTTAACTTTGGTTGTAGTAAATGAAGTCAGCTTAAAGTTTAAACTCATAGGCCCTACTGACCCACATTTGTGTATATTTTTATCTAGTCTTGAATTTTTGTATGTATGCTTCTGTTGTCTTTTATCTTTCTATGTTACCTTCATTAGGTATTTTTGTAGAACAAGAATGTGATAAATTAAGGTGTTGAATATAAATCTTAGAATTTTAAAAAAGCATTGATTTAAAAAAGGTTTTGATTGTATATGTGAACTATGATAGAGCAGTGCTTTTAGTACTAATGATACCTTCAGCATTCAAGTTATTTAACAAATAATTATTGTGTGATAGCTATGTGTCAGGTGTTCAGATATATAAGGGTCTGTGTTGTAGTGGAACTTATTTTCTGGCAAGCAAACATGTAACCAAAAGATCAAGATAATTTTAGTGAGTAAAGGCTGGGAACGAAGAGAATGTGCTATCCAGTGTCTGGGGTGTATATATGGTGTCTTTTGAGTTAGGTCCATAGAGATAGTAGATGTGGGAGGACACAAAGGAAGATTTGCTCTTCCAGCACCGGAACAATTTATGCAAAGGCATAGAAGTATGAAAAAGCATGGACAGCATTGCGTAGGGATGAACTAGTAGTCGAGGATATATTAGGTGAGGAAGAAGTAGGGAGGAGCCATTTCAGGGTGGGGTTAGAAAAGGGAGTCTTAAAAAAAAAAAAGGAAGGATCCTTGCTGTTGATTTTGGATAAAACCCTATTTTTAAGGATTTTAAACAGTTGGATTAGTTAATAGTTAATTTTAGAGAGACTGCTGTTTGTTGGGTGGAGGATGATTGGGAGATAGGAAGGTAATACTGGAATCTAGGAAATCAGTAGGAGGCAAGAGAAATAGTCTAGAAAAAAATTACAAAGAAAGCTTTAATTAGGGGTATGTTAAGAGCTGTAGGGGTGTCCAACCCGTGGGCTTGGGGCTGTGTGTGACCCAAACAACACAAAATTGTAAATTTACTTTGAAACTATTTTTTTTTTTTTTTGCTCATCAGTTTTCATTAGTGTTTGTGTATTTAGCATGTGACCCAAGACAATGCTATTTTTCAGTGTGGCCCAGAGAAGCCAAAAGGTTGGACACCCTGGAAGGTGACTCCCAAACACTTGTGATAATGGTAACATTTTAACTAAGTTAAAGAGCAACTTTAATGTTGGAAGGCGGAGGTAATGAGTTCAGTTTTGATGTACCTATGAAGACATTTATTCAAGTAGGCTATTCAGTGTATGAGCTCAGAATTTAGGAAAAGGAATTTTTGTGCTTGGGCAATGGTATGTGGTAGTAAAAGTTCAGGGAATGGATGATGGAAAAGAGGAGAGGTAACAGGGAAAAGAGAAAAATGAAGACTAAGCCTTGACTTCAGTATACTTGAAGATAATTTTAGCCAAGAGATTTAGGGGCATGGGCAAGTATAAGGGAATCAATGTTTAGATTCTCAGCTTCTTTATGTACTTTTTCTTAAAACAGTTCAGGCATCATACTGATTCTCTTTCCCCATCTCTCATTGCAATCATCCATCTCTGATTTTAGAGGAGGAAGACATTGCACTCACCTGTCTCTGTATGTTGCCCCGAATGGAGGCATAGTTCACAATGTTGGTGTGCAGATACTATGCTTTCTCTCAGAGCAACTGTGATATCTATTATTGGGAGAACTGTGTGATTTCTGAAAATTTGGGTTTTCGGAAATTTATTTGCTGGATTATAATCTAGAGAGTTTGGACAGAGGTTAGTTTAAGAGACAGAAGTTAGGGTACAAACCTTGAGGTGGTTGGCCTTGGTGAGGTGTGTCATGTTTGGCATCTTAGTTTTCAGATGGTCTCCTTTAGGAAAGAGCCACGGTTTTATGTAGCTTGGCATAGATTTTCTTATTCTAATAAAGCTGATCATGGTTAAACAGAGGTCTTTAGGAAGCAAATGTGGAACTCTGAACTTAGAAACATACATCTTTTCCATAAAGCCAGTACCTTTTTAAAAAAGACAGTGTGCTTTTTCTTCTTGTGTCTTCATACTACAGTTTTGCTACTATATTTGAAGAAATAAGAAAAGACTTTTTGTTTTACATAAAACTTAGATTAATGCTAGAGAGAAAAGAGACAATCAAACTAGTTAAGTATTAGAATTATGCAATGAAGAAGGTAGGTAAGCTTCAGTTGATTCACTTAGGGTAGAGACTCCACTTTTAGATAGTGTGACATATTACTTGAATAACCTAAGTGAAATGCAAAATGAGCTACAAATTACACACCCCTACAGGTTTTTTGGCATTTTTTCCCTTAGCGAGAATGACTTCATAAGATAGAAAAAATAAGTCTCAGTAGATTTTTTCATTTATGAAATTGCTATATGAATAATCTTTTTGTTTGTCAGTAACAAGACAGGTTAAAGTTTTAAGGAAAATGGGATAAACGGTAAAATGTTATTTTTAAATTTGTTAAAAGAAAAATGACCATACTTGACATTCCTGTGTTATTAGAAAATACGTAATAACAAGGGAAAGAGGAAGAGATGCAGAACTTATTGTTAAACTTTAAATCTCCTAAGTAATTTGTTCAAATCAAAATTCTGATAGATTATGATTAATAATGAAGACCATCTCTTGGAAGATGTTACAACAGTGGACAACAGAATTAACCTGTTAACATATCTGTCTTGCGTTGTCTTTTCATGAAACTGAGGCTTTGCTTTCTATCAGATAAGGTTTTTTATCCATGTGTAATATCCATCTTATAAAAGTGAACTGGCTTTTTTTTTTAGGTCATACAGAAATTCCTAGTTCCTATAAACTTAGTTTTAAAAGAAAGAAGGAAAAATTCTGTGAGACAAAATAGTTTCCCATCCTTTCTACTTTTCTTTTTGATATACCAAATAAACAAATGATAGTAGACAATATTTTCATGTTATCATTCAATATTCCCCAAAGTAGTCCTTTAACATTTGTGGGGCAGGCTTGTCTATGATTGGAAGACAGACTGGTGTAAAACAAGCCTGTACCTTGTATTATGTGTTCACCACCCCAAGTCAAGTCTTTGCCCATCACCATTTATTCTGCCTGTACCTTCCTCCATCCACCTCCCTCTGGCAGTCACCACACTGTTGTCCCTGTCTATGAGATTTTTTTTTCTTTTTTGTTCAATCCCTCCATACACCCCCGTTTGCGCCCCCACACATACACACTGGCTGTCAGCCTGCTCTCTGAGTCTGTTACTATTTTGCTTGTTCATTAGATTCCTTGTCTTTTTCTGACTAGCTTATTTAACCTACCATAATATTCTTAGGTCCATCCATGCTGTCATAAATAGTAAGATCTCCCTCTTTTTGTGATCAAGTAGTACTCCATTGTGTGAATATACCACAGCTCTTTTTATCCACTCATCTACTGATGGACACTTGGGCTGCTTTCAAATCATTGCTATTGTAAATAATGCTGCAGTGAACATAGGGGTGCCTTATTCTTTTGAATTAGTTATTGGGATTTCCACTGATAAATGCCCAGAAGTGGAATCATAAGGTCATAAGGTAGTTCCATTTTTAATTTTTTGAGCTAACTCCATACTGCTTTCCACAGTGGCTGCACCAATCTGCATTCCCACCAACAGTGCATGAAGACTCCCTTTTCTTCACATCCTCACCAACATTGATGATAGCCATTCTGACAGGTGTGAGGTGATATCTCATTGTGGTTTTAATATGCATTTCTCTAATGATTAGTGATGTTGAGCATCTTACGTCTTTTGGCCATCTGCATGTCCTGTTTGGAGAAGTATCTGTTCCAGTCCTTTGCCCATTTTTTATTTGGATTATTGGGGGTTGATAAGTTTTTAATACATTTTAGATATTAACTCCTTATTAGATGTATCATTGGTGAATGGGTTCCTCCCATTCATTGAGTTGTCTGAATTCTATTGGTGGTTTTCTTTGTTGTGCAAAAAACTTTTTAGTTTTTTGATGTAGTCCCATTTATTTTTTCTTTTGTTTCCCTTGCCCAAGGAGATATATTAGAAATAATATTGTTATGAGAAATGTCTGAGATTTCACTGCCTAGGTTTTCTTCTAGGATTTTTATGGTTTTGAATCTAACATTTAAGTCCTTGATCCATTTTGAGTGTATTCTTCTGTATGGTGTAAAAAAGTGGTCTAGTTTTACTTTTTTGCACATATACAATTTTCCCAATACCATTTATCGAATAAATTATCTTTACCGTGTTGTATGTTTTTGCCTCCTTTGTCAAATATTAGTTGATTGTACAGGCATGGATTTATATCTGGGTGCTCTCTGATTTGTTCCATCGATATATATGTCTGTTTTAATGCCAGTACTATGCTGTTTCAGTTACTGTGGCTTTGTAGTGTGGTTTGATAGGAGTGTGATTCCTCCAACTTTATTCTTCTTTCTCAAGATCTCTGTTGTTTTGGGGGTCTTTTGTGGTTCCATATAAATTTTTTGAATATTTGTTTTAGTTCTGTGAAATACACCATTGGTATCTTGATAGGAATTGCATTGAATCTGTAGATTGCTTTGGGTGGTGTGTACATTTTAATGATGTTAATTCTTCCTATCCACAAACACAGTAAATGGGTCCACTTATTTTATCTTCCTCGGTTTCTTTCTTCAGTGTCTTATAATTTTCCAGTACAGGTCTTTTACATCTTTGTTTAAATTTTTTCCTAGCTATTTTATTCTTTTTGAAGCAGTTGTGAATGGGATGGTTTTCTAATTTACCTTTCTGATGGTTCATTGTTGATATACAAAAATCCAACTGATTTCTGGATATTTATTTTTGTATCCTGCTACTTTACTGAATTAGTTTATCAATTCTAGTTTTTTGGTGTAATCTGTAAGGTCCTGTATATAGAGTGTCATGTCATCTAGAAATGACAGTTGTATTTCTTTCTTTCCACATTGGATGCCTTTTATTTTTTTCTTCTTGTCTGATTGCTGTGGTTAGGACTTCTAGTACCATGTTAAATAAGAGTTGCGAGAGTGGAATTCCCTATCTTGTTCCCAATTGTAAGGGAAAAGCTGGTAGGTTTTGCCCCTTGACCATGATGTTGGCTGTGGGTTTGTCATATATGGCTTTTATTATGTTGAGGTTTGCTCCCTCTATTCTGTTTTGCTGAGAGTTATTATAATAAGTGGGTGCTGGGTTTTATCAAATGCTTTTCTGCATCTGTTGATAAGATCATGTGGTTTTTACCCTTCATTTTTGTTTATGTAGTGTATCACATTTATTTATTTGTGGATAATGTACCAACCTTGCATTCCAAAATAAATCCCACTTGATCATCATCATGTATGATCTTTTTAAAGTATTTCTGGACCTGGTTTTTGAATATTTTGTTGAGGATTTTAGCATCTGTGTTCATCAGGGATATTGGCCTATAATTTTTTTTCCTTGTGGTGTCTTTATCTGGTTTTGTAATTAAGCTAATAGTGCTGGCCTTGTAAAATGAATGTGGGAATCTTCTGTTTCTTGAATGTTTTGGAATAGTTTGAGAAGAATAGGTGTCAGTTCTTCTTTGAGTATTTGGTAAAATTCACCTGTGAAACCATCAGGTCTAGGACTTTTGTTGGGAGTTTCTTATTTGGTTACTGCTTCAATTTCACTAGTTGTATCCTGTCTATTCAGATTTTCTGATTCTTTCTGATTCAGTTTTAGGTGATTGTATTTTCTAGGAATTTATTCATTTCTTCCAGATTGTCCAATTTGTTAGCATATAGTGCTTCATAGTAATTTCTTACAGTTTTTTATATTTCTTTGGTGTCAGTTATTTCTCCTCTTTCATTTCTGATTTTGATTCCGTTTTTCTTGTTTCTTCAGGCAGGTTCTGTAATGCTGTGGATTTCCCACTTAGGATTGCTTTCATTGTGTCATAGATTTTGGGTTGTGTTCTTTCTTGTTTTCATTTGTTTCAAGGTATTTTTTACTTTGACCTTATTGTTAACTCATTTATTGTTTAGTAACATGTTATTTAGCCTCTATGTCTTTGAGTGTTTTCAGTTATTTTCTTAATGATTTCTAGTTTCATACCATCATGGTCAGGAAAGATATTTGATATGATTTCAATCTTAAATTTATTAAGTTTTATTTTGTGTCCTAACATGTGTTTGGTTCTAAAAATGTTCCATTTGCACTTGCAAAGAATTCATGTTCTGCTTTGGGGTAAAATGCTCTGGAGATATAGATTAAATCCTTCTGATCTAGTGTCATTTAAAGTCACCATTTCTGTGTTTTCTGTCTGGAAGATCTATCCATTGATGTCAATGGGGTGTTTAATTCTTCTATTATTGACTATCTCAATGTCCTTCTCTCCTTATATGTCCATCAGGATTTGCTTTACATATTTAGATGCTCCTGTTTTGGGTGCATAAATGTTTACAAGGGTTTTATATCCTCTTGTTGGATTGCTCCCTTAATCATTATATAGTGTCCTTCCTTGTCTCTTGTTACAGCCTTTTTTAAAAGTCTGTTGGATCAGTTATAAGTATTGTTACCCCAGTAGGATTTCTTTAAAGGGTACGCAGCCTTTGAAATATTTATGTAAATATACATGCACACATGACCTTTTAAGTCTTTGGCCTAAATAGGATTGTATTACACAAACTAATAAATTTTGCTTCATCTACATAATGGCACAGTATATAGTGTGGGGCAAAAGTAGGTTTGTAGTTGTTCATGTGGAAAATAATCAATAATTAGTAATACAGTAATAAACTGTTTTGTGTACTCACAACTGTAAATCTACGTTTGCCCCATCCTGTATATATGGTAGCCATTAGTGCTGTTAATCTCTTTTCTGAGCACATGGGTGGGGTCATTTCACTAGTACTGGCCAATGAAGTGATGGTGTAAATCAGGGCTCTCCAATCCCCAGTCCATGGACCAGTATATGTCTGCAGCCTGTTAGGGACTGGGCATCTAGTCACAAGGATTTTAGGTGCTTTCAGGTTGGTCATAGCATTAAGGCTGACAATACACTGTTTTCTCCCACTTAATTTATTTTTAGACATTTTCTAATTTTATTTTTTCAGGTACAGTGCCCCCACCCCTTTTTTATTTTAGAGAAAGGGAGGGAGGGGGAGAAAAAGAAACATCAATTTGTGTTCCACTTACTGATGCTTTCGTTGGTGGATTCTTGTATGCACCCTGACCTGGTGTCGAACCTGCAACCTTTATGTATCCAAGTAACACTAATTAACTGAGCTACCTGGCCAGGGCCAGGGCCATATATTTATAGAGAACTGGAAACGTTAATTAAACATAGAAAACTGTTTCCCATCTCAAAGATTTCTTCTCGAAGATAGAAAAGGAGCAGGTTAAGTTTAGGGTTGAGGCGTAATTATTTTTTTAACCCTTAAGGTTAAAGGTATGTTGTGATATTTTGCTTCAGTACATAGTCATGATATTTCATTGTTGCTTTGAATGTACATTAGGTGTTTCAATATAATGTGAGATGAAATAATCTAAACCAAATGTATCAAGTGGCTAAGTCTTCAACAAGATTCTTAGAAGTAAAACAGCAAAGGCAACCCTAGTTTACAAGTGTGTTGGTACTTTTTTTCTTTTTCTGAGGAAACAGTATAGTTTAGTTATATGTTGATACTAGAACCCATGAAATAAAACCATTTTTAATAAATAGGATTCTATCATTTAATCTTGTCTTACTTCTTTAAGAGGTAGTCTCTTCCTCCTAAATCAAGCATATAAACTTTTCTTAGCTTTCGAAGGGTTTGTTGGGATGAAGAAGATACAAACTATGGCATTTACAGGGATTTTTTTAAAAGGCTTATGACTTGCAGAAACAAAGTCTTTACAGAGAAAGGCAGTTAAAAATGTCGTGTCTTTGACTGGCCACCTGACACTTTAGGTCTTGTTAATATATGTTGCAGGAAAAAGGTGGGTCTCCAAGACATCTTTTAATTTGTAATATGGCTATTTTCTTCCTTTATGAAATTAAAAAAATCGAATTTTACTTTCATCCCCAGTTTCTCCATACATCTTCAACCAGTCAGTTTGCTTTTCATATTTTTATGCCCCTTTCAGAATTGAAAAACATCCATATGAAAATTATCTTGTCTGTCTTAGTAAGTCGTTCTGCCCACATTATTGGAATCGCAGCTCTGGGGTTGGGTCAAGAGAATTGCAGGGAGACATTCATTTTTTAAAAGCTATTAAGAAAAAGCCAAAGCAAAAGTAGAGGAGACCACAATCAGCCTCGTATCTACTGTCTGTCTGTGCTTAATAATTATCTCTTTGTCACACCTGTTTCAAAAAGTTTTAGTAAAAGTAAAAATACTGAAAGTTGCTCTATTAATAAAAGACATTTATAAAACCTGATAATGTTCTTAGACTATTTTAAGGTAGCTGTAATTTTACCACTTGTGTTTCTCTTTTATCATACTTTTATTGGTGACTCCTAACCTTTAATACATCATTTCTCAGTCTACCTAGTTTTATTTGGGGAAAAACTAACTTGTATGCATGAGAATATGTGTGTGTGTGAAATTTTCCATAATGAAATTTATATAAACATTAGGTTATTAGTGTATATAATTATATAAATCATATATATGTGTGTATTTAAATTTTATTACAATTATTTATGTGGGGTGTCCAGAAAGTATCCAGCCACATACTATTGAAAAAATGGAGACTTATTAAAGAAGGTACAAGATACAACAAACATTGTATATAGGACAATGGCACCTCAGTCCCCTTCAAAGTAGGTATTTTGGGTCCTCACACAGTTCTCCCAGTGTCTTTTTCACTGTTCAAAACACTCAGCAAAATCCTTTGTTGGCATTGCCATCAACTGCCCCTTCGTATTTTCCTGAATCTCATCAGCAGTCTGAAATCTCTTCCCTTTCAAAGCTAATTTTAGTTTTGGGAAAAGCCAGAAGTCACAGGGCACCAAATTTGGTCTGTAGTAGGCTGAGTTACCTGGTTGATTTGATGTCTCGCAAAAAAACTCTATATGAGATGTGATGCATTAGCAGGTTTTTTATGATGAAGCTGCTGATTACCAGTTGCCCCTAGCTGTGGCCGTTTTCATCGCATTGCATCTCTCAATCAACAAAGAACATTGAGGTGTATGTAGTACTCCTTATTAATTGTAGAGAGGTACTCATGATGGACAGCACCTTCCCAATCAAAAACACAGTTAACATGGTTTTGATCTTACTGTGACTTTGCTGTACCTTGTTCAGGTGTGGAGAACCAGGCAACTATCTCCTTTGGGACTACTGAGCCTTCATTTCAGGATCATAGCCATAGACCCACGATTCATCTCTGCTTATGACCTTCTTAAGGAAATCAAGGTTCATTGGTAGCAGTTTGAATCAAGCCATTAGCAATTAACTTCCATTGACACAAAAATCCCTAAGATATTATATTGTGAAGTGAATTAGAGGTTCCAGTGTGATGTTTTCAAAGCCCAAATTAAAGTGGAGCGGGGAGGGAAGGATGGACTATTACAGGAGGCTTCTTCAAGAATGAAGTTCAGGTTTTAGAGGACTGCATGAAGAAGGCACAGTGAAATGCATGGCTACGGTGATCTTGATGTAGATAGAACAAAGAGCTGAGAAAGAACACGCTAAAGTTGCTCAGAAGGAAGGTACAACTAAAGATTAATAGATACAGAATATTCATATTTCAGTTGCTTGCCACAGTGATTTTCAACCTTTTTCATTTTATGGCAAACAAACTTATTACCATATTTTGCCATGTATAATGGGTTCCTACGTTTTTGACCCAAACTATCAGGGGAAAAAAATCTTTCAATTCTTTAATTCCATTGTTTATTTATTTATATTTAGGAACAAAACTGATTACCATATTCCAGAGTTTTATTTTGCATACAGATATTGTTATTGCTTTCTAGAGTTATACTTTAACACATAAGAATAAATAAAAGAGTTGAAAATGTATATATATATAAAATATATACATGGAATTAGTACTACCCATAGGATAATATGAATCCTTATTTTTCCCTGAAACTTTGGGCAAAAAGTGTGCATTATACACTGCAAAGTATTGTACAAAAGTTCTGCACAACAAAAAGTATATATATTTTGTCAGTCTGGCAAAATAGATATAATTTTAATTCATTAACACCAATGGCTGTTGTTTTGTTGATTATATCATACTTTATTTGACAATCTAAGGAAAAAGAGGTCAGTGCCTCTCATTGTGTAGTCAGGTGTTTCACATTTTAAAAATTTCTTGTGGCACACTGCTTAAAAATTGCTGGTTTACTGTAATGGAAGAGAGTAGTTGTATGGCCAATCCAAATGCCTTTTATGTTTGTTTTTGGTTGGATTTCTCCCCAGTTATAAACTTTTTTCCTGGGTTCTTTTTTGTTATTGAGATGTAATTAACATATAACAATGTATTAGTGTTAGGTGCACAGCATAATGATTTAACAGATGTATATGTTGCAAAATGATTATTAAAAGTTGGTTAACATCCATTACCACACCTAGTCATAAATTATTTTTTCTTGTGATGAGAACTTTTAAGATCTCTTAGCAACTTTCAAATATACAGTGCAGTGTTTTTAACTGTAGTCACCATTCTATACATTACTATCCCAGAACTTAATTATCCTATAATTGGAAGTTTGTATCTTTTGATCCCCTTTACCCATTTTGCCCACTGCCTATCCCCTGCCCCCTCCACCTCTGGCAACCATCAGTCTGTTCTCTATGACCGAAGGGTTTTGTTTGTTTGTTTGTTTGAACATTCCACATACACAATATTTGTCATTCTTTGACTTATTTCACTTAGCATAATGCCTTCAGGGTTCATCCTTGGTGTCACAAATGGCAGGATTTCCTTCTTTTTTATGGTAGAGTAATATCCCTATATATGTGTGTGCGCACATGTATGTATACTGCATTTTATTAGTGGACACTTAGGTTGTTTCCACGTCTTTGCTATACTGCACTATACGTAGGAGAGAGCCAGTGAACACTGTGAAGTTCTCCTTTGTGAAAGCTGTAAGGAATCTGTGGCTATCATGGGGACTGTTAGGCCCTCAGTGGCAAAGCCTGCCTAGGGACCTCCACAACAAAAGCCATTGGGGGCTACAGTGGCACCTACCATATGGCTGTTACTGATGGCCTCCTCTCTTCTTTGTTTTTACCTGTCTCCAGATGTCTCAGCTGAGCCTATTTCTGAGCAAACATTTCTGCATGGTGATTCTCCATTTTTTGCTTTATTGTGCTGCTATAAGATCTTATATGTTCTCTTGAGTCTTCACAGGGATAGTTTCCTTCATTGACAGCTGTCTGTTTCTTGTGGGTTTTTGGTATGAGTATGTGTGTTTTGGTTTTTGGGGGGTGTGATGAGAACTGCTGGCTCCAATTACTTGCTTTTCATTTTTTAACATTTTACTATTTAACCTGTCTTTTGTTTTATCTTGATGAACATTTTTGCCACTGGAAAATATATGTTTTTTTAATCATGTTTTCATTTTATCATAGTAGCAGTAGCCATCAAGTACTTTAGAAATACATTGTTTACTCATCATAGCTACCTTATGTCATAGGTACGATTGTTATCCCTCTTTTACAGATGAAGAAACTAGAGCACGGAGAACATAAGTTGTTTGCCCAAACAAGGTCGCAAAGCTAGTAAAGTGTAGAACTGAAATATTCAAACCCAGGCATATGACTCCTTGACACCTCTACTCTTAACCTGTAGGTTATACTTCCTCTTTCGAACATTGTGGATCATCTTAGCCCTCTGACAATATTCTTATTTATGTTTCCTATGGTATTAGTTGTATTCCATTAGTTGATCTTGATGTTTAGCTTTTATGTTGCTCACTTTTCTCAGATGTTTGATTTTTTTTTAAGTGTGTGCAGGGTTTTATTTGTTTTGTTTGGGTTTTTCTTTTTTTCATTTGATCAGTCTTTCTAGAAACGCAACAGTGTTTACAGCTAGTGATTGTGGGAAGGAGAGTCGTGACTTGTTGCTGGGAAGGATATATCACGCTGATATTGGGTGTGTAGATTTCCCATTCAACTTCTTTCTTTCCGTCACTGTTCTGCTTTTACTCACTTGGCAACATGTACTGCAGATACTTCTGGTGCCCGTTTCCTTGCTTGGCAGGGGTAGAGGAAGGGGATCCACTGCCTGGCCGGTAATGCCATTACCCTGAGGATTTCTGAAGGATTCTTTCCTGTCCTCCATAGCTGCTTTAAATGAAACATGATTTGCAGTTTCCTTCTGCTTGCAGTTTGGGCTGTGGTTTCTTCAATTTTATTTCTTCCTGTTTGTCTTGTCTTCCATTGCTGTTACACAGTACTATTATGGTTTATTCTTATGGCTTTAATACTATTGTGATACAGTCTTCAGCCTGTAATTTTTAGGTTGTAGGATTGGAGTTGACTATCAAATGTGCTGTTTTCATTTTGATGTTATCTTTGCCAGTGCTTCTTAATCTTTTGAGAGCCATTGACTTCTTTGACCTTTCAGTGAATTTTATGTACTTTCACCTTGTTTTTTAAGTTCCAGTGCAGCTGTCTACCATTTGTACCCCAAACAATGGCTAAATGGTAATTTGAACATTAGTAGTTTTGTAGGCATTGAGCATAACTAGGCTTGTAGTCATTGGGGTAGGGAGTACTTTGCTTTTAGTTATATTAGAGGGATGAGTCTGTTTCTTGGAAAATAATTTGTTATTCAGGTTTGAGGAAAATTGCTATAAAAGATATTTATATAGTCATAGTGTTAAATATTAGAGACAATTATATTTGAAGTATAACATTAGAAAGAGCTGTTTCTAGTACCCAGTTTTATAACACTTCTTTTTTTTCTTGTTTCCTCTAGGTTTAACTATAGATCAACACATCATCTTGCGTCTCATGGGTTCTATGAATTTTTAAATTGGTTCGATGAGAGAGCATGGTATCCACTAGGAAGAATAGTAGGTGGTACTGTAAGTATATTTGCAGTTATTTATGTTTTTATCATAAAATTTTACAGTTTTTGAGTAAATCATAAACTTTTGAGATGATCATTGTAACTTTGTGTTTTTAACTTAGACACTCTTCTCTGGCTGATGATTTAATATTTAATTTTCTAAGTATCTTTTCTTGACACCTTTACCCCCCAACTTCCAACATATACACCTGTCTTGGGGTTATCTCATACTACCACTTTTTCTGACAAAATGGTGAAGGCTGTGAGGGAATCTCTTGTTACTGTGTATCTTAAATTTAGGTTATTTGGGTGTTTTTGTCCCAGATCTGTCCTAAGTTACTCCAGGTAATTGAGTATTGGTCATAGTTCATGGGCGATGATTACACTCAAAAGAGGATATAAGGGGCATTATTTTTAGTATTTGAGATGTAAGGAGAGTATTGAAGAGAAGATGAAAGATATAAGACACCTGTTGGGGAGACATACATGTCTAATACTGTTTTTTTCTTGATCAGTTTTTGTCAGAAATTTATCAGTTTTATTAAATTTTGTTAAATTTGTTGATTATCACTATTAAATGTTTGTATTCTGTTTTATTAATTTTATTTTCTTTCACTTTCTTAAGTTTATTCTGTTTCTTTCTGAGTTTCTGATATAATTTGCTCAATAATTTCCAGATTTTTTGTTATTAATGTATTGTTAAAGCTATAAAATTTCTATTACTCAGTGTTTTAGCTACATTATTTAAATTTGATATGTAGTATTTTCATAATCATTCAAGTCAAGATGTATTTTAATTTCCATTATAATTTCTTTTGATTCATGGGTTATTGAGAATTGTATTTAACTTTAAGCATAAGAGAATTTCCTTGTTATCTTGTTTTAATTTACAGTTCAGATACATTTTGTTTAGAGAAAAGTCCTTTATTTTTATTACTTTGAAATTTGATTTGTGGCATAGGATTTAGCAGATTTTATAAATGTTCACACTGTTTGGAAAGCATATGTTTTCTGTGATAGTAAGTTTCTAATTTGAGACATTATCTTATCCTTGACGTAAGTAGAAATAAAAATACAAGGTATGTAGTCATGATGGTCTCCAGGGGCAAATAGCAAAGATATTGAATGGTAAGAGATTTGGTAGATGGCTGTTATCTGCATTTTGGGTTGCTAATCTTGTCACAATACTAATCTTCATATATTAGTATTTGATGACTCTAGTTTGTGTCCAGCTTTGTATCTTGAATTCATCCTCCCTGGAGGCTTGTTTTCTGAGATTCTTGGTGTCCCCGTATTTGGTACCATTCCTGTAATCTTTCTTTTGCCTTTGCTGGAGCCCTTTGGGGTTTCACCTTTTTTGAAGATAGTTTTTAGAGGTCATATATATGTTAGCTTAAGGTTTCTTTTTCTTATACCTGAAGTTGTTACAGACGTGGAACCAGCATCTACACATACAGTGAATGAGTTTCATATTTCTCATTTGTTTCTATTCAGTGCTTTGGATGTTATGCAAAACTTTCTTATTGCATCCCTTAATGAACAGGAAGAATGTGTCTAGTCTAATTTCACAAATAGGAATTGTCTTTGTGCTGGGAGTTAGGCCTTTTCTCTTATATCTATGTTGAGTGATTATCTCCCACTTTCCAGTCCATATGGTATGTATCAGACCCAAGTGCCCTTTTCCCCCTTTTTTTGGAGGAGGTAGGAACTCCCATAGCATCAGTACCTACTTGGAACTTGCTGTTTATTTTTTGGCATCTGAAGGGTTCCCTCTCTTTTTAGTTTAAATGTGCCTTTTTTGTTGTGTAGCTGAATGGAGGTTTGGCTGGCTGCCGGCCACAATGAAAGACAAACTCATGAGCCAGGTGTTGGTGAGAAGGAAAGCAGCTTATTCAAATGCCAGCCCCCTGAGATGATGGGGGACTCTTGTCCCAAAGCCCATCTTCTTAACATCTCCATGCAAGCAAGGGTTTTTATCAGGAGGGGGAGGGAAAGCAGAACAAAGGAATCAGGGGAAGGCCGCTGTGGGTATGCAGGCAGTGTTCTTTCCGGCCCTCATACAGATCTTTAATGTCAGCCTGAGTCTTGTGTTCAAGCCACTCCAGGCCCAGGCATGATCCACAACAGCTGGTTTCTGCCTTGTGTTCAAAAAAAGTCTGTTAGCGATTTATGGCAGGCATGGCTAACTGTCCTTTGTTGGTCAAAGTAAAAACGTCAAAACCTGTGAGAATTTTTATGAGTTTATTTTAGCCAAACTCACAACAATTGCTGGGAAGCAAAACTTCGAGTTGGGAAACTGCTCCAGAGAATGGCAGTTTTGCACCTTATTTTACACATTACAATCTAAAGAAGGAGGCCTTAGTAGGTACATGAAAATCATTGTTGATAGATACAGGAGACGGCAAAGGGGCGGGGCGTTGGAGGGGATGCTTCTGGGATTGCGTGAAAAGTAAAATGGTAGACACTTTTATAGGTGGGTTACAGGATAGTTAACAGTCAATTAACATAATAACAATAACAGTGAGGGAATTTGTAGTCACACCTGTTGCAGTGCTTGTGCTTTGAGAGGTTCAGAAAAAGGAAATTTGACATTTCAAAGACATGTTCTCATAAATGCTAGGAAAAAAAAGACAGGCTCTGCTAAGGTGAAAATTGACATTTGCTAGGGAAGAATACCAGTCTAGGACATAACTACCTGCCATAACCTTCTTTCAGTTAGAAAGTTTTTAATTTCAGACCATCCTGTGTGGTTACTCTTAAAAGGTCTCTGAGTTTGTAAGGCTGCCATACAGGCTTCCCTGAGCTTGTCAGGTTTATTGTGTGGCCCCTTTTCTTCCACAGTTTTAAGGCGTATATCCTGTTTCCTTACCTGGGGAAAAGTATTGTTCATTGTGTGTTATTTAATCCAGAAGGTTATTTTCTTGGTTAGCTGGTTCCCTGGTTAGCATAAGATTACATGTAGGACTTGCAAGACGTTTATGGTCAGCATCCTTGAGTTGGCCATCTCGTTTTTTGTCAGCTGAACTCCTGGGGCATCTTTAGGTTCATAACAGGAACTGAAACTGCGGGTCCCTCTATACTAAAACAACTTCTAACATTCATGCTCTTGTTTCAAGAGGGAAAATCAAGTTAGAGTAACCAACTGTGTTTAACATTTACTAAGGTCATTATGTATTGTTGCTTTATGTAGATTTCAGTTCTTTTCTGTGGTTAGAACAGTATAAAGTTTTTACTCCATTGCAGTGGAATGGGGTCTTTGTTGTTTGGGTAGGGGGTTTTTTGTACTTTCATTCAGTACCTCTCTGTATTTTGACTATATTTTGTTATCAGCTCAGTTTGCCATATTGTCATGGATATATTAACTTACCTTTAGAGGTATTTTAAAATTCCTTTTAATTGTCATTAAATATGGCTGACGAAACTGTACTCTAGGACCTGGTGTTGTATGTGAAATGAAACAAATTTTTAATTTTTAAGAATGATAATGATTGCAACACTTTCCCCCCCCCCCCCAAAATGGCTGGCATAAAATGAATGCTCAATACCTACTGAATGCACAGAAGTAGAATGGAATAAAGAAGCGGGGGGGTACTGGGGAAATTAATTGTCATTAAATATGGCTGACGAAACTGTACTCTAGGACCTGGTGTTGTATGTGAAATGAAACAAATTTTTAATTTTTAAGAATGATAATGATTGCAACACTTTCCCCCCCCCCCCCAAAATGGCTGGCATAAAATGAATGCTCAATACCTACTGAATGCACAGAAGTAGAATGGAATAAAGAAGCGGGGGGGTACTGGGGAAATTAATTGTCATTAAATATGGCTGACGAAACTGTACTCTAGGACCTGGTGTTGTATGTGAAATGAAACAAATTTTTAATTTTTAAGAATGATAATGATTGCAACACTTTCCCCCCCCCCCCCAAAATGGCTGGCATAAAATGAATGCTCAATACCTACTGAATGCACAGAAGTAGAATGGAATAAAGAAGCGGGGGGGTACTGGGGAAATTAATTGTCATTAAATATGGCTGACGAAACTGTACTCTAGGACCTGGTGTTGTATGTGAAATGAAACAAATTTTTAATTTTTAAGAATGATAATGATTGCAACACTTTCCCCCCCCCCCCCCCGCTTCTTTATTCCATTCTACTTCTGTGCATTCAGTAGGTATTGAGCATTCATTTTATGCCAGCCATTTTGGGGGGTACTGGGGAAATTTTTTCTGCTATTCTGGAGCTTGTATTCTTGTGAGGGTGTTCAGTTAGTAGACAGTAAATGAAATAAGTAAAATAAGTAGTATGTGAAATGGTGGTAAGTGATGGAGAAAAGGCAAGGGAGTAGGTTAAAGATACTGGGGAATTTGCAGTATTAAATAATATAGCTAGGGAATTTAAGACATTATTTGTGGCTTTAGTGATAGAGAAAAAAATCTTTTAGGATTTAGTTAAGGATGGAAATGTAAATACATGTTTTAATCACTGATGAATAGCTCAAAATGTCCTATTTAATTTACTTTGGATCCTCTTAATTTTTTATTTTTATTTTAGAGAGGGAAGGGAGGGAGATAGAAAGAAAAATAAGCATGTGGTTGCCTCTTGAGTACTACCCCTGTACGGGGGACCTGGCCCACAACCCAGGCCCTGACCACCAGTCACCAGGTGACCCTTTGGTTTGCAGGCCGGCGGCACTCAATCCACTGAGCCACACCAGCCAGGGAGGACCCTCATAATGTTTTATTATCCTCTTTCAGAGTAAGGACAAGGATTATAATTGTTATTTTAAGTGGTATAAATGCTCAACTTTCTCAGAGTCCCAAAGTACTATCTTTGAATTCACAGACTGACTAGTCTTTCATTTCCTAGCCAGAATTGTTTACTTTCCAAATCTCGGTTTTAAAAGGAGGAAAGACTCACTTACAGATACCACTTAAATAATATTGCACATAACTTCATCTTCTCTTCTTTTCTCATTCCTTTATTTACACACAAGCAAAATTGAAGGGTAATTTAGACTAGGACCCTATTTTGTAGTGAAAATATAGTGGGATTAATAAGAAAGTTACCCACAGTTTTCTTTTGAAAAACATTTTCAGTGTTAATAATCATTCTATCTGATCATTCTTTTTTATTTAAATGTTTTTCTCCATATATGAACATTTTCTTTGTATCTAATACAAAAGAACATTTAATTTTGTAGTGTGTGAGGAGGACAAACTGTTTTTGAGATCTTACTCAAACTTACTATAAAAATATGTAATAATAAAGAACAGAGTTTATGTTAGTGTTTTTAGCTACCTCATTGTATATGTTAAAATTTTCCTCTTTTTTTTTAACCTAGGTTTATCCAGGGTTGATGATAACGGCTGGCCTTATCCATTGGATTTTAAATACATTGAACATAACAGTTCACATAAGAGATGTATGTGTGTTCCTTGCACCAACTTTTAGCGGCCTTACATCTATATCTACTTTCCTGCTTACCAGAGAACTTTGGAACCAAGGAGCAGGACTTTTAGCTGCTTGTTTTATTGCTATTGTACCAGGTTACATTTCTCGTTCAGTAGCTGGATCCTTTGATAACGAAGGCATTGCCATTTTTGCACTTCAGTTCACATACTACTTATGGGTGAGTAATATTTAATTTTTTGCTACCATTAATACCCATGAACTTTTTGCTGAAATGCTGTACATTGTATATATTTGTCTTTTATCAGTTATAGTTGCATACAGAGATCTCTTTACTATTCACAATAAACTTAATGATTAACATTTGCAAGTATCAGGTACTGTTCTCTCATATATATGTATTTTATATATTTATGATATGTTATGAGTGTGTATAAAACATTTTGACAACAATTCTGTATGTTCATTTTACAGACGATGATTTATATCCTTTATGTAAGTCATATCTCCAAAAAAGAGGGTATCAAAAAACAAGCCATTGATTTTCTTTGTTTCTTTTTTTGTGGGGGAAGGAGGGTCAGAAATACTAAGAAGGTTGAAATGTGATTCAGTGTCTTGAGATTTTTTATTCTGTTTGCAAAATTAACACTGTTTTGCTGTGTACCTTTTATTTCCTTTTCTTGTCTTTTCATATAAGGTAGTAGTTCCAGTACAGTGTTGAGAGGAGTGGTGAGAGAGAACATCCTCGCCTTGTTCCTTGTCTTTGTGGGAGAGCGTCAAGCTTCTTACCATTAACTGTGTTAGCTAGAGATTTTTGAATATGAGGGGGCACCCAAGAAAACCAGAATTGTCTTCTGGAGGGTGGGCCCCTAGCAGAACAGGCTTCTCCTGCTGGGTGAGTGTTCTAGGAACCCATCTGTATCAGTGTTCCAGCTGGTGGTGGTGTGAGAGGCTGCATGCAGCCTCAGTGAATTTTTTTGTGAAGGCTCTTTTGAAGTGTGTTTACCCATTTCATGATGGGTGATTTACTAGCTCACCTGTCCACAGTGCACTGAGTATTCAGCACTTTTTGACCAAAAATGGCATGACCCTGTGTGTCCCACCCTCCCTATTAACTGGATCTTGCCCCAAGTGATATTTTTGTTTGTTTGTTTGTTTGTTTGTTTTTTCTGGATGGAAAAAAATCCTCAAAGGGAAATATTTGCTAATGAGGAAGAGGTGAAAAAAAGGCAAAAGCACTAAAAGGCATCAAAATTGACAAGTTCAAAAATTATTTTGAGCAGTGGGGAAAAAAATATCTTGATAGGTGTATTAAATGGAGAGTATTTTGAAGGTGACTAAAGTTTAAACATGTAAGAATAAATACACATTTTTTAATAAATAAATTCCAGGGTTTTTTTAGGTCCTCCCTTGTATATATTATTATCGAGTTAATGGAATTTCCACTGTGTTTGCTGAGAGATTTTACTGTGAATGGATGTTGAATTTTTTTCAAATTTTTTTTCTTTTCCTATTGATACAGTTTTTTCCTTTGACCTTCTGATGTCATGAATTATGTTAATTAATTTGCAAGTGTTGAACCAGATTTTTATACCTGGGATAAATCTAAACTGAGTATGGTATATAATTTGTATATACATTGTTGAATTTGATTTGCTAATATTTTGTTGAGGATTTTTGCATTTGTGTTCATAAGAGGTAGTCGTTGGTTGATTTCTTGTAATGTCTTTGTTTGGTTTTGGGATTTGGATAATGTTGGCCTCATAGAATGAGTTACAAAGTATTCCCTTTGCTTCTTTTCTGAAAGAGATTATAGAGAATTGTTATAAATTCTTCCTCAAATATGTGGTGGAATTCAGCAGTGAACCCTCCTTGGCCTGGTGTGTTCTGTTTTGGACAGTTTTTAATTGATTCGATATTTAAAATAGATATAGGCCTATTCAGATTGTCTATTTCCTGCATGATTTTTTAAAAGATTTTGTCTTTTAGGACTTGATTCATTTCATTTAGGTTCTCAAAACTTGGGGGCATAGAGTTCATAGCAGTCCTTTATTCTTTAAATAAAATGTTCATAGGATCTATAGTGATATTTCTTCTTTCATTTCTGATATTAGTAATTAATGTCTTCTTTTTTCTTAGCCTGGCTAGAGACTTGACAAATTTTGTTGATCTTTCAAAGGATTTGACTGTGAGAGAACCAGTTTTGAGTTTCATTGATTTTTTTTCTCTTACTGAGTTTCTGTTTTCAGTTTTGTTAATTTCTGCTCTAATTCTTACTTCTTCTACTTAGGATTTTTTAAAACTTTTATTGGCATTTATTTTATGCTGAATTTACTCCCAGGCCCTAAGTTTTTGTTTCTTCAGTTTCTTCTGAGATATCTTTTTCTTCTGTGCAACCTCCTCTTGTGCTTTAGGAACATTCTGTTCTTCTGTAAGAATCGTCTCAATGTGGCAGGCAAGGTTCATGTATGGGTGGATCTGCCCACGAGCTCTTTTAAGTCCACGTCACATCTTGGGAGTTTTACCTCAATGCATTTAATGACCAGACGATCTACGTCTCAGCCCTTAAGCATTACTGTGTGCATTTAAAAAAATTTATTTACTTTTATAGGGGGAGGGAGGGAGGGTGAGAACCATCAATATGTGAGAGATACATGAATCTGTTGCCTCTTCCCACCCCCAACTGGGGATCTGGCCTGCAACCCAAGCATGTACCCTGACTGGGATCCAAACTGGCGACCTCACAGTTTGTAGGCTGGTGCTCGGTCCACACCAGATAGGGCTCTCTGCATTTTTAGTCACGTGCAGCCAAAATTCAGCATTCTTTTTGGGCTATCAGCCCTCTGTCTAGACTCATTTCTTTGGCTTGGACACACCTACCAAACTCCACGATTCTAGCGATGGAATGGCACACATTGCTTCTGTAAAGTGACATCCTTCAAGTGCTTGGTGGCTTTTCAGAGATGCACACCCTTGATGTCCTGGGCAGTTTCATGAAGATTTGAACTTCTTGATTTGTATGATTATTGTGGGATTTTCTGAGTCAAGTGAATAGTGAAGCTTTTTTAGAGGTTTATTTCAGGACATTTATAGCATTTTGGGTTTCCCTCCTTCCTATGTTCCTTTTTTATTCTTCAAGCTGCTAGGCAGGAAAGCGGCAAAGGCTGAGGAACCCAAGGCAGAACTTCTCCACAGACTTTGAGTTCAAATTTTCCTTCTTTTTCTAGTTTCCTAAGGTTATTATTGACTTAGATTATTGATTTAGGTCAGTACACTCATTCAGTGCTGTAAAATTTCCTAGAAGCACTGCTTTCTCTGCATCATCCAAATTTTCAAAAGTGTTTTTATTTTTTAGTTAACAATATTTTAAAATTTATTATTTCTTCTTCGACCCATGTGTTATTTAAAAGTGTGTGTTTAATCTCCATGTATTTTGAGATTTTTCATTTATCTTCCTGTTACTGATTTTTAGTTTAATTCCATTGTGGGCTGAGAATACACAATATATAACTTCCATTCTTTTAAATTGGTTAAATCTGTTTTATGTCCCAGAATATGGTTTATCCTAGTGACTGTTCCATGTGGGCTTGAGAAGAATATATATTCTTCTGTTCTTTAATGGGATAGTGTGAGGTGTCCCTTTCTGTGAGACTGGTTTTGAATCATGATAGTGGATTCATCTTTCTCCTTGCAATTTGATCAGTTTTTTCCTCATGTAGTTGACATTCTTTTGTTAGGTGCATACATTTCAACGATCATTGTCTTCTAGGAGAATTAATCATTATGTAATGCCCTTTTTTAATATATATATTTTATTGACTATGGTACTACAGTTGTCCCATTTTTTTCCTCCCCTTTATTCCCCTCCATCCTCTACCCCCCTCCCACCTTCATTCCCCCACCTTAGCTCTTGTCAATGGGGACATGACATACAAGTTCTTTGGCTTCTCCATTTCCCATACTATTTTTAACCTTTCCCTGTCTATTTTTCTATACCTTTTCCCCCATTCTTCCTCCTTCCTCCTCCCTCTTCCCACCGATAACCCTCCATGTGATCTCTATTTCTGTGAATCTGTTCCTGTTCTAGTTTTGCGCTTAGTTCTTTATTTTTATTTTATTTTTTTTAGGTTTGGTTGTTGAAATTTGTGTTTGTTGCCATGTTACTGTGTATATTTTTTGTCTTTTTCTTAATTAAGTCCCCTTCACATTTCATATAATAAGGGCTTAGTAATGATAAATTCCTTTAGCTTTATCTTGTCTGGGAAGCACTTTATCTGCCCTTCTATTCTAAATGACAGCTGTGCTGGAGAGAGTAATCTTGGATCTAGGTCCTTGCTTTTCATCAATTTGAATACTTCTTTCCAGCCCCTTCTTGCCTGTAAGGTTTCTTTTGAGAAATTAGCTGACAGCCTTATGGGAACTCCTTTGTACATAACTGTCTCCTTTTCTCTCCCTGCTTTTAAGATTCTCTCCTTATCTTTCATCCTGGCTAATGTAATTATGATGTGCCTTGGTGTGTGCTTCCTTGGATCCACTTCTTTGGGACTCTGAGCTTCCTGGACTTCCTGGAAGTCTATTTCCCTTGTCAGATTGGGGAAATTCTCCTTCATTATTTGTTCAAATAAGTTTTCAATTTCTTGCTCTTCCTCCTCTCCTTCTTGTGCCCCTGTGATTTGGATGTTGGAACATTTAAAGATAGATGTCCTGGAGGTTCCTGAGCCTCTCCTCATTTTTTTTTGAGTTCTTGTTTCTTCATTCTTTTCTGGTTGAATGTTTCTTTCTTTCTTCTGGTCCCCAGTGTTGATTTGAGTCCCAGTTTCCTTCCCATCACTGTTAGTTCCCTGTACATTTTCCTTTATTTCACTTAGCATAACCTTCATTTTTTTTTTCATTTAATTTTTGACCATATTCAACCAATTCTGTGAGCACCCTGATTACTGGTGTTTTGAATTGTACATCTGATAGGTTGGCTACCTGTTTTGTCTCTTAGTTGTATTTTTTCTGGAGCTTTGATCTGTTCTTTCATTTGGGCCATATTTTTGTGTGTGTGTCAGAGCACCTGTCACATATAAAGGGTGGAACCTTAGGTATTCGTCAGGGCAAGGCTACCCACCTCACTAGGTTATGATGCTGTATGTGGGAGAGGAGTTTGAGAGGGAACAGTGCCACTTGCTCAGCTCTGTGCTGTCTTTCAATCACTTCATGTTACCCATAAGTAAATTGGGCCCTTCTGGTGCTGATTGCTGGGTGGGTGGGCTTGTGTATGTTCTAGGACCCTGTGGGTTTCTCCAGTGCACTCTCCTGTGAGGGTGGGAGTTTCTCTTGCCACCTCAACCACCCACGGGTGTTTTTAATCAGAGGTTTTGAGGCCTTACTTCCCCACGCTGGGACCCTGGGTTGCGTGGTCTGTCTCTCTCCCCAGTTGTTCCTCCCGGCTTACCAGCACGCAAATGTGGGATCACCCATTCCACTAGCTGCCACCTTGCAGCAAGTCCTCTCTGCCCCTCCTGCCAGTCTGGATGAATGTTTCTTCGCTAACTTCTTGGCTGTCAGACTTCTACAAAGTTCGATTTTCTGTCAGTTCTGGTTGTTTTTCTGTTTTTAAATTTGTTGTTGTCCTTCTTTTGGTTGTGCAAGGAGGCAAAAGTGTCTCTCTGTAATGCCCTTTTTTATCCCTGATAACTTTTCTTGCTTGTAAATCTCCTTTGTCTGAAATTAATGTAGCTACTCCTGCTTTCTTTTGATAAGTGTTAGAATGGTATTTATTTTATCATCTAGTTATTTTAACCTATATGTAGCTTAAAGTCGGTTTCTTGCAGACATGTAGTTGGGTCTTGTTTTGGGATTCTCCCCAACAGTTTGTTTCAGGTGGTACACTTAGACTGACACTGACATTCAGAGTGTTTATTGGTCTAGTTGTATTAGTATTCACCATATGTGTTGCTGTTTTCTATTTGTTACTTTGTTCTTTGTGTTTTTGTCCTCCACTCTTTCGGACTTGAGTGGTTTTAATTGAGCTACTCCATTTTCTTTCCTTTCTTAGCAGTTATACTTAACACTGTATCATTTCACAGATGGTGTGGGTGAGTACCTTATAACAAAATAATTCTAATTCCTTCTTTTTGTCCCTTGCAATATTATTGTCATTCATTTTGTTTATATATAAGGATATGTATGTGAAATACATTAATAAACACATATAGTAGAATACATGTTATTCAACAAATTGTTGTGTTAGGTCAATTAAGAAAAAATGTATTTTATCTTGTTCCATATTTGCTTTTTTCTTCATGTAGATCTAAGTTTATGATATATATTATTTTCCTTGTTAAAGAACTTCTATTAACATTTATTGCAAGGTGAATCTGTCAACCAATTTCCTCAATTTCTGTTTGAGCAATGCCTTGCTTCTCCCTTACTTTTGAAAGATAACTTTACAGTGTACAGAGTTCTAGGTTGGTGTGTTGCCCTGTGGCAGTGCTTTGTTTCACTCTCCTCTTGCTTGTACGGTTTCTGAGTAGGAGTCATGTGATCCTGATCTCTGTTCCCGTGCAGTTAGGGTGTCTTTTCCACTGGCCTTTTTTAGGACTTTATCTTTGATTTTCTGTGGTCTGGGAAAGTTAAGCCTAGGTATAATTGGCGTGAGGGTTTTTTGGCATTTATTGCTATGTGTTTGAGCTTCCTTGATCTGTGGTTTTGTGTCTGACATTCATTTGGGGAAATTCTCAATCATTACCACTTTGAATATTCTGTTCTTCTGTCTTTGTTCTCCTTCTGATATTTCCAGTACACATATCTTACATCTTCTGTTGTTGTTGTTATATAGTCCTCGAATATGTTCTGAGAACACATCATTAGGCGATTTTGTCATTGTGTTGAGCATCATAATATGCACTTACATAAACCTCGATGGTAGAGTCCACTAAACACGAAGGCTATAAGGTGTAGCCTGTTGCTTCTAGGTTACAAACCCATGCAGCATGTTATCTCACAAAACAACACAAGATTAAATCAAGCACAAGAGAAAATGAGGCAGTCAGGAACCGTGTGAGCAGGAGATGCATGAGGCTGCTGCCTGAGTTACACCACATACTGTTTTACAGCAAACTTTTTTTATAAGCAGTAAAAGTATGCTGTAACAATAATTAAAAAGTATAGTGTAGTAAATATATAAAGCAGTAATAGTCTCTTATTATCAAGTGTAATATACTGTACATAATAATATGTGGTATTCTTTTATATGATTAGCGGAGTAGTAGGTTTGTTTATACTGGTATCACCACAAACACAGTAGTAATGCATTGTGTTGTGACCTATAAACAGCTCTGATATTACGAAGTGATAGGAATTTTTTAATTCTAGTATAACCACTGTCCTGTATGCAGTCTATTATTGCCCCACACCCCCCCAAAAAACTCACCATTGTAGCACATAACTGTGTTGTCATGGTAACAGTATTGCCTTCCAATCTGTGAATGAACTTGGGATGTGTTTCCATTTATTTGTCTTCAATTTCTTTAAGCAGTGTTTTATGGTTTTCATTGTACCTCTTTTATAAGTCTTACCTCACAGTTAAGTCATAAGTACTTTATTATTTTTGATGCTATTATAATTTGAATTTTTTGGTAATTTTCAAATTGTTCATTGTTAGTGTATAGAAATACAGCTGGTTTTTATTTTATACAGCAGCAGTATCCTGCTGCTTTGCTGGATTCATTTATTAGTCTCATAATTTTTGTGTGTGTGGAATGTAGGGTTTTCTTTTTTTTTAAATACAGTTTATTGATTATACCATTACAGTTGTTCTATTCCCCCCTTCATTCCCCTCCACCCGCACACTCCCTCCCCCACCCTTCTCCCCCCTTAGTTTATAACCACGTGTCTCAACTTCTTTAGATTCTATATTTCCCCCACTATTCTCGCCCTCCCCCCTATTTTCTACCTACCATCTATGCTATTTTCTGTGCCTTCTCCCCCCCTTCTCCTCCTCCCACCCCCCTGTTTCTAACCCTCCATGTGTTCTTCATTTCTATGGTTCTACTCCTGATCTAGCTGTCCTCTTAGTTTGCTTTTGTTTTAGGTGTGGTTGTTAATAACTGTGTTTGCTGTCCCTTCACTGTTGATATTTTTCATCATCTCTTTCTTATATAAGTCCCTTTAGCATTTCATATAATAAGGGCTTGTTGATGCTTCTCTCCNCTATTGTTTTTGGCAGACTGGGGAAGTTCTCCTTTATTATTTGTTCAAATACATTTTCCACTTGTGGCTGTTTCTTTCCCCCTTCTGGTACCCCTATAATCCGGATGTTGGAATGTTTAAAGATGTCCTGGAGGTTCCTAAGCCTCTCCTCATTTTTTTGAATTCTTGTTTCTTTACTATTTTCTGGTTGGATGTTTCGTTCTTCCTTCTGGTCCACTCCCTTGATTTGAGTCCCATTTTCCTTTCCATCGCTGTTGATTTCCTGGACCTCTCCCTTCATTTCAATTAGTTTAGCCTTCATATGTTCCTCTAATTTGTGACTAAGTTCCTCTAATTTGTGATTGTACTCTACCAATTCTGTGAGCATCCTGATAAATAGTGTTTTAAATTGGGCTTCTGAGAGGCTGGCCATCTGTTGGTCGCTTAGAGTTATTGGCTCTGGGACTTTGAGTTCTTGCACCATCTTTGGGGCTGTTCCTGCCTGTTAAGTAGCAGGAACGGAGCCCTAGGTTTTTACCGGAGCAGGGCAACTCAGTCGCTGGGTTGTGACGTTGTATGTGGGGGCAGGGTCAAAGAGGGACAATGACTTCCCTCCGGCACCTGCCTCTGCAACCCCCACCAGCACCGCAGCCACCACCGTCACCAGGGCCACTCGCCCTGCTCCACTGCACGCGAGTGTGCCACCGCTGTCAGCCCTCCACCACTGGGTTCGCCTCCTGGGGCCTGCGTGGTCCGTCTCACTGCGCGCGAATGTGCGACCTTGGTCAGTCTGCCCCACACCTCGACTGGTTCCGGGCTGCCTGCGCTCCTAGGTCTGTCCTGCCCGACCCTGCTCCGCTGCTGGCTCTACCTCTCTTACCGTCCCCATTGAACGGTTCGTAGCTGTCGGACTTCCGTATAATTCGGTTTTCTGGCCTCTGGGTGTGTGTTAGTTCTCCAAAACTTTTGTTGTATCCAAACTTGGTTGTGGGAAAAGGCACAGTGTTTCCACCTATGCCTCCATCTTGGCAGAAGTCCGGAATGTAGGGTTTTCTACATATGAGATTATATTATTGGCACACAGGGTTGATTTTACTTCTTTCTTTCCAATTTTGGATGCCTTTTATTTATTTATTTTCTTGCCTAACTGCTATGGCTAGAACTTAAGTACTATGTTGAATAAAAGTGGCAAATGTAGGCATCCTTGCCTTGTTCCTCATTTTAAAGGAAAAGCTGTTGAGTCATTTCTCACTGAGCATGATACAGGTTTTGATATGTGGCTTTAATTAAATATACTTTTTTAAAATTATTTTTATTTTCTTTTTAAGATTTTATTTTTATTTATTTATTTTTAGAGGGGAAGGAGAGAGGGAGAGAAACATCAGTGTATTGGTTGCCTTTCGTGCGTCCCCTGCTGGGAGTTGGCCTGCAGGGAACAGGCCTCCAACCCAGGCATGTGCCCTGACTGGGAATCAAACCGTGATCCTCTGGTTCACAGGCCTGTGCTCAATCCACTGAGCTACACCAGCCAGGGCTAATTATATACTTTTATGTTATTAAGTATTTAATGTATTAGTACATAATATTTTATAAATCAATATTATTTATACATTTTTATGCATAGTATATCTCAGCTAGATGGAGATATTCCTCTAGGAGACTTCTTGGGAAAGACTTATGAGTACAATATTTCTCAAGTTTCCTTTCATATTTAAACCTGTTTTTCTGTTGCTTCTTATAATTGAGAGCTTGGCTGGCTATAAAATTCTAGCTTGTATGTCTTTTGCTTCAATTTCTAGAATTTGTCGTGCCACCATCATTTATACTTGTTACTATGAAGAACCTAATTTTATGTGTTTCACAAGAAATGTCATTTTTTTTGCCCTGGCCAGGTGGCTCAGTTGGTTGGAGCATTGTCCCATATACCAAGAAGTTGGGGTTCGATCCCTAGTCAGGAGGTCATGTACAGAAGGCAGCTAATCAATACCTGTCTGTCTCTCTCTCGTCTCTCTCCCCCTCTCCCCCCTCCCCAACCCCTTTCCTCTCTCTCTAAAACCAATAAACATATCCTTGGGTGAGGATTTAAAATAAATAAAAAACAGTACAATCTTGGTGGCCAAACTGCCATGGCTTAATTTCTTTTGGTTTAAATGCTAGCTGTACCACTGAGGGTGTTTTAAACTACAAGTGTATTTCATAACTATAAGATGGAATATTAGTTATCCATCTAATATAATTTAAATAAGTTAATACCTATAAAGGTATAGAATATTGTGAGAACACTGAACATGATGCGTGCACGTTTGTTACTCTGTTGTTACTGCTCACCTCCAACAGTGCTAATACAGATAAAATAGTACTGGAAACTGTGCTTATCGTATTGTCTCATATAGGTGGTGGGTTGTTTTGTTTGTTTGTTTGTTTGTTTTTGTTTTGGGGTGTTTTTTTAAATGTTTTCCTCTGTGCCTTTGTAATCAGTCCTCTCCTTCACTCGTATTCTTTGCAACCAGCGATTTAATTCTGTCTGTGTATCTTTGGGAGTTTCTTTTTCAGAATGCATAGAATCAAACAGTAAGGGTTAACCCTTTGTGTCTGGCTTATTTCACTTAGTGTAATACTTGGAGAGTCATCCATGTTGTTCCATGTTTTAGTAGTTTTTACTTTTTATTGCTCAGCAATATTCTATTGTATGGATGTATTTATATAGTTATTTTTTCTAGCTTTTGGCAGTGTGAGTAAACAGCTACAAATATTTGCTGTTTTATACAATTTTATAAATTTGTAAATTTATACAATTTTATACAATTCCTCATTTTGACATATATTAATATTCCTCTTGGATAAATGCCTAGGTGCAAAATTGCTGGTTTGCATGATAAGTATGTTTTTCATTTTACACAAAGTTGCTGACTGGTTTGTCAAAGTGGCTGTGTCATTTGGCATCTCCTCCATTAGAGTATGAGGAGTTGAATTTACTTGCTTCACCTTTGCATGGTATGTTCAATTTTTTTTTTATTTTAGCCATGCTAGTAGGTATATAATAATATCTTATGGTTGTAATTGCATTTCCCTGATGCCTAATATTAAACATCATTTCATGTGCTTATTTCCCATCTGTTCAGACTTTTGCCTATGTTTTGGTTGGGTTGTTTTATATTGAGCTGAAGGAGTTTTTATATATTTTGGAAATAATGCTTTTATCAGATGTGTGTTTTGCAAACATTTTCTCACAGTCTGAGGTTTGTCTTTTTATTTTGTTAATGGTATCTTTCTAAAAGAGCAGAATTTTTAAATTTTAATGAAGTTCAATTTATCATGTTTTTCTTTTATGGTTCTTGCTTTTTTGGTGTGTTGTCAGAATCTTTGCATACTCCAAGGTCACAAACATTTTCTCACTTTTACTTCTAGAAATTGAATAAATTTGGGTTTTACATTAAAATCTGATCCATATTTAGTTGGTTATGTATGGCCTGTGGTGCAAGAAAGGGGTTGAGGTTCTCTTTTTCAGGGTGTGTCCCTCTGATCCCACATCATAAAGGCAGTTCCCTCTCCACTGCATTGTTTACCTCGGGAGCCTTGTCAGCATCAGCTGACAAAATACATTGGGTCTGTTTGGGAATCTGTTATGTATCTATCCTTATGACAGTATACCAGGTTGTATTTATTAGTTTATAAAAAACGCTCAAAATCAGGTAGCATGAGTAATTCAACTTTATTCCTCTTTTTTCAGAATTGTTTTGACTCTTCCTAGTGCTTTGCTTTATATAAATTTTAGATTTGGCTTATCAACATCTACCCAAAAAGCCAAGTGTAATTTTTATTGGAAGTACCTTGTCTATAGATTGGTTTGGGGAGAATTGTCATCTTTGGTTCTTAACAATATGACAACCTGGTAGAGGCCCATGGAAAAGAGCTTGTGGGTGCCAACTACCCTGTGTCTAGATCCCAAGCTATTCTAGCACTTGCTTATTGTTCACCTTGTAACTTTAGCTTTCTGATAAACATAAAGAAATGTACTATTTTGTAGGTTTTCTCATTGTGGTTAAAATGACCTTTTTTAGCTTTCCACATCCTGAGTAAGCACAAGCAGAATTTAGGTCTTCTAATACTGTAAACCTGAACACAGCATGTTTGCAGACCTTAGAGGAATGCTTTCAATAGAATTTTGTGTGATAATGGAAATATTCTCTATTTACTCTGTTTAATAGGTCCCAGTTATCAATATCTTTTTTATGGATCATATATTTGGTATTGTATATAACAAAAACAACAACCCCCAAAAAATCACCAGAGTAAGGATACCCTGATTTTCTCCTATGCTGTTTACTAAAACTTTTATAATTTTGTGTTTTACATTTACATCTATGATCCCTTTGCTTTAATTTTTGTGAGGGGTACAACGAAGTCTGTGTTTAGATTCATTTATTTGCATGTAGGTGTCCAGTTCTACCATTTTGTTGAAAAGACTGTCCTTTCTCTATTGAATTGCCTTTTCTCCTTTATCAAAGGTCAATTGACTAATTTGTGTTGGGTCTGTTTGTGGGCTCTCTATTCTCTTCCATTGATCTTTGTTCTTTTCACCAATACCATACTGTCTTGAATGACAGTAGTCTCCCCCCTTATCCACAGGGGACACATCTTAGGATTTCCAGTGGATGCCTGAAATGGTAGATAGTACCAAACTCTATATTAACTATGCTTTTTCCTATAAATGCATATCTGTGATAAAGTTTGGTTTATAAATCAGGCCCAGTAAGAGATTAACAACAATGATAAAATAGAACAATTACAATATATTATAATAAAAGTTATGTGAATGTGGTCTCTCAACAATTTAGATAAGGAGAGAATCTTAAAAGCACCGAGAGAAAAAAGGAGACAGTTACCTACTAAGGAGTTCCCATTAGATTATCAGCTAATTTCTCAAAAGAGACCTTACAGGCAAGAAGGAGCTGGAAAGAAGTATCCCAAGTCATGAAAGGCAAGGACCTACATCCAAGATTACTCTATCCAGCAAAGTTACCATTTAGAATGGAAGGGCAGAGAAAGAGCTTCTCAGATAAGGTCAAGTTCAAGGAGTTCATCATCACCAAGCCCTTATTATATGAAATGTTAAAGGAACTTATCTAAGAAAAAGAAGATAAAAAATTTGAACAGTGAAAGGACAGCAAACTCACAACTATTAACAACCAAACCAAAACAAAAACAAAAACAAACTAAGCAAACAACTTGAACAGGAACAGAATCACAGACTCGCAGAAATGGAGATCACATGGAGGGTTATCAGTGGGGGGAGTGGGAGGGAGAGAGGGTGAAAAGGTGGAATAAGAAACATAAATGGTAGGTAGAAAATGGACAGCAGGAGGTTAAGAATAGTATAGGAAATGGACAAGTCAAAGAATTTACATGTATGAACCATAAGCACGAACTTCGGGTGGGAGATGGTGTGCAGAATGGAGGGGAATAAAAGTGGGAGAAAAGAGACAATGAACAGCATAATCAGTAAAATATATTTTAAAAGATTTAGGTTTTGAAAATTTTCCAGAAAATTTTCACACATAAATTTATAACCTTTACCATCTTAAGTAAGCGCTTATCATACACTGTGGCTGTGAATTTTGCAGTTGAAATTCAACAGCCAAACAAGCACGAATTTCTTTTTCTTTCACAATTTCATAGATAGAATGTTTGTTTGCTTGCTTGCTTGCTTGTTTGTTTGTTTTACTGTATGTCTTAGCAGCCTCAGCCTATGGGTTTTTTTCCCCTTTTCTTATTAAGTTGAGAACTACCCTTTCACTTTTAAAGAAAGCATTTTATGGCTTCTCTTTGGCATGTAAGAATTTCCAGCATCACTACTCTTGTGCTTTAGGGCCTATATTAAGTAAAATAAAATAAGAGTTATGACAGTTGATATGATAACCAAGAAGGCTCCTAAGTGACTAATGAGGTAGCGTATATAGCATGGACAAAGAGATGCTGGTCAAAGGGATGATTCATGTCTGCCTGGACAGAACAAGATTTCATCACACTATTTGGAATGGGACTAAAATTAAAACTTATGAATTATTTATTGAATTGTTTATTTCTGGAATTTTCCATTTAATATTTTTAGACCGTGGTTGAATTCGAGTAATGGAAACCTTAGATAGCAAAACCCTGGATGGGGGGGGCTACTATTGATTGAATGTCACCTGTCCTTTGCTTTAATGTAGTAGAGGCCCATTTTAAGCGTAAAGAATTCCTTTAAATCAATGCTATACAATACTGCTAAATTTGAACTTCCTATCAGGACATGGCAATAACTCTTTTAATACAGAATTGCTTGTAATGGAACTTCGGTCTGTTATTTTCTTAGGACACTCACATGACTCATTGTAAAAATGACCCTTTGCTCTTGGCATAAGTATTTAGAGCTTGTGTTTTTGACATTAAAAAATTGGTTTTCTGAAGTTGCTAACATATTTTGCTTTTTCAGATCAAAATACAAATTCTTATCTGGGATTATTTCTTTGATTAGTGTTTATTATTTTTAGTGACAGGGGAAGGGAGGGAGAGAAACATCAGTGTGTGGTTGCTTCTCACGCACCCCCTGCTGAAGACCTGGACTACCACCCAGGCGCATGTCCTGACTGGGTTCAAACTAGCCACCCTTTGGGTTTGCTGGTCAGCACTCAGCCCATTGAGCCACACCAGCCAGGGCTTACTAGTTTCTTTAAGGCACTAGAAATAAGTCAACTTTTTGAACCTTTGTTTACTGTAAGTTGTGTTTACAGCTCAGAATAATTGAGGATTTTACTGATACATTTTTAGGATATTTAGAAACTATTTTAGGAATAAGACATTAATTTTAGCATCTGAAAATTTCTGGATAATGAAAAGTTTTTGAAAATGTATGCTCATAATTAGAATTAATGTGTGAGATAGAGGGGCACATTCAAATGAAGAAAGGTTACAGATTAAGGTTAAACAAACCAGCCACATGGACATGTAGATTTAGTGAACACTTTTATTCTTTAGTTAAATTCTCAATTCATTGTTATTAATAATTTTAATATAAAAATATAACGTGGAAAATACCATTTGACGTATCTACTGAAAACCAAATAACAAGGAATAAAAATCAAAGCTACTTTTGAAATGTTTGATTTCAAACAGTTATAAATGCATAGTGTTATGAATGCATATATTAAATGGAACTGCACACTTCGTACATACTTAAAATAACTTTTACTTTTTATAATACAGGTTTACTAAACATTTAATATTTTTTTATCCAACAGGAGCATTAATAGACATATTCGTTATATCAGTTACTTTTTTTTTTTTTTTAGGTAAAATCTGTAAAAACCGGGTCTGTTTTTTGGACAGTGTGCTGCTGCTTATCGTATTTCTATATGGTAAGATTTTATATTTCAAACTACAGGAGGTCTAACAAGTCTTTTTGTCAGTTAGTCCAGTTTCTCCTCTTTGTCATTCTTTTCTCATCAAGGGCTAGCTCTCTACTTTGTTTCTCCTGGTTTTTAGGATCTTAATTTTATTGAGTGTATATTCTTTCATTACTACCATTTTCTTTCCTGCCCCCACCCCCAGGGCCCCATAGGGACTTCTGCTTTAGTGGGGATGGCTAATACTCCACCTCTCAATATATTTGCAGCAAGTGAAATAAAAATTTTTCTTTTAAGTGTACAAACAGTCTAAATAATAGTCACTTCCTCTAGGTTAACCTGTAAACTACCTACATGTTTTCAACAGATTACTTAAGATTGGATTTCAGTGACATCTCTTCTTTCTTTCATATCACAGCCTATTTAATAGTTTTGTGCTGAAAGATAATGATAAAATTAGGTACCTTTTTTGTCTGTTTTTGAAGAAATGGCATGCGATTTGTGCATCCACATTATCTGTGCCCCTTTAAGTCGTTAAAGCCTGGTGCACATTTTGTGCATTTGTACTCAGTGATAGTGGATGAATACTCTTTCAAGTGTAGACTTGAATTTTGTAAATAACTAGGAATCCTTTGGTTAGGTGCCCAGAGTAACATTTTTTTTCCCAGTGGAAAAAAAAAGTAGCATGTAACTGAAGCAATAAACTGATGATGTTGTATGCATTTTAAACTGAATGCAGTTCCTTACAAGTGGTTCTGAAATACTGTATACAAGAGCAGCATTGTTAGAATATATATATATGTTAACATATAGTCTCGAGGTACCTAGTGTTAATAATTAAACATTTATTACAGCACATCTAAAAATTGATCTTGATAACACCCTATTGCTTGTTGTTGAGTATACTTTAAGAATTAGTTCTGTTGGTTGAAAATAAACATCTTTAGAATCTTTATCAGTGTGCACTAGAACATACTTATTCTGATTAAATAGAATTATTCTAACTTTGTGATATAGGCTAAACATCTAAATGGGATCTTGATTTGTACAGGAAATCATTTATACTCTAGGCAGCACCTTTTACTTTGAGGAAATCAAAGCATATCCAGGTCATCTGACTGTTCCTTTTAACTACAAGTTGGATGATTGACTGCTTGATTGACTGCTGCTAACATTCATTGTTTATATTCTCAATAAAGTTTCTTGTAATATATTTATCACCAAATATTGGGGGGAGTAAAGGCTGGGGGGGTTGTTTTTGTTTTTGTTGGGGGGTGTTTGTAAATTTGTGATATGTATTCTAAAAATCCTTTTCTTCATAACAGTACTTTTAGTTTTAATTCACAAGTTACAATATTCTCAGTATTCTTGAATTAAATTTGATCATTTCTTCAGTGAATATAGACAAGCATACTGGATTTATAGGATCATGTTATTTTAATATTATGAATAAAAATAAGAAATTAGTTATTGTAGGTTATATAAATCCATCTTTAAACATCTCTCAAAATGGCTAAATATTTTTGCCTATTATGTATGCTTAGATTATCATGACAAAACTTACAAACATAAATTATTTCACTTTATTCATAGGTATCTGCTTGGGGTGGTTATGTGTTTATTATCAACCTTATTCCACTGCATGTATTTGTGTTATTACTGATGCAGAGATACAGCAAAAGAGTCTACATAGGTAAGTGAATGGACTTCTGACAACTGTCCACTTCTAAGAGGTGTTTCATTTACATTTTCATTGAACAGACATTTCTGTTAGGCCAGTACTATATCCATGAGAAGATAAAAAATAATTTCATGTTTATTTTGCTTTTGGTATTTGTAAGAAGAATAAGGCATTTTTAAATAAGTGTGTTGTTACCAACTTCTTGATGAGTTTTGGTTTTGTTTTTATAGAAATTAGTCTAGATTTAATATATTATTCAAATTCAGAAAAGATTGAACATCCTCAAAGTAAACAGTTTAAACTTTCAGAAGCCTTTTCGGAGTAATGTACAATGGGCTTTTAGTTCATTTGGGCTGCCCTAACAAAGTACCCCAAACTGGGTAGCTCATAAAAAACAGAAATTTATCTTTTGTAGTCTGGAGGCTAGGAAGTCCAAGATCCAAGCACAAGAATGGTCATGTTCTTGTGAGAGCTCTCTTCCTGGTATGTATTGACACCTCGCTTTGCTCTGTCCTCATATGGTGGGGGGGATGTGCTAGCTCGCCGGGGCCTCTTTTTAAAAGGTGCTCTAATCCCTGGAGCCCTCATGACCTAATCACCTCCCACCATCACCTTGGGTATTAGGTTTTCAATATATGAATTGGGGGTGAGTTGGGGCACAAACATTCAGACCATGGGATATATTTAGGCAACAGGTTTGAAAACATTCTTGAATTAGTTACTTAGTGAAAAACAGCGTCTAAACTTTAGAGGTCATTTTCTATGATAGACAGAAAATTCTTACGGGTTAAATTAATCAGAGAAGTCATGATTGGAAACCAATGTCTTAGTAAAATACTATAATTTCATTATAATAATGTTTTTGGAAAGCGGTAACACAAAGAGAGCTTATTTCGATTAAACGATACAGTACTTTGGCAGTTCCTCAAAAATTTAAATCACAGAGTTACCACATGATCCAGTAATTCCAAATATATACCCAAGAGAATTGGAAATATATATTCACACAGAAACATGTACACCAGTGTTCATAGCAGCATTCATTATTCATAATAGCTAAAAAGTGAAGACAACCAAAGTGTTCATCAGCTGATGAGTAAAGTGTGGTATGTTTATACAATGGAATATTACTCAACCATAAAAAGGAATGAAGTGCTGATACATGCTGCCTTGAAAACCTTATTCTAGGTAAAATAAGCCTAACAGATGCAAAAGGACAGTATAATAGGATTTTTTAAAAATGTCCAGAATAGGCAAATCCAGAGAGATCAGTGGTTGCCAGGAAGTTAGGAGTGGAGGGGTGACTGAGTGGGTATGGAGTTTCTTTTTGGGAAGAGGAAATGTAGAAATCGGTAGTGGTGATAGTTATACAACTTTGTGAATATAATAAAAACCATTCGATGGTATATTTTAAAGGGGGAATTTTACAGAGTGTGAATTATATCAATTATTAAAACATTTATACCATTTCAGCATATCTTACAGCAGTCACCACTGAAATAATTAATACATGAGTTCTTTACATGTATTTAACTTACTAGTCTTCATAATCACAGTGAGGGTAGGCATTGTCACTCTCCTCATTTTACAGATGAGGAAACGAGAGAAGACATAATAACTTGCTGAAGACCTTGTAGTTAGTAATGGAGCTGAAGTCTGAACTTAGATGTTTTGGCTTCACAGACCATGATGCTAAAACTCACTATAACTATGTGCATAGAAATAAGTCGCTTACTGTTGAAATACATCAGCCTATGATGTCTCTCTACCCTGAAACATTATAGCCAGTCATTGTGATCAGAAAAGGGAATAGTAGATGAACTGTACTTTTCAGCTTTTTTATTTTGGAAATAAAGAAGGAAAAAAAATTAAGTTAAATCATTGATTATAGGAGAGCAACTAAGATTTTTATATGCTTAATTTTTAAAATGTGGGGTCCTGAAAATTTAATTGCCAGAGGAATAAAGTGCAGAAAAGGCCTCGGGGCTTTTGTGAAATGCCCATGAATCAGGGAGAAGCGGAAGAGCCAAAGGAGAAGTCAGAAGTAGCTAAAGAACATTAGTAAAGAGGTCAAATGGAAGTCCACACGAAGAGTTTAAAACACGAGCAGTGTTGAGCTCCCTTAGAGGGTTAGCGCTGACATCTAATAGGGTGAGAATTGAGAAGACACCTTTATTTGGTGAGTGGGAATTCTCTGGTCACTTGAGAAAAGCGTGCAGTTAATACTTCTTCGTTTGGCTCTTGAGAGTATTTCTTTTCAGAGGGAAGAGAACTAAATGATGTAGGGATGTTATATTATGTGTATAAAGTTAGATTAATAAATGCCTCATATAATTTTATAGTGTTTAAAATCTCTGCCCCATCCTCCTCGTTTCTTTTCTCTTATTCCACTAATGTAACTAAGAGTGTTTCCGGTGATTTTTATGCCCTTTGATAGAGTTTACTTTTGAATGGATGGAAAGTGATGGCACAGGACAATTGTTTCTCTTCCTTCCCCCGAGTGTATCTGATTTAAATTAAATTTAATATAACTTAGTCGTCCTAAAAATATGGAAGCATTGCCAAGTGTTTATATGTACAACATGTCCTCTGATTTTGGATCCTCTGTCAGTGGTTATCCCTGCTCATGAGCAGAAATATTTCAATAAAAAAGGATTGGTAGATGGCAAACTCATAATTATATTAACCAAAAGTTTCATTGGGTTTTAAGTAACAAGTGAAGTAAAAATGAATCATTATAAATAATTATGAAGAAAATTCTCTTTGGAGTAAAATTTTTTGCACATGTCCTTAGACTCAGTTATTAAGGAAAACTGTCAATTTGGTCACATGGAAAAGGGGGAGCATGGGAGGGAATGTGGATGTATAGGGGTCGGAGAAGGGGGCAGGGTATAAGGGAAGCTTGGATATAAGGGGTAAAAAGCCTATCTACTTGAAGAAATTAGGCTGGGGTTATAAAGTTAGATTTTTTGTCAAGATCTATTTTGGACTTGTGGAATTGGGAAGTAAATTTTATAAAACTATATTACAAATAGGATTCTCATGTTTTCACACAAAGACAGAACACCCAGATCTTATTTTGCATTTATAGAAAGACTGATGTACAGGTATCACATAACACTGAAGGAATATAAAATGTTTTTAACCTTTCTAATGTGATAAAAGTTCATCACACATTAAGTCATAAGAAAATTATTAAAGATATGAAGACATGTGGTGTTACTGGTAGTTGTGAAAATAGCTTAAATGCCCAGTAGGGAAACTACAATTTATAAATTATACTTAAATTATAGTATTGTCATATCATGAAATATGATGCCATTAAATAGTCTTTTAAAGTATTTAATGACACAGGAAAATATTAATAAAAGACAGCAAGGATTCATGAGTTTATTCATATTTTTCTGCTTTCTAAATACTCTACAATGAGCATGTATTAAATTTAGAATGAGACTTGTTTTTTAATTTGTAGAGATATGAATTTTACTTCTTATGGTTTGTGTTTCACTGACTAAATTAGAACAATAATTTAAGAAGGAAGAAATTAGTTTCTGGTATTGATAAATGGTTTTTAAGTGTTACTGAAGGAATTTGTTTATGATACTGTCTGTGTTTTCTCTGGTGAGTTAATTTGAGTAAGGAGAGTAACACTCACTTTTCATATTATACCTAAAACATATTTTTATGGTAATATTTTCTGGGACTCATCATTGAAAGAGTAAATCGTTGTAGAGTTGCCACTTCAGTTTTGCACAAATTATTCTAGGGTTGCATAGTTTGTGACTAAATAAAATTCTGCTATTGAGTGAATTAAAGTTAAAGCCATAAACTTTAGGAAATCATATTTGTACTTGGCAGCTATAAACAGAATATATCTAATGCTAGATTAATTTATATAACAGCAAATTGAATAATCCCATGCAAAAGTGGGAAGTGCTAGGAGTTTTCTAATCCTACCATATTATTTTTGAGGAAATTCAAGCAGATTGGTTCACTAGATAATTGTTTAACAGATACTAAGTTTTGTGCTAGTCATTAGGATACACAGATCATTAGAAGATGACCCTCTTCTAAGGGACTTATATTATACAATGTAATCCATTACTACAATATAATTATAGCCTGAGAACAAAGTGAAAATCAGAAGGGATTTTGGAGATAAATCTTGATCTTGAGAGGGGAAAACAAGATTCAGTTCAGTTCCTGGCCTAGTCACTTATTGGTGGTACAGTTTTGGATAAATTTCTTAAATTCTTTATGCCTTATTGCCCTCATGGGTCAGATGACAATAGTAGTAATTCCTACTTTGCAGACTTTTAAAAATAAGTAAATTGTAAGTGAAAACTGGTTATCACACAAGTGCTCTTTGCCTCTGTTGTTGTTAAAGTTCTAAAGGAATAGCCAGACAAGACAGGAGTTCCAGAGGCTCAGAGAGGAAAAGGCTGAGGGGTAAAGGCCCATAATCTAAAAACTGTTTTTAACTGATAATTTTCACTAGAACTGTTTTTTATTAGGAGAAACATAGTGGAGAAATAACCCGAGTATAATGTGAAGTACCAAATTGCAACTAAAACACAACTTCTAATAGAGTGCTGTGCTTATTTTATTTATAATTTTAAAATTTAAGGTAGTATCTATAAGTACATACAGAGTTTCTAAGCAAAATCAGCAGCTTCTTCACCTTTTTACTTAACTGGCTCACTCTCTAAATTGTCATCCTGAGACAAACACTTCAGTCTTTCAGTTTCTTGTTTTTGTGTGTTTGATTTATCTTTATTATATGTTTTGTTTATATGTACATGGATCTCCCTCACCCCTCCCCCCCCACACAAATGCACTTTTAAAGGGTTCTGGTCTCTTCCATCATGTATGTGCGTTTTTTCACACAAAACAGTTCTCTGACACTAGCTGAGTGTCCTACCATTCAGCTCGATTCTGTCACCATTTACCAATAAGAACATCAGATGCCACGTGGTAAGGGCGCAGTCCCATAAAACTGCCCTCAGCTTCAGGTACCAATCGCAGTTCCGGTTTGTCACCTGGACTTCTGACAGAATGGCTGTAAATAAGAGGTCCCCTCCTTGGCTTCGATGAATTTGCTAGAGTGGTTCACAATTAAGAGGACATGTTACTAACTAGGTAGCTGGTTTATTGCTGATTATAATACAGGAACAGCCAGAAGGAAGAGATGCATTAGACTTCATAAGTTTTAATGCTTTATCACAGAGAAAATACATGTTAGTTTGAGGAACATCAGGAGCTTCTAGTAAACATAAAATTTCAATGGAACTTGAATTAGACCTTTCAGTGCCTTTTATCTTAGTAGAAAACTCATTTATATACCTTAAGTCAAAAGCATTGGTTTATTTTTTTCTATATCTGTCTGGTCCCACCTCATACCCTTGTATTTTAAAAAAAAAGTACTGCCCTGGTCAGGTAGCTCAGTTGCTTGGAGTGTCCTCCTATGCACTAAAAGGTTGCAGGTTCAATTCTGACTTGGGGCACAAACTGGGGAGGCTACTGATCTGTGTTTCTCTCTCCCCCATCCCTCCCTTTCCTCCTCTAAAACCAATAAACATATCCTTGCACGAGGATTTTTTATGTAATTTAAGAGTGAAAGAAATTTAGACTCTGTTTAGAAGATTACTATTGTCCCAAATCAAAGAGGTTGTTCTTAAAAATAAAGTAGCAGCCCTTGTATACATCTTTCTCATGGTAATTTTTTCCCAGAATTCTAATGCATTAGAACTATGATCTTCTGTAGTGAATACCAGTAGCTGGGCTTCCACAGGATGGCAGTGTAGTAACATTTTCATAATGTAATAAATGATTTACAACATTGCTGGTGTTATCACTACTCTTGATGGAAAGCTTTATTCTTCTGGTTTAAAGGGTAAGAAAAAGTCGGTTAACATGGATAGATAGACATTTATAATAGATGTGGATAGTACTTTGGTTAAGTTTGCTATAGAGTTTGTAGGAAGAATTGGTGGGGGAATGATTCCTGTTGTTGTGGGTTTGTATTATTGAGGCCTTCTGAAAACAGTAACAGAAATGGTATGGGTTTGTTGATTTCCTCTTCAGTGCTCATGTCCAGAAGAGGTAATCTCACCCTCCTTTAAGTTTTCATAGGATCAGGGTTTTTCCCACCAACCTCACATATAACTCCCTCGCTTTATTGTGGTTCTTTGTGTACATCTCCGATTTTCTCAATTATATATCTCTTAGAGAATAACATTGCTCTTAATAGGATTTTGTAATTTTAGATTGTCTGGACCATAATGAACATAAGGTTAAAACATGGACTGTAAGTGGGATTTAAATTGAGGTACAGAGATGTATATCTGACTTTACAGATTCCAGGAGAAGGGCAGTATTTAGCAAGATGACTTTATGATATTATTACCTGGCAAGCAACCCTTAGTTTTATTTAATAGAAATATTTATCTATGTATTAGAGAGTTCTATGAGATAGAACATCTGTCCCATGTAAACATCTTAGGATCAGTGACACAAAAAATACAAAAACAGGGAAGACATGAATCCAGTTTCTTTTAAAAGAAAATGGTTATCTTTGGATTATTGCATCTATCACATCTGTCAGCTTTGTATCATTGGTGCACAGAAAGTAGATATGAATGAGGCTAATTTGAATAGAGGATTATTCAGAGGTAAAATGTTGTTGAGAACTTGTCGGTTTCTATTAAGTCAGCTTTATTTGATATTAACCTGTGTTAACAAAGTAATACAAAGTAAATCCTCCCCAACCGCCGCCTGCCTTTTGTTTCCTGAAATTGAGTTTCTTTTTCTTGAACTCATCTCAGTCACTCCTTATTACCTTGAACCATAGTGCAGGTGCCTCTGTGTGAAGTGTTTTCTTTTTTTTTACTGGTAATAATACATGTTTCTGCAGAGTTGCATAAAACCACTGGATTGATACTGTTACCAGGTGTATTTTTTTCTTTTTGAGTATGCCTGAAATGAACTGAAAATCCCTGAGAGAAAACTCTTCATCAATAGTTTCCAAGCAAGTGATTGTTGAAATTTTTACACTGCCAAGCACAATATACTTCCATTTGAAGAGATAGAATATGTGTCTGTCTGTGTGCCTACCATATCTTTTTTAGTAACTGTTTCTGGAAAATGTGGCTTAGAGGGAAATAAATGGACGAGAGGCTTTCACTTTTTACTGTATTAAAAAAAAAAACAACACACACATTACATTCGCAATTAAGAACAAGTCAGAAATCCAAAGAAAAAGATAGCCCTGGCTGGCGTAGCTCAGTGGATTGAGCGCGGGCCTGCGAACCAGACGATCGCGGTTCGATTCCCAGTCAGGGCACATGCCTGGGTTGCAGGCCAGTTCCTTGCAGGCTAACTACCAGCAGGGGACGCACAAAAGGCAACCATACATTGATGTTTCTCTCCCTCTCTCCTTCCCCTCTAAAGATAAATAAAGAAATAAAATCTTAAAAAAAAAAAAGAAATCCAAAGAAAAAGATGCCGATTTGTGTTTGCCTTGGGCGGTTCTGTGGAGAATGAGGAACAGTTACTTCATAAATATGAGGTTTTCTCTGGGATAATGAAAGTGTTTGGGGACTAGAGAGGTGTTAGTGCACAAGTGTATTAATGCCCCGGAATTGGTCACTTAAAAATGATTGTGTGTGTTTCACCTCAATTTGTTTAAAAAAAGTCTTTTTGTTCAACATGTGCCATTTATCATCAGTGCTCATATTTGTCTAAACAAAGAGCAATCCAGCCTTAGAGCTGATGGTGGTATTTTGGATGTAAGTGGTCTTAACTAGAATTAAAATACATAAATGACATAAGGTTTTCTCGGGCTTGGCCTTTGTAATTGTGCTTTTGTGAGTTCAGTATTTGTCTAGGGTTTGATTTCTCAGCTTTGGATGTTTAAAAAGCCAGTTGATCGTGGAATCTTAGGTTAATATTAGGGGAAATCTACAAGTCTTGTGCATTCCGTAGTGAGGAAGCTTCTGTTAAGTAGTTGTTCAAGATCAAGTAATGACCTTGCTTTCATTTTTTTTCTGATTCTGCCTCCGTAACTGTTTCTTAGGACTTGTACAAAAGGCTGATATTTAAAAGAAATATTGATATTAGAAAACGCATCAACCAAATAAGCTGACAGTTCAAATCATGTGGCATAGAATTTATTTACTTAACTTTTATTGCATTTATGCTCAAGTACCTCATTGAGGATCATTCCATTGGAACATTAGTACATCTGAAACGTACATTATTGAGTGGATTACATCTGCGGTCTCTTAGATAACCAGTTCTCCGTTAGTTTGAAATCATTGGAAACTTTATTCACATACATGGTTCTTTTCTATTTAATTTACTTGAGCTTCTTATCCTTTTCCTAACACTATAGTCATTTCTTAACAGACAGCTTGGGAGGCAGATTAACATTTAAACCATTAGCCCATAATTTACCTTCTATAGATGGATTTCTTTTAAAAGCAAATAAATTTACTGTCTCGCATAAGTTGGGTGAAGGGAAGTAATGCTGTATGCTGTACTATACATGTGTAGCATATGGATGTGTATTCTATAACAGTTCTCTTCCTAAATATACCCCCATTTTTTCCAAATAGAGTGCTATATTTACCAACCACTGAGTACTGACTGTGCTTCTTAAAATGACATAAATAAGCTTTATAAATGGAATGGAATAAGTTTCATATTAATTTATTATAGAAGGGTTTCACTTTTATTCTTAATATTTTTTAGGATTTTATTTCTTTTTAGACAGAGGGGAAGAGAAGGAGAAAGAAAAGGAGAGAAACATCAATGTGTGGTTTCCTCTCATGTGCCCCAAACTAGACATGGCTCGTAACCCAGACATGTGCCTTGACTAGGAGTCCAACTGGTGACCCTTTGGTTCACAGGCCTGTGCTCAATCCACTGAGCTACACCAGCTAGGGCTCATTTTCATTTTAAAATAATTTTTAATTACAGGAATTTCAAATACTAACTTTCTCTGTAATTATGTAATAATACTGGTATGTGAACACCTAAGTGCAAAACAAGTCTGTTACACAAGTTGTGTCATTCCCTAATTTGTCTATACTTTTAGGTTGATATGCACCAAGAATATTATAATGTACTCAATGCCAAGAGCAAACAAATGTACTGTATTAGACCCTAATAAATTCAGTAACTAGGCTGTTGTTTGGCTTGACTTCTACGTACAAAGTCTTCTTCAGCCAGAGGAAACCTAGTGGATGGGGTTTTTTTTTTACTGCTAAACACTGTACAAACAGTAGTAGGAGACTACAAAAAGGGTGTGAAACACTTGAGCTTTTGAGACAGCAACTACTCATATATAATGATGATGGTAAGTATTTGTTAGGTCGTGCATACTTTGTATTAATGGCAATAAGAATGGTATTTACTTATTTATAAATTATATAGCTTCTTGGGTTGTGTCAGTGGTTATTAATGATAAATTTTAAAAAGCTAGATTCCATGTGGGGGAGAGGAAGCAGGATCAGTTACCTCCTAAATTGTTTTTAATGATAGCTTGCAAAATAAAGTAGCTAAAATCACAGTTTTGTAAATTGCCAAATAGAATTCTTATGTGTGATTAACTATCAAATAGTATCAAATAGAACAGTCACTTCAAGATTCTATTCTTAAAATAAGTTCAGTTAAAACTTTACTAAAAAGAAATGAGTTATGTACACGTTTATGTTTTAAATACTTAATGGTAGTGGTAATTTATCCTTGTCTCCTATTTTGTCTTTTTAGCATATAGCACTTTCTACATTGTGGGTTTAATACTATCCATGCAGATACCTTTTGTGGGATTCCAGCCAATCAGAACAAGTGAACACATGGCAGCTGCAGGTATAGGAAAATACTTACTTTCCTTCTTCTAAAGAATGTGTGAATGTGTGCCTAGCCAGTCTTCAAGGGAATGAGTGATTCTTTTCTTTGTTTTCAATTTTCATCATAGTGGTTCTAAAACATCACTGTAGAATGAAAATACCATAGTTTTATTGAGATTTTTTGCTATTGTGATCCCCAAAGTGCCTATCTTCCCAGCTACTGCTATTTTGAAAAGGCAAAAAATCTTTTTTGCACATTTCATGTTATTTACAAACATTAAGCAAATATTTGCTTTGTATAAACTAATATTAAATAGTATTTGTACACTGAGTATTGTATGCTCAGTTTCCATTTCAGCAAATTTAGATGGAACATTTCATTATGTTAACTACCTCTTACTAAAATATTTCTTCATCTACTAACTGGAATTAATGGCTTTTATATTTATTAGAAGGTCTTACAATTCTCCGGGTAAACAGTTCTTTGCCATTATTTATCTGGATCACAATTAGCAGTAATGGGGGATCTGTGAATAAAACTTTACTAGAGAGTCTCAATTCAAGATCCATGGCCCATACAAAGGCTATGGGTAGTTATTTTATTTGTGACATTTTATAAATGTCAGTATACTTAACTTTCTGAGGTGATGTTCATAGCTTTTATCATCAGATTCTCAGTGAGAATGTTTAAATAAATAAATAAATAACCCAGAAAGTTAAGAGCCCACAACTTATTATTATATAGCACTTTAAAATCTGTGAAATACTTTTACATGCATTTTTAATGTGACTTATAAAATTACCAACTAATAATTTGAGAGAGAAATACATATTCAGTTTTCAATTGTATACAATTGTAGATAGCTATATCTATGTCTATGTCCATATAGATAGCTATGTGTTGTATCTATACAATTATAGATAGCTATGTCATACACAATCCCCTGACTCTGTATGCATGCATTATTATTATTTTTCCTAAAATCTAAATTATTGATAATACTTAATCAGTCTAAAAGTAACTTGAAAAAATAAGCCCTATGACTAAATTTTTTAAAAGAAATATCAATATTCCCAATGGGTTTGGCTTCTCATGTTTTTCTTTGGTTTTACACCTAGTGCTTTTGTATTGTGTTTTGTACATTTTGGCAATAAACTTTTCACTGTTACTGCTTTAATTTTGTTTATCTTTGCCCTCTCCCTTATATCTACTGATTTAAAATCTTATATAAGTGTATAATTAAGGTCACATACCATCACTCAACTATAAACAATAACTCTATGTAAGATTCCCCTGACCCAGGTTATTTGTTCCTTCAGTAAATCTTAGGATTGTTTTTAAAGATATTTCTATATTTTTCCCCTAGAAAACATGTCACCAAAATTGGGACAAAGGGAGGAATTAAATGTGTTTAATAGGCTCCGGTTATTGAAATGGGGTTTTTCTTCCCTGGTTTTTTATATGGAGAATCCAGTCATTTAAAAATATATAAATGTAACAGGTTTTTTTGATGTATTAATTGACTGTCACTTGACAAAATGTTGGTTGGATAAAATGGCTAGTGTTCATACTTGGTATTCTAAGAATCTCTTATATGACCTTTTTTTTTAGGTGTCTTTGCACTGCTGCAGGCTTATGCTTTTTTGCAGTATTTGAGAGACCGATTAACAAAACAGGAGTTCCAGACCCTTTTCTTTTTGGGTGTATCAGTAGCTGCGGGTGCTGTGTTCCTTAGTGTCATTTATTTGACTTATACAGGTAGGTGGGTGTCATCACCTGTAGAATGTGAATCTTATCTCTAGGTTATTCAAAAAGGTAATCCTTTTACAAATTTTGTTCATGTTCCATTTATCCTAGGAGTCAAATACTATGGTTGTATTCTGTACCAAATATGAAAATAAGAGGTAATGGTTCTAAAATCTGCATAGCACTGCAAATTGTGATTTTTTTAAACAGTGCCTTAATTTTGCTGCTTCAAGATCAGTCCATTTTCAAGCACCTCTTGACAGATGAATAGGCCCCAACTGTATAAAACTCAACACTTCTAGTGTTAACCTGCTACACGCTTGCCCCCTTGTGTGTGTATATTGTCTTACTTTTAAACAGTCTGCTAAATCAGTTTCAGTCCACTTCTGGATTCTACATTACTTTCTGATGCTGGCTTCAGTAGTGCCTAGAACAGGTCAAATTCTTTCTGAAGGTATTCTTCCTGTTAAATTAATGTACCAGCCTAGCTCATAAAATCATGAAGAATTAATTGACAGGAGGAAAAGGCATGAATGTTTAACATCAGCTTCGTAATTCATCTAAACTTGGCATACTAGATAATTAGATAATTTAGACAACCTTCCCTTCTTTAATATTATTCCCTGCTCTTTACTATCTAGCTTTATTTTACTAGTCAACTTGAAGTTTAAGGTAGAACTGAGAAACTTGCTAAAATTTTATCTATTAACTTGTGTTTCTCTTGAGATGTAACCTCCATGGATATTTGTTTTTATTTGATTACTAATATTTTACCTGTCTGCCCTGTGAAATATGTTATTACCTACAAATAAAACAAAATTTTAAAATATTAGGTTAAAGTAATCCATAACAGTGAACATAAAGCCAATAAAACAAAAACAGTTAAAGGCAGATTAATTTTTCCTCCACGTTTTTTCTTCTAAGGTTACATTGCACCATGGAGTGGCAGGTTTTACTCATTGTGGGACACTGGGTAAGTGCACATAAGTTATTTATCTTCATTAAAACACCACTTAAATATCTACCATGTACTACTTTGGTAAATGTTGAATCCCTTGTATTTTTTTCTCTAATATCTGTTTGGAATGCAAGTCATGTATTTCTGTTTTACATGGGCAAATGTCTTTTTTTTTTTTAAGATTTTACTTATTTATCTTTAGAGGGGAAGGGAAGAGGGAGAGAAATATCAATGTATGGTTGCCTCTCATGCATCATCCCCTGCTGGGAACTGGCCTGCAACCCAGGCATGTGCCCTGACTGGGAATCGAACCACAATCCTTTAGTTTGCAGGTCTGTGCTCAATCCACTGAGCTACACCAGCCAGGGCCGGCAAGTGTCTTGTTTGTCAACATTTCAGATAACATTTGTGTAATTTTAATGATTGATTTTTATTTTTGCCAATGTATTCAAAGTTTCCATCCACTAATATTTACTTTTTTTAGTCATTAAGGGGCTAGATGCTACGTAATAAACCCGTATGCTATAGATGTGAAGGAAAAAACATTAACATTAGAGAATATCTGTGTGTTAAGTGTGCTGGTTCTGTTGATAATTTATCTCTTTCTTGTTTCTGCTATTCTGCCTTCTTTGTTACTCCCCATATAGCCCAGTAAATAACCTAGCACAATTTATTGAATGGAGCTAATTTTTGATGTGATAGCAAAAAGTCTAATTAAAGGGCATAAGCAAATATGTACCAATGACTGAAACCAACAGTTAGACACATAATTGAAAAGATCAGCCAGTGGGTCATCAGTTTGAGGGAAATCCCCAGTTGTAGACAGTATTCTTTTTTTAAAATATATTTTATTGATTACGCTATTACAGTTGTCCCATTTCCCGCCTTCATTCCCCTCCACCTTACACACCCCCTCCCACCCACATTCTCCCCCATTAGTTCATGTCTATGTGTCATAAGTTCTTTAGCTTCTCCATTTCCCATACTATTCTTGCCCTCCCCCCTGTCTATTTTCTACCTACCATCTGTGCTACTTATTCTCTGTACTTTTTCCCCCCTTCTCCTCCTTCCACTCCCCTGTTGCTAACCCTCCATGTGATCTCCATTTCTGTGGTTCTGTTTCTTTTCTAGTTGTTTGCTTAGTTTGCTTTTGTTTTAGGTGTGGTTGTTAATAACTGTGGGTTTGCTGTCTTTTTACTGTTCATATTTTTTATCTTCTTTTTCTTAGATAAGTCCCTTTAACATTTCATATAATAAGGGCTTATTGATGATGAACTCCTTGAACTTGACCTTGTCTGAGAAGCACTTTATCTGTCCTTCCATTCTAAATGAAGGCTTTGCTGGATAGAGCAATCTTAGATGTAGGTCCTTGCCTTTCATGACTTGGAATACTTCTTTCTAGCCCCTTCTTGCCTGTAAGGTCTCCTTTGAGAAATCAGCTGACAGACTGATGGGAACTCCTTTGTAGGTGACTGTCCCCTTATCTCTTGCTGCTTCTAGGATTCTCTCCTTCATTTTAATCTTGGCTAATGTAATTATGATGTGCCTTGGTGTGTTCCTCCTTGGGTCCAACTTCTTTGGGACTCTGAGTTTCCTGGACTTCCTGGAAGTCTATTTCCTTTGCCAGATTGAGGAAGTTCTTCTTTATTATTTATTCAGATAACTTTCCCACTTGTTGCTCTTCCTCTTCCCCTTCTAGTACCCCTATAATTTGGATGCTGGAACATTGAAAGATGTCCTGGAGGTTCCTAAGCTTCTCCTCATTTTTTTTGAATTCTTGTTTCTTCCTTCTTTTCCGTTTGGTTGTTTCTTTCTCCCTTCTGGTCTACTCCATTGATTTGAATCCCAGTTTTCTTCCCATCACTATTGGTTCCCTGTCCATTTTCCTTCATTTCACTTAGTATAGCCTTCATCTTTTCGTCTAATTTGCAACTTAAGTCAACCAATTCTGTGAGGATCCTGATGACCAGTGCTTTGAAGTGTGCATCTGATAGATTGGCTATCTCTTGGTCGCTTAGATGTATTGGCTGTAGGGCTTTGAACTGTTCTTCCATTTGAGCCATTGGGGAGGGGGGCTGGTTACACCTTCTATGTAATGAGGGGCAGAGCCTTAGGTGTTCACCAGGGTGGGGTAACCCAGTCACTGGGTTGTGACACTGTGTGTGGGGGCAGGGTTAGAGAGGGAACAATGACACTTGCTTTGCTCTCACACACTCGCCGCTCATTCCCTCCCTCCCTCCCTCCCTCCCTCCCTCCCTCTCTCTCTCTCTCTCTCTCTCTCTCTCTCGGATTTCAGTCCCTTCTGCCGCTTCCCACAAGCAAATTGGGCCCTTCTTGTGCTGGTTCCCGGGTGAGTGAGCTTGTGTACGTTCTAGGACCCTGTGGGTTTCTCCAGTGAACTCTCCTGTGATGCTGGGAGTCTCTCCTGGCATCTCAACCCCCACAAATGTTTTCAATCAGTGCTTTTAGGCTTTATCTCCTGGCACTGGGGCCCTGGTTACGTATGCAGTCAGTCTTGCTGCCTGTTTTCATCTGGTTTATCTGCACATGAATGTGACCACGGTCAGCCATCTGCCTTGTGTGCCTCATTGGGTCTGCCAGCTGCCACCTGCACGCCTGGGGTCTGCCAACCCCCACCTGCGTGCCTAGTCTGCCAGCCACCACTGTTCCCTACTGTGACCCCTCTCCGCCGCCTTCGCCCCTCTTACTGGTCTGGATGAATGGTTGTTGGACTTCGATACAGTTCAGTTTTCTGTCATTTCTGGTTGTTGTTTTTTGTTGTTGGTGGTGGTGGTTTGTTTCTGAATTTTTGTCGTCCTTAATTTTGGTTGTGTGAGGAGGCACAGTGTGTCTACCTACACCTCCATCTTGACCAGAAGTCCGACAGTATTCTGATTAGGTATATTGCTAGGTTAAATTTTTGTCAGTCATACTTATTCTTGCTCTCTAAACTTTAATGGACTACTTTGGAATCTCAGGGCATTTTAGGAATAATTTGTCTTGTCCTTTCCATTTCCCTCACCACCTCTATGCCATTGCCTTGTTAAGTAGGTATTGTGGCTATGCAATATCTTAATAGATAAAGTACATATATTTTAAAGATTTTATTTATTTTTAGAGAGAGAGGGAGGGAGAAGGAGAGGGAAACATCAATGTGTGGTTGCTTCTTGCATGCCGCCTGCTGGGAACCTGGCCTACAACCCAGGCATGTGCCCTGACCAGGAATCAGACTGGAGTTGACCCTTTAGTTCCCAATCCAGTGTTCAATCCACTAGCCACATCAGCTGGGGTGGATAAGGTATTTCTGTGAGTACTAAGTCCCCAGAAGGTGATGAGATGTAGGAGATGCTAAGTTAAACTGCAGAACAGATTCCTGTTTGAGCAAAGACTTTTGTATTAAAAGAACCAACACTTTTTCAAGTTTTAGGGATGGCATGTTAGTTTTAATTTTATCAGTGTGGACCAGACTTATATCCAATAGAATGGGTTATGTTTGAATATATTTGTAAGTGAGAAGGGATGGAAAAGAAGAACTGTATCTATAATCAAAATTTTCTCTCTAAAAAGGATTTTATTTAACTTTAAATATTAACTTCTTTGAATACCAGGTATGCAAAAATACATATTCCAATTATTGCATCAGTGTCTGAGCATCAGCCTACGACTTGGGTGTCTTTCTTCTTTGATCTGCATATTCTTGTGTGTACCTTCCCAGCAGGCCTATGGTTCTGCATTAAAAATATCAACGATGAAAGAGTATTTGGTAAGATTTTTAATTAATACTTACACTTGGAACAGTTATTTTTATTATTAACATTATCACTTCAAAGTTTTGTTCTTCTTTGCCTGACTCTGCATAGTCAAGATAAATTTCTTATTTTGCATAAATCTTAAGAAAAACCCAGTGAATTTGCATTATATATATTTTATTAACTCTTTTGACTTAGGACTAATATATAAATATTTCATTCCATTTTCTACATTTTCTGAAAGGTCTTTGGCTAAGAATTGGAAATGATAACTTTGTTGACAGGATGGTCTTGACTTAACTTTCTAAGTTACATCTGATTAAGTAGGAAGAAGTTCACAGGGGTGTCCATCATTGAAATTCCAGTGCAAAGCACACTTTTTAATGGAATAAGGGTCACCTTTAAGTAAACACCTTCTTTACTGATAATTTTGTGTAAATTTTCAACTAACAAGACTTAGAAATCCAAACTACTTTATAGGCAAGTTTTTAGGGTCTAACATCAAATATATATAGACGAAATAAGTAGATACCAAAGACCTCATTGATCAGTCATCACAAAAAGTATGTTGTGGCTGTTTTGCATATGATAAAAACTGAAACTGAAAAAAAGCAACATATACAGAGTCCCACAAGTAAATAATTTGTAGTACCAGGACTTCAACTTATACAAGTGTGGGATCTGTACAATGAGTGACACTCAAGTTCCTATTCCAGAGTGTAGTCAGAAGGGAAAAATAGCACCTGTGTGAGTTCTAACCAAAGGATGACACATCCTTCTTGTCTGTATAGACCAGTGCCTCTGGAGGAGGCGATGTTATAGCCCATCATTCAAAAGGATTTGGTTTAAACATATTACCCACCTCATGATTTAGCAATCTTAATCCCCAGAGAAGTGAATGCGTATATCCAACAAAGGACATGTTTAATAATGCATGTAGCAGCTTTATCCATAATAGCCCCTTAATCAGAAACATTCCAAAAGTTATTAGCAGTAAAAGAGATAAATAAATTTTGATATATTTGTACAATACATAAAACACGGCTATTAATGAAAGAATAGAAGAGGTAAATTTAAAAGGCAAGTACAAAAGAGAATGTTTTTATAGGATTTTTTTAAGAAGGTTAAAAATAGGACAAATAAATTAATGCTTTAAATGTCCAAATATTCATTACCCTTTTAATAGGCATGGAAGGGAGGACAGTTAACTGACTTGGAAAAGGCATCAGGGATCCTTCTGAGGTCCTGTATTTCACTGTGGTAGTAATTTTTACATATACAGTGCTGTGCATATGTAAAAATTTATTGAGCTATACAGTTAAGAACATGGTATAATCAATGTATTTTTTAGTCAGGAAATTAGATTTTAATTAGTTTCACATGAAATGGAAGCTCAACTGACTTATTGACTTTATAAAGTTATATAGCCTTCACCCTGAACTGGCAGAGGCTTTCCCTGTGGTTAGCATATTATGTGGAAGTGTCGGCTTTTGGAAAATACTTTCACACTTTTTCAAGTCTTATCAGTAACTTTAAAAGTTCCTCCTTTGGCTAATAAATACTTGTCCTATTTTTACTTCAAAGCAAGCTTTATGCCAGATATTGGTACTAACTTTTCACAGACTTTATTTGATTCTATAAATTTACTTTACTTGATAATAAATTCAAGTATGTTTTTATCCATCCACTATGGATTTTCTAATATGTGATCCTATTGACAAATAATTAATTTAGTGCCCTATATAACTATAATTAAATTTAAATCATGATATATTTCTCTAAATTGTTGATAGTGTTTAGTCAACATTAACTATAATTTCCAAATACAACTATTAGATCATTTGGTGTCAGTATTATCAATTCAAAAACAATTAGCTCTTTGGTAAGATGTCTATTTTTAGATTTGGTTTATAATGTGGTATTAAATATTTAGTTCAGTTCCCTGTGAACATTTTTTTTTCTGAAGTGTTGTAAGAGAATTTGTCTTTGCAGTTGCTCTGTATGCAATCAGCGCTGTCTACTTTGCTGGAGTGATGGTGCGGCTGATGTTGACTTTGACTCCAGTCGTCTGCATGCTGTCTGCAATTGCCTTCTCCAATGTTTTTGAGCACTATTTGGGGGATGACATGAAACGGGAAAACCCGCCTGTGGAGGACAGCAGTGATGAGGATGACAAAAGGAACCCAGGAAATTTGTATGATAAGGTGGGGAATCTAAAGTAAGGCCTTTAAAAGTTTTATGTGCTTTATTTTTCTACCACAGTAAGAACTATAAATATTAAGAAATGTGATTAAACAGAATTTAGACAAACTGCCATTTCTGGTTGGCCTTTTAGCTCAGAATAAGAAAATACAATGTAATCAGGGTAGGGATTCTCATTTCATTTTGGTTAGGTTTCATCTAAAACTCCACTTTTTGAGAGCAAAACCCTAGTGCTCTAGTAAACGACATAAAATATAAAATTGAACATTATAAACCCTTCTGAAACCATGTGCACAAGTGCTTCTCCTTGAAGTTCATATTCAATGTAAACTTTAAAAATATTTGGCTGATTGGATGGTAAAATAAAGGGGATAAGTGCCTCATAGGAAGCGGGGCGGGAAGGAGGGAAAAGCCTCCAGTTTGTTGGGATAGCCGGTTGGTCCACACAATGTAACTTACTTTAATCTCTCAGGTAACAGCAAGGTATATGGAGCAAAGGTGGAAAAGCCTGTAAGAATTAGGGCACTTGTCGTGGGTGACATTAAATTTTATTTGAGTATTAACTAGATTTTTAAATACAGATAAGTAGTGATACTTCTCAGGATTAGTCTAACCTTGCAATTTGGAATTTCTGATTTGGTTCTGTTTTCTCTTCTGCATTTTTGGTTTTTAAAAATTGTTTTCAAAAATATAATATTAATTTTAAATTAACAAGTCTATTGGTTTGAGGTTTAGAATTTGGGAGTTTGATTCTGATAATGCATTTTTTGGGTCCTAAAGTTCTGCATGGTCTGGATTATAGCTGGATAGTGTCATTTTCAGGATGAGGAATTCAGATTTTGTAAGAAAAGTTTGCCAGAGCGAGGCCATTTGGTTATTATTTCCTTTGTATTTAAGTAAAACATAAGGACTGCTCAGTTCGAAAGCAGTTTCTTACTGGGTCTGTGACCAGCTCCTGGGTTGGGTCTAGTCCTAGGAAATCTCCTTATTTGCATTTGACTTAAGAATCTACCTTACTAATTTTTAGAAAATATTGTTTCACTCACATAAGACTACTTGATGGTTACACAGTTTTCTTCTCAAGTAATTAAATTAATAGATTAACATTCTCCTAACTTTTCTGCTTGAATGCCTCTGAAGCACATTAAATGATGAATTTGTCTAATCATTTTTTGTGTCTTCAGGCAGGTAAAGTGAGGAAACATGTAACTGAACAGGAAAAAACTGAAGAGGGATTAGGTCCTAATATAAAAAGCATTGTCACCATGTTGATGCTGATGCTATTGATGATGTTCGCAGTCCACTGTACCTGGGTCACAAGCAATGCCTACTCCAGTCCAAGTGTGGTCCTCGCCTCTTACAATCATGATGGGTAAGAAAATAACTTGTTTACAAAAGGATATTATACCTGTCCCCTTTTTTTCTGTCTCAGTAATTAATAATTCAAAAAGATAATGTGAGACTCTACATTAGAATCCACCACGTTTTTCTTGTGGCCTTTTTCTCTACTGCCCCCCCCCCCAGTAGATGTGGGTAGCAGTGATGATATTTCATGCCCTTGTCCAGAATGTCTTTGCATTCATAACATATACAAAACATATTCAAAACATTAGTTTTTCTCAAAATGCAGTCCTTGGACATAAAGTTCTCAATACATCGTGGATAGCTTCTGTGATTTTAAACAAAACAAAATATAATGAAACAAATTTTACCATAGGCTAATTGAACAAGAGTTCAGTTTCTATCACATCTCATCAACTTATAACTTATCAGGAATGTTATTCAAGAACCTGCTGTACTGCAACATCATTATCAAGAAGCCTGTTAGAAATACAAATCTTTGCCCCCATGTAGGTGTATTGAATCAGAAGCCTAGGGGTGGGGCTCAGCAGTCTGTGGTCTAATAAAACCCTCTAGGTAATTATGCTGCAGCAAAAATTGAAGAGGAGCTAATTGTATATATTGCCACCTCAGCTTCTACTTCATTTGGGTGCTCGTAGACTGGCAGTTTCAAAGACCATCCTTAAAATGTGGAATTCAGTGGTTTACCAAGTCAGGATTTTAAGTTACCCTCTTCACATTTATAAGATCTTATTTAAAAGAATATTGTGATTCTTTTCAGCACCAGGAATATCTTAGATGATTTTAGAGAAGCTTACTTTTGGCTAAGGCAAAATACAGATGAACATGCCCGAGTGATGTCTTGGTGGGATTATGGCTATCAGATAGCTGGAATGGCTAATAGAACTACTTTGGTGGATAATAACACCTGGAACAACAGCCACATAGCACTGGTAAGAATTCGATAAACAAAAGATCAGACTTATAAATCTCTACTACTTAGCAATCAGGCTTTGCTTGTGATTAAAAAGGATGGATGTAGGTACAAGTACTCTTTGCTTGTTTAAATTATCAAAAATTCTTTTTATGTATTCATTCCATAAAGTGTGCTTGAGTTATGCATATTTGTTTTTAAGAATGGTATTTAAGTATTATTCAGAATTGTAAGCTGCTTTCTGGCAGATCTCATGTTACATCATGACACTAGCTCATTGGAGAATTGGACAAAATCTGAAATTTTTAAAGCAATAAATTTGACTTGTCTCCATTTTATAAATTCATATAATTATTTGTAAATATGTAAAACATGCATTGTATTTAAATTATGATTAAGTAATTATATGAATTAAGGTAATCACCTCTGGTTTTTTTAAAAGATTTTAAATAGACACTAGGTTTTAACCAGATTAGTTTGATTTGTTTTAGTGTTGTAGCTAATCATCAGATGTCTGGTAGACTGAGGAGAATAATGTATTGGTGCTAGCTAAGATTGCTGGTCATACCTGGCCTCAAGGTCATGAGAAATTCTATTCCTTTTAAGCTTGACTGCTTTTATATTAAAATGCTAATGTCATGAAACAATTATTAGCAAAATATTAGAATATGTATTCTGATTTTGACATTTCTGCTATATAGTTATAGCGAGTGAGGTGGCTTCTTAATTTCATGTAAATCGCAATTTGAGGTACATTCTATCTTAGATAAAACTATACATTTTTTTCTTTTTTTAGCATATTATTGGACTAAGCACACATTCTCATTTTTTTCTGTAGGTGGGGAAAGCTATGTCTTCAAATGAAACAGCAGCTTATAAAATCATGAGGAGTTTGGATGTAGATTACGTTTTGGTTATTTTTGGAGGGGTTATTGGCTATTCGGGTGATGACATCAACAAGTTTCTCTGGATGGTTAGGATAGCTGAAGGGGAACATCCGAAAGACATTCGGGTAAGAAACTGTTAGTTCAGATGTGTAAAAGAGCTCACATTGTCCAGGTAGTTGTCTTATCTTGCTAATTGTGTGATGTTTGTTTTCATTATTTTATCCCCCAAATTAGACTCTCACTCTGACTTTAATATTAAGTAAGATACTTACTATAAGCATTTTCTCAGTTTTAAAACTTTCGAAATCAATACCTGATATTTCCGTTCTCTCCTCAAGCAATCCCTTGTCAAGACTCTTGCTTTGACCCCTTCGTAGCCTCTCAGTTCTGTCCTTTCTTTCCATTGCTTCCTCTGTTACTAACCCTTACGATGATGAGCCAGAAATAGAATAGTAACCTTAAAATTGCTGTGTTTGCCTTAGTCGTATTTTCTCTCCCAGTCTAACATTACATTCATTGATCACGACATTTTACAGTTTGAAAGCCTTAAATTGATTAAGGAAAAAGCCTTGGAACTAGACAGACATCAGTTAAAACTTAAACCCAGCCATGGTGAGCTTGGTGCTATGGGCAAGTTATTTTTTTTGCCAGTCAGCATTATATGCTTTGAGCCCAAGTTCTTGTTCTAGGTTCTGGTGTTACAATGGTGATTAAGGCAGCCTCGAATTATCACTCATTAGGATGCCAGAAATGATTCATTTGTAGCGCTGTTTTGAGACTATAGGTGAAACCTCAGCCTAGTGGCTGGTATGTAATAATCTCCATAATAAAGTAATGGTGTAAAATCCAAACTCCTTCACTCACAATGCTAACCCCATAATACTTCACTTTTCCTTTCCTGCCTTCTTGTCCCTCGGTTAGCTTTTTCCCCACTCTGTCAACTATCTATGCAAGCTATCGGTGAAATTTGCCCTGTGGTTTCTTTCCTTGACTCATCTAACACATGGTGTTTATAATTTTCCTTTTCTTGGGATAGCTTCCCTGTCACACATTTGTCACCTCTCTAGAAGCCCTTCTCTGGTACATGCATATCTATACTTGTCATGAAATCACATATACAGCCAATTTTATAGATAGATTCTATCGTATCACGCCCACTCAGTCGTGAGCTCCTAGGGAGTCTCAGTTATACAGTATTGTATTTTGCTGTGTATAATGTGCACTTTTTTGCCCGAATTTTTGAAGGAAAAATAAGGATGTGCATTATTCATGGGTATAATGATTACATACGATGGGTATAATCATCCTGTTGGTAATGCACACAAAAATGGGGTGTACATTATGCACAGGAACACATAATACATGGCAAAATACGGTATGATTTTCGCTTGGATTTCCTTTCACAGTGTTAAAACTGACATGTGATGGATCCACATATCCTTTGAACATTTATATAGAAATTCTAAATTTCTGAATTTTTAAAATACAGTGTTTTTAAACTTTGTGAATAGAGAATACTGTCACATGGTTCAAAAGTATAATATAAAGGGATATACAGTGTAAGTTTACCACCACCCCCAACAAAAACCCAGAAAAAGAGTTCATGATAATCACTTATTTTCTTATGATTCTTATACACACTGTTCTTGCTTTTTTCAGTTCACAATATACATTGGAGGGTTTTTTATATTAGAATATGGAGAGTCTTTTTGTTGGGATTTGGTGTTTGTGTGTTTTTGGCGGGGGGTTGGTTTCGTTTGGTTTTTATTTTTGTTTTACATTGGCACAATTGTGTGTGTGCACCATGATATATTTAACCTGTCCCTATCGGTGGATATTTATGTTGTTTCCAGTTTTTAGTCTCAAACAATAAGGAACTTCTATGCTCATTTTGTCCATGTACAAGTATCTGTATAAGGTCGATTCCTAGACTAGGAATTTCTATTTATAGTGCCAAATTGGACTTTGTATAGGTCACTTTATAAATTTCATGAGATCTCAATAAAAACTACCATGGGATTTTCTTAAACACTCTCTTCCCCAACTAAAGAATTGATTTTAGAGTTTATATGGGAAGATAAAGAACAATTTAAGAAAACTCTGAAAAGGGGTAATGGAGTCAGTTGGAGAAAGTAAATCTACCCGGTATTAAAGCCATGGTATTGGTACCATTATATATTGAGGTTTTACATCATGGTTATAATCTGGTAGGATTGATTTCCTCACTCCAGAAAACAATACTATTCTTTTTCTGTGTGTTCTTACTCATTTATTTTTTATGAATGATCTCTGGACTTGGCTTTTAAAAGCCATCATGATAACTCTGGCCAGTATGGCTTAGTTGGTTGGACCTTCATCCTATAAACCAATGGGTTGCCTGTTAGATCCTTGATCAGGGCACATATCTAGGTTGCGGGTTTGGTCTCAGGTTGGGGAGTTAAGGGGCAACCAATCGATGTTTTTGTCTGTCTGTCTGTCTCTCTCTCTCAGCAATGGAAAAAAAGATTAAAAAACCACTAATGATAGTTTTTTGTGATTTTTTTAGGGATCACATTAAGTTTGTAAAATAATTGTCTGATACAATATTTGTTTGAAACATAACTAAATATGGCTTTATGAATATATCCCAAAAGCTAGTTCTTATGGGGAAGTTAAGTGGGAACCTGTAAATTTGAATGTGTTAAGTTGAATTAACATAAACCTCTGATTTTTTCCTATAGGAAAGTGACTATTTCACCCCACAAGGAGAATTTCGTGTAGACAAAGCAGGCTCTCCCACTTTATTGAATTGCCTTATGTATAAAATGTCATATTACAGATTTGGAGAAATGCAGGTTAGTTAATAGTTTTTTCTATAATTTTTTTAAGGAATATTTTAAAAGTAGTCTTACCTTGGTAGGTGGCTCAGTTCATTACAGCGTTGTTTCTTACACCAAAAAAGTTGCAGATTCAATCACTGGTGGGAGCATGTACAGAAGGCATTCAAATGGTGTGTCTTCCTCACATTGATGTTTCTCACACTCTCTCTCTCTCCCCCCTTCCTTTCTCTGAAATCAATGAACTTATCCTCAGGTGAGAATTTTTTTAGAAAGTAGTCTTGTTTGCCTCTAGAAAACAAGATAATGATGTTTTGGTTGTGCTATAAGGAAAAATGTACTTGCCCTGGCTGGGTGGCTCAGTTGGTTGGGACATCGTCCTACACACCAAAAGGCTGCAGGCTCGGCTTCCTGTCAGGACATGTGCTGGGTTGCAGGTTACATCCCTGGTCTGGGCTCACGTGGGAGGCAACCAGTTGATGTTTCACACATTGGTGTTTCTTTTTCTCTCCCTCTCTGTTTAAAATCAATGAACATGTCCTTGGGTGAGGGTGAAGAAAAAGAAAAATGAGCTTATCTAAAATTTCCACCTGAATTCTCCCCCTACCCATTAAATTTAGATTTCTGAAACTTATATGTGAAAAATGAGGAAAATATGTTAGGTCAGAGGTTTATTTCCAAAGTATTAATTGACAGTAGGCTCAGATCCAGGCCTTGCTAGCCATTCCACCTTTTGGCATCATGCTTTTGAAGATAGTCTTCTTCCGAGAATAGGTCTTCCAGCTGAGGAAACTGTGATCTGAGGTAAATTACTTTGGTGCTTTGTGGGGGGAAACCTGAAATTAAAAAGTTGAATTGTATGGACACTTCAGATATGCATTCTGTCCCTATTCTCATCACCACAGATAGCTAGGACTATGTGGGGTAGAGGTTCCTAGAAAATTAGAAAGATGTAGTACAAAAGTTAAGGGCCCATGAAATGAATGAGTGAATGTGTAAAGAGGTATTGTGGCAGAAAGAACAGACATTGGACTTCCTGTCATAGTACCCAGGTTTTAGATCTGATTCGGTCAAGTCGTGCAACCCTTGAACAAGTCACATCCTCCCTGTATTTTTTTCCCCTCCTTGTCTGTATACAACAAGGGCTGGACTGAAGACTTTATTTCTAAGGCAATGTATGGTTCTTAGATTGCATGGCTATAATACAAAATTAAACCTTCACACCAAGATTTCATTGAAAACTGCTTTATTCCATATCGCATTTTGGTTAAGTTGATACTAGGAGGCAGAGGAAAAATTGCTTGTTTAATTTTATACAGATATCAGGCATCAAGATAATGTTTATCTCTATTGACTTGGAATTACTCTGGAGGTGGCTTTAAAAAATAGACACTAATTTTACTACTAAATTTAGGGTTTTGTTTGTGTTTTTGATTCCTGAAGTCCACTGCCTACTTTCTAAACTCACGATAAGAAAGAAGCCGTTAAGCCATGATAATTAGCTGACTCAGAACATGGGTCAAAGTTTCTTCGTTCACACTGGTAGCAGCAAAGAGTTTCCTTTCTGTCTTTTAAGTTTATCAGCAATGTTAGGCCATGCTTCTAGCATGTGTTCATTTTGATGCCTTTTTTTACTGAGGAAAAATAATGATTAAGATGAAGTATATTCCGTTGTATAGATAAGCATGAACAAGTAATTTCCTCATTAGAGTAGATTTAGTTTTGTTTAAACTTTAATTCACTTATGCTCTGTGTGTCACATAAACTTAGTCTGAGAATTTCTTAAGTTCTTGTCTCCCCCCAAGTTCTCCTCTCTTAAATCCTCAAATCCTCCCCTGCTTTGCCTTGTTAACCTTTATTTACAGTTCCCACTTTCAGGATGTAGTATGCTTGTGCATTTATTTAACAAATAACACTAGGGGAAGTAAAGCCACACTGAATAAGATAAAGTTGTAATACAACTAATATCGTAGTGGAGGATACAGGTAATTTTAAAAATAAAAACTTTTTGCAATGAACAGCGTAGAGCGAAAGATAAGAAAATAGTGGAGTACACTTTTCTATGTCCCATCTCAAGAAAATGTTTTGGGGTTATATAAATCAATAATAGTTGGTAAAATAACAAAGTTTTAAAAATAAAGTAAATAAGTTTATACATTAATGACTGACCTAATTTTATATCAGATTAAAGTGTGTCTTTTAATTTTTTTCTTTAAAAAAATACTTCCTTGAAAGGATGGTACTTGGGCTGAAACCAAAGGATAGAAAGGGGAGCTGGCCATGCAGGAGAGCTAAATGAGGGACTTGCAGGCCAAGAGAATAGATAGTGCAAGACCCTGACCAACGCAGAAAAGTCCCTTCTGTGTTTTCTCTCCATATACCGATAAAAAGGGCTTTGATGGATTTTATTTGGTGTTTTGGTGTTTTTGTACCTTCAGGCTTCTCATTCACTCAAGGATTCCATGAAGTTCTGATTCTGATGTATTTAGTTTCTTTCTTCCTGATTTTTTCCTATCTAATTAGCGGCATATGTCAGCTGTTATGAAACATTACTCTTATTCTGTTTTCCTAGTATAAAGTGAGAGAGTTTTACTCTGATGATAACATTTACTACCTTCTAATACCGAATGTTTTCCAATGTGGTTAACATCCAGTCCGGTCACTTTTGCAGCTGGATTTTCGTACACCCCCAGGTTTTGACCGAACACGTAATGCTGAGATTGGAAACAAGGACATTAAATTCAAGCATTTGGAGGAGGCCTTTACATCAGAACACTGGCTTGTAAGGATATATAAAGTGAAAGCACCTGATAACAGGGAGACACTAGACCACAAACCTAGAGTCACCAACATTTTCCCAAAACAGAAGTATTTGTCAAAGAAGGTACGTATCAAGTGAAGTCATGTTAGTTGTCTGAAAAATAATGATTGAAAATTGCCAATAAATGTCCATTTGCCAAGCTTATAGAAACTAACGCTTATGTACAAAGTAAATATCAAGCTAGTCTGTTAGGGGCAGATAGACAGACCAACCAGCAACTTTTTCTGGATAGCATAGCGGTTATCAGTGAACCAAGCTGAGACTTTTCCAAAGGCTTTCTGGCTTTAGTTTTCTAATTCCCGTTTGCAAAGTAAGATGTGTCTGTGGCCATCACTTTCTGAACCTTTGTGAAAGTAAGAATGCTAAACACTCAGTTATGGTCAGTTCCTGATCTTGTGGTCAAAGTAAATTTGTATTGCATTTTCATGTTCTATTATTATAATGTTACTTTATTAATGATTGAATAAAGAATAAACTTGAGTTGGTTGAGTCCAGAGTAAAAAAAATCATTTATCTTAAGATAATTCTTTTTAACTGTAATTATGACCAAGCTTGTAGGAAGGAATTATGATGATGAGACTATTACAGTCCTCTTGTAATAAATATTTAATAAGATATAAAGTATATTATCGGAGGTCATTATTGCTCACTTAAGCCAAATACATACAATCTTTGCTAGTAAAGACTACTAAAAAGGAGAATTTATATAGGTTGCCCTCTGTGGGAAATGGCAAATAATAAGTAGTTGTGGAATATTAGGTTGTATTTTAAGGAGCTATCCTTGAAATACTAATTATTATTAGGCTGTTTTCAGTTTTAAGTCTAGAAAGATGCTTGGGTTTACACTGCTCGCGTCAGTTACAGTATTCTCCCCTTGTCTTTGGGGACAAAGGAAGAACCCCAGAGGAGACCTGTACCAAACCCTTATATACTATGGTTTTTTTACCCCTACACATACATACCTTTTCACTTAAGGAAGCACTTCACAAGGGTTCTCTTTGGCACACCCCAGTTGCCAGCATCACTGCTCTTGTGCTTTGGGGCCGTAATTAAGCCAAATGAGGGTTATTTGAACACAAGCATGTGATACACCATGGCAGTCAGTCTGATAACCTGGGTGGCTACTAAGTGACTCAAAGTAGGAGAGGCGTGCAGCATGGAGGTGCTGGACAGGTGGGTGACCCGTGCACCTGGGGGCAGAGTAGATGGCATGAGATTTCATCACACCGCTCAGAATGGCACAAAATTTGGAGTTTTCCATGTAATATTTTAGACCAAGGATAACCAAAACTGGGGGGTGGGGGGTGCTACTGATTTTAAATCACTGAAGCAATTATCTCATTCTGTTACATTACTTCAAATATGCTTCAGATGTATTCAGAGTATAGGTTATTTTAATTTGTGCTATAAAAGTGTGATGTATAAATAAAAATGTTTTAAGTGAATACTTTCTATGCCAGATACAGATTACCCTCATTTGTCATATTTAAATGTCATACAGCTGACACTCATTATGTTGGTCATATAAAATTCACTTACTCGTCTTTACATCAAATGACAAATCAAATGATCTGGTTTCTCACAGGCGTGTGGTAGGAGAAACTGGTGAGTCACATCAGTGCAGAAGTTAAAGCAAATGCTGCTACTCTCAAGGCAGTTTGTTCTTAGACCATCTTAGCCCAGTTGAAGTCTACTTTTTCTGAAAAACAATGCCATTGAACTTATCTAAATGATGATAGTGAATTTTCTTATTACTCTAACCTCTTTTGTCTCCCATCATTTCCCCCAAATAAATAAGTGAATGGATATATAAAAATTACTCATTTTTATACTCTGTCCTATATGCCCAAAACATATATTCTAGTAGTCAACAACATGGTTTTGAATTTCTGGTTTCCACGGCTTTCTGTTTTCTGTTTTGTTCTAGCACGAGAGCAATGCTTGTTGTTTCTTTGTTTTCCTCTCTGCACTCTGGTTTCTACTCTAGGGGTGGGGGTAAGAGTGCAGCAGTCATTCTGGGAGCTTTCCTACCGCTGCAAAGATGATGTGGCTGAGGCCCTAGGAACTGTAGTCTGGGCCTACAGACGAGACTCGGCCAGGCTCACTGCCCACAGAGCAAAAACACCTCGGGGGCCCAACCGCTTTTACCTGCTTTGTATTGTCCTGGGCCATTTTACATGATCAGTCAGAAAAGGTGTCGTGTTAGAATCTGTAGGTAATGGTGATAAAGAAACTAGCTCCTTGACCTGGGCTGAATTTTTTTAAATTGTATCCTCAAATTTATTTACTTTTTGCTTTAAGTAAGCTAATAATAAGGTAACATACATTGTGAACAAGCTAGCAGCAGCTAATTCTTGTAACCTTAATAAGGATTGCATTTTGCCTTGTGTTCTTTGCCTTGTTAGAAAAAATATAAATCAGTTAAAACTGAACTTCATAAATAAATGTACATAATACAGGATATACCCTAGGTTTCTGAAATTTCCTCCAAGAGTTGTATATAAGTGTGCAGGTTGAATTTAGGGGTCAGTCTCTTGAGTCTTACACCTCTGCTAACCCAGTGGTCTGATGGTACATTAAACTAATTGTTTCCCCCCAAATTTACTATTAGTATCTGTGGATATGTCAGATTGATGGACATGTGTTCCTATATGATTTACCTTGCAGGATTCTAACATTGTAAACCTTTTTGCAGTAATTCCTCCCACCACATTTATAGTAATTTGTTGTACTAATTTGTTTTTTCTTATACTAGAAAACATCTGTTGACAGTATTTTAATGGGATGCAGGGTGTTAAGAAAAATTTATTGTTAAGATCTATGAAAGTAAAGGAATGTTACGGGGTTTTCCCCTAGGTGTTTGGTTCTCATTTTGTGTTTCATTTTTAAGTGCTATTTTTCTACCTAAATTGGAGAATGTGTCAAGTAATTTTATTTGCTTTTCATTTTTGTAGGTAGGTACAAAGGTACTTACTTTGTATTTCTGACACAGAGCTACTAATTCTTGGAGGCTAACCCAGGAACAGCATTAACATTTTCTGATTCTTTAGTGTTATCTTCTTTCATGTCTGGAAATGTAGTTATTACAACTAAGTATTTTTAAACACTTGTAACACAGAGAGGGGATGGGGGTTCATTTGCCTGGTGGGGAGAAATGTGTGATATGCATTTGAGAAATGCTCTGGTACTCCTTTTATTTTAAAGCTAGGGACCTAGTCCGGTTTCTCTTGGGTCTTTCAGCATACTTGGCACAGAACAGTGGTACTCACTGTTCAAAGAATCCAGCTATAAGAAGAGTGAAGGGCTTATTAAGGCAATCGTCCTCACCATGCAGTAAACCATGTTATGTGTATTTTTTAATTTGTAGGAAGCGTGTACTAACACCATGTGTTGTTTTCTTTTTAGACTACGAAAAGGAAGCGTGGCTACATTAAAAATAAGCTTGTTTTAAAGAAAGGCAAGAGAATATCTAAGAAGACTGTTTAAATAACACTGTTCTGGTTCCTAACTTGAAGCAGTTGTCTTTGTGAGAACCGGTCTTTGCCTTTAACTCATGTCCTGTTTCACGGCAACAGAGGGTACAGAACTGTCGCTGATCCAGGTTAACGTACAAAATTTTCTGGCAATACCTGATTTAAAAAATAAAATTGGCTTATTGAGAACAGCTGTTTTCGACTTCTAACGTGAAGCAAGACAGAGCGCTGCTGTAAATGTCTGACAGCAGGTTTTTCTTTTACTGGTACATATTATCCTTCAAATCTGAGAATTTGGACTAATTGCACCAAAGAATCCTCTAATTGGGTCCCTGGCACATGCATACTTGTTAATGTTTTTATTCTTTTACAAGACCTGCATTTTATTTGAATTACCCAAATAGCAATATATAAATTACAAATGACAAAGTGTGATGAGCTTCTTGAACCAGTAAACTAGTACAGGTCTGAGAAAGAGGTATTAGAAACATAATTATACTTCTTTGAATTATATTTATTTTCATGTTTCTTCAGTGCAAAGAATGTTTCATCAAATGTACATTTTCTAGTGCTTACTATTTTTGCTCTGAGAAGAAGCTGCTGTTTCAAAGATGAACCTCTGAGTCACTAATTGATTCAAATAGTTTTTTATGTTGACATGATATTGCTGCTGTCAGCAGTTGTTTTCACCAGGTACTTACGGCGTAGATCTCATACATTGTTCATTCAAGGGCTAAATTTATATCCTTTGGAGATCGTGGCAACTGCACAGATTGTTGCCTGTCAGGATGGGGTTTGTACCTCAGTACTGAGGTTAGCACTATGTTTACATGTAAAAGATTGAGGAGAAAACAAAGTGAGTGGACAGGGGTCCAAAGTTCATTTTCTGTGACTCTTCAGAATGACAAAGGATTTGTAAACTTTGCCTGGACTTCTCTTACAACAGTTGCATCAATCACAACGATTTTGTTCTCTGTTCCATATTGTTTTAATCCCTTAAGCATTTGATGAAACACTCTTTAATGCTATTAGGATTTTCTTAAAAGATGTGACAGTTGTCAAAAAATGCACTAAAATATAAATGGAGATTGAACATGTTCACTTTCCAGCTTATAGACAACTTTATATAGACTTGAAAATTTTCTCATTGTTTAGTAAAAGTGAAAGAGAAAAGGTTTTTCCTGCCACAGGATAGAACTTTTTTATACAAACAAGCATAACTTACACCACTGCTTTTGGTGGGAAGTGCAGAATAGTATGTACCTTTTATGAAGAAAAGTGTCATTTACAATATCCAGTGAGAATGTAACTGCTGATTTTCTTTTCCAAAGTGTAGAATATTCTTTGATTTATAAAATTCATTTTTGACCCAGATGATGGTTCTTTTACAGACCAGTAAAAAGGCTGAACATTTTCACAAATAAAGTGTAATTAAATCTGGATTTCTGATACCTTGTCATTTGGGGATTTTATTTTACTTTGTTGCTTTAAAATTCAATGCAGAGAAGTTGTTGACTGTAGGGGAAATAAAGTTAATTCAAATTTTGTGTTAAGTGTGTTGTCTTTTACAAATCTTTGTTTTTGGAAGGAGTAAGAGCATCACACACGTGTTCGTCCTTGTTTTTTTTTTACAAAGGTTTTAGAGAACGTGTGTAGAAGTTTGGTTAGTTCAGCTTGACCTACCATTTTGCCTTCTTTTTGCCCCAGAATGAGAATCTTTTTGATTTTTTTATAGATTAGCAAGGAGGAAAACACCTAGCCACATAATATTTGGTCTCCATTTAAATGAGGGTAAGACTCATACAAAAAAACCCTGCTTCACAGAGCTGTGGTATTTAATTAATCGAGTCTTCATTGTAGAATTTTCTCATTAAGAGAAGGAATAATCTCTCACTTTTCTCAGTTTTACAGAACACCATTTCGGCTCAGTGGATTGCCTCAATAAAACATCGTAATAGAATGTGACTTTATTGTAGCAGAAAAGCAAAATTATAGTAGTTTAAATACATTGGAGTATAGGCTAATTCGCTCAGAATATTCTTTAGATTCCTAAATTCATTTTGTATTTCATTGTTAACACTGAACATCACATGGTGGGGGGGGTGGGTATTAAATATCAAGACCTCCAAGTTTTAGATTATACAACAGATTTTGATTTTGTTCCACATCTTAGAATTAAACAAAGCTGAATGCTTTGTAGTATAAATTAGGCAAGTCCAAAGCTAAAGTGCAGTTTTTGAATTTGTTTATTACTGGCTTGAGTTTGCATTTGTAGAGTTTTACTTCATTTGAGTCCCTAGGCCATGCATGACCAAGAAGCTAGCGTCTTTCCTTAGCTGAAGAAGCCCTAAGATCATGAAATACGATGCTATTGCACCTTTAAATTTTTTAAAAATTGTAATATATAAAAGTTTATGAAACTGAACAATTTTTTAAGTGCAGAGTTCAGTATTGTTGAGTACATTCACCTTGTGTTGACCAGTCTCCAGAATTCTCTTGCAGTTGCCGCTTTTGGGTGGTGGGTTTTGTCTGACTTCTACCTTGCTGTTGGTACAGCACTCGGTCGAGGTAGGTGGAATAGTGGATAAAGGCAGAGTTCAAAAGCACTCTGCAATTGAGGTGTATCGAATTGAGACAGAAACCAGTGAGGAAATGTCCTGATGTTCACTGTTTCTTTTAAGCCATTTAAAAAAATTTTTTACTGTTCATTTTTTGGAATCTTACCATTTTTCTTCAAATCATTTTTTAAATTGTTGTTCAAGTACAGTTTTCTGCCTTTTACTCTCATTCCAGCCCTCCCCACCTCCTTCCCGTTTCCACCCCACCCCTTGTTTTTGTCCATGTGTCCTTTATACGTGTTCCTGCAAAACCCTTCCCCCTTTCCCCTGAAATCCCCTCCCCTCTGGTCCCTGTCAGCCTGTTCTCTATTTCAGTGTCTTTAGTTATATTTTGCTTGTTTGTTTTGTTTTTTATCACTCAGCATAATGCTTTCCAGTTCCATCCATGGTGTAGCAAAGGATAGGAGTTCCTTCTTTCTTTCTGCTGCATAGAATTCCATTGTGTAAATGTACCATAGTTTGTTTATCCATTCATTTACTGATGGGCACCTAGGTTGCTTCCAGTTCTTGGCTATTGTAAATTGTGCTGCTGTGAACATTGGGGTGCATAGGTTCTTTTGGATTGGTGTTTCAGGGGTCTTAGGGTATAATCCTAGTAGTGGAATTGCTGGCTCTTTTAAGCCATTTTTTTGTATTAAATGTAACACAGAGAACATAAAAATGTGTACTGTAGTGTACATTAAACAAGCAACTCTGTAACCACAACGAAGTCAAGAGAACAGATGGTGCCAGTACTCCAGAAGCTTCTTGCCTGCTCCCAGCCATTGGCCTATCCCACTCCCCCCTCTAGAAGGTAATCACTGTCCTTGATTTCTGGTTTTAATACTTAAGTATGTCCCTATAACATTAATCACACCTATTTCAACAATGTAAATGGAGTCAAAATATTTTTTGTATCTAGCTCTTTTTGTGAAATTCATCCAGAATAGTACATGAGTTGTAAGTTTATTTTTGCTGATACATAGTATTCCCATATATGTTGTTTCCTATTTTATTGTTGATGTACATTTGCATTGTATCCAGGTTGAGGATATTACAAATAATGCTATAGAAATAATCTTTTACATCTCTCTCAAAACTTACATGCATACATTTTTGTGGGTGTTTAGCTAATAAAGTAGAATTGATAGGTGGAACATAAAGGGTTTTGTTCCACCTACATCCTCATTAGCCCTTGTCAATCTTTAACTTTGCCTTTCTGTTTAGTAAATAATGGTTTCTCATTCTGTTTAGTTTTTCTTTCCTAGGTTACCAAAGAGGTTGGTCTTTTGGAAATTCCCTTTTTACAAGGTTTTTGTCCTAGTCCATTTTTCGGTTGATTTTTTCTATTAGTAGAAGTTGTTTACACATTCTGTATAAAGCCCTTCATTGTTCGATGTAGTATGCCTAGGAATTCATTATCTGAATGTCTTTTTTTTCAATCTTTTGTGTGCCTATAGATTTCTATCCCTCATTTAAAAGTCCTTTTCCTAACCTGAGGTGTAAAGATACTGCCTTACATTATTTTCTAGAAACTTTATCTTTTTATACTTAGCTTAAAAATTCATTCGTTAAGTGCATTATAAATTGTTTTTTTTTTTGGTTTGGGTTTTTTTTATTTGCATGTGTAAACCTAATTGTCCATACACCATTTATTAAAAAGACCAGCATTTTCCTGTGCAATACTCCTTTTGCAGTAAACCAGATATGCATGAGTCTGTTCCTGACTGCTATGTTCCATATAGTGCTCACGTTTGGTGTGTTGACTTAACATAATTTGAAGGTGAGGATAATTAAGATATGGTAATGCAAGTCCCTCTCCCATCCCTACCTTATTCTTTAAATTTCTCTTGTTTTTTTGTGGCCCTTTATTTTTTAATATAAATTTTATTAACAAATTGACAATAACACCAAGAAAGAGAAAGCTTTTCAGGCTTTTGATTTGGCGTTGAAACTATATTGGGAAAACGAGCACCTTTAAAATACTGAGTCTTCTGTCTGTGAATATGGCGTATCTTTCCTTTTATGTGGGACTAGGTCACCTTTAATTTGTTTTATAGTTTTTAAATGGGTTTTGCATATTTTCATGTTTTATTACAAGGAATATGTTATTTTCAATAAATACTCTTACAGAATTTTATTTTTCAATTATCAGTATATGGAAAGTTTGGTTTTACATGTTGAAATTGTACTCAACAATGTTAAACTCATTTTTAATAACTTAAGACTATTTTCATTATAAAATACACACCGTCCTAATTGGAGAAAAATGGCAGTTTTCTTTATAAAAGTTATATATTTAAATTTCTTGCTTTTGCTGATGGCTACGGGCCACATGTTGCCCAGGATGGCTGTGAATGCGGCCCAACACAAAGTCGTAAATTTACTTGAACGTTTGAGGTTTTTTGTGACTACGGGTCACAACATATTTAATGTGTAGCCCAAAACAACTCTTCTTCCGGTGTGGCCCAGAGACACCAAAAGGTTGGACCCCCCTGGTTAGGACATGCAGTATAATACTGCGTTGAAATAACCCTCATCTTAACTCCTCTCACATGGAAACTTTTGTTTTTCCTTTATTTTTACTATAGATTTTCTGCAGATAATCTTTTGATCAGTTTGAGAACATATTTTCCCAGTTGCTCTGAGTTTTAAGTGATTTTTCTTCATTTATTGAGAGGATTGTGGTTTTTCCTCCCGTATTGTTAATGTGAATTAACAGAGACTTTTTGTAGACAGTTGAAACTAAATTTGTATTCCTGGAATAATGATCAATGTTTGATAGAATTTGCTGGTATAAAACCACTTGTGCCTAACTGCACAGGTTTTTAATTACAGATTCAATTACTTTACAGACACAGGATTATTTGTTTTTTGTCATCAGTTACGGTGTTTTCTTAAGGAATCTGTTCATTTAAATTTTTAAGTAGATCAATGTAAAATTGTTGCTAATATGACTTAGTGACTATCTTAATGTCTGAAGATTTTAAAGCACTGTGCTCTTCATTCCTGAGGTGTTTTTCTTCTTCTTGCATCTGTTTCTCTTCTCCCTCATTACCTTCCCCTTCATTTTCTTCCACAATTGTTAGCTTTTTTCTTTTCAAAGACCAGCTTATGGTTTTGACATTTTCTACAGTGTCATTTTTATTTTATCAGTTTGTGTTAATTTCCTTGAAGAAGTGTTTTTTAAGTGTGTTTCTTCTTTTTCCTGATACAGGAATTTAAAGTTACGAATTTACACCAAGCATAGTTTAAGTTCTGTCCTTACAACTTTTGATGTGAACCGTCATTTAGTTAGTGCATATTTTCATTTCCATTTTACTTCAGCCATGGGTTTTTGATGTGCATTTCTTGATTCAAATATGGTGATTTCTAGTTATGTTTTTATTATCAGTTTCTACCTTAAATGCATTTTAGACATTTCATTGGTAATCCTTTGAAAATGGTTACATTTTCTCTGTGGTCCTGTGAGTCCATATCCCTGAGGCTTGTTCTGTTACTTGCTTAGAGTATATTGTCATCATATACTAGTTTAGACTTGAATATTCTTTCTTGAACTGGTTTTTTTTTTTTTTTTTCATTTTGAAAAAACTTGAAACCCATATTATTAGGTGTATATACATTTGGAACTTTTTTGGAAAATGTCAGATTTTATTTTTAGTAATGCTTTTTGTTAAAACCTGTTTTGAATGTTGTGTTAGCATTCTTAAGATGTTTGTATAATGTATCTTTCTCATCCTATGTGATATCCTGCATTGGATTGTTTGAGCTTTTTAGCATGGTAACTCATTGGTTTTCATTATTTTAAATATCACCTGTCTCATTCCTCTCTGCTCTGATCTATAATCAACATAATTAGACCTTTGATGGATATATATATTTCTCCTTTTGTCTTTTCTGCTGACTCACTTATCACTAATCTAGTATTACACCCATCCATTGAGTTGTTACTCCATTTCTTAATTCTATATTTTACCCCCCCCCAGTCTATTTTTTTTAATGGTTTATAGCACAGGTGACAGACACCAGGCACACAGGCCGAATCCAGCCCAGCACCTTGTTTCTACCAGGCAGCAGTGCCAAGCTCTCACTTAACTGTTACAGATATACAGTCCTAAAATTACATTCGGCCCCTTGAAGGGAACTGTGAAGCCGATGCAGCCCCCAGTGAGAATGAGTTTGCCATCCCTGGTTTACAGGAATATAAATGAGAGACCTATGTGAGTGGGAGACTTACCAGTTCATATCTTTGGTAATTGTCAAGTATAATTTTTTAATTCAGTGCAGCCAGCACTGTTTGTTGAAAAGACTTAATATTCCATTTAATTGGCACCACTGTGGAAAAACAAGGTGTTGATCTCTTTCTGAATTCTGTTTAAGTAGTGTGTCTTCACACCAATACCACATTGCCTTCAAATCAGGTAATGTGAGTTTAACCCCTTCGTTCAGTGGTCTTTTAACCCGGGACCACAGGCTCAACTACATGTCATAGGCAAAGAGAGATGTATAGTTACCCATCGTACAATTGACATAGGGTTAATATTCAGAATGTGTAAACCCTTAGGAAAAACCAGAAAAGATTTTGATCAATCCTTAACAGAAGAAATATAAATGGCAAATATATGAAAAGGAACATACCTACAAGATTAGCTAAGATGTGTAAATAAGTGTTAGGATATGTATAAGCAAACTCCCATACATTGCCAGTGGGAATTTAAACTGTTAAAAATCACTCTGGAAAACTGTTTGGCAGAAGCTAACGCAGTTGAAAATACACATCTCCGTATCTTAGCAATTCTTCTAGGTTTGTTCAAGTTGGTGGTGCTCTAATGTGGTCTGAAGCCAGCCGTTGGGGTATTGGTTCTGGAGGCTTATTAGGAGGGGCTCCGGTGCAGGCCATACTCAGCCATCTTGTGCCAAGCACGAGGCCCACCTGGTGGGATCTACAAAGTGATGTGTGGTTGGGCTTGGAGATGCTTGCTGTGAAGTGAGGCCAGCTGCCACTATTACCAAGCCTGTGGCCCTTTGTGGGCACTTTGAGGAGCGTTCAGGCCAGCCACTCGTGCTGGGCTTGGGGCTGCTTAGCAAGAGGTACAGGGCACGCAAGACCAGCTAGCTGTTGCTTGCTTGGTTGGTGGACTTCCGAGAGATTTTAGGAAAGTCGGCAGCATGAACCTGGTCAGGCTGCTTATCATATGGGAAGACAGCTGGAAGTGGCTTGGACTAGGTTTGCAGGTTGGGTGGGATGGAGCCTGAGGGAGTCACCAGAGCGGGGCAAACGTGTTAGCCAGGTTAACGGAGGGCAGAGATTTGGCACCTGTGACTGTGGGTTGACTGGGGTGAGGGCTCAACGAACAATGGTGCCTGCCGGCACTTCCATCCCAGACAGCTCCCCTGACTCCGTCCCTCACACCAGCTGATCAATTCAGTGTGTTTCTGTATGTCCTTGGTTCTGGTCTAGCTACTTCCCCAGTGCTGGATCCCAGAACGAGTGAGTGTGAGTGCGAACGAGTGAGTGTGAGTGCGAACGAGTGAGTGTGAGTGCAAGCAAGATTGTGTTTAGACATTTTTTAAGTAGAGAAAGTACACTCTAAAAATGATACGGAAAAATTTTGATAAGATTATAAATAGTATAAATATAAACAGCAACAATCCTTTATAGTCGTGTGTTATCCTTTTACACAACAGCAGAGCACTAGGTTTGTTGACATGAGTGATGTGTTGTACCATGACATTACAAGGCTGGAATGTTAGTAAGTTACAAGAAGTTTTCTACTCCATTGTAATGTTAAGGGACCACCACTGCATATGCAGTCCATCTATGACTGAAACATTGTTAAGGGGTACATGACTACACAGTATAGATGAAGGAAATGAGAAGGGACTGAAAATGTATTGCCACAAAAAACAATCAACTAAATACAAAAACCATAATATATGAAATCGGCGGGGTGGGGGGGGGAGCTTTAAGGCATACAAAAAAGCAAAATGACAAGTCCTTATCACTAATTTACTTTTAATGTAAATGGATGAAATTCCCCAATCAAAAGACAAATTTAAATTGGCAAAATGAGTTATAAATTTAAAACCAGGATCTAGCTATGTACTGTCCATACAAGGCTCACTTTAGTTCTAAGGACAGATACATTCAAACTGAAAAGACAGAGAAACAACAAGGATAGCTATTCTAATATCAGCCAAAATAAACTTTAAAGCAAAGACTTAAAGGATACAAGGACATTATGTATTGGTGAAAGAATTTGCTAAGAAGAACTAACTTACAAACAAACATACATGCCTCAAACAGAGCTCCAAAATATATGAAGCAAACACATACAAAACTTAAGGGAAAAATATTTTTATAATCATAGACTTCAGTGTCCCAGTATCAGTAGTGGATTAAACAACAATATAGGCCACCTGGACTTAATATATATATATGTATATATAGTTTGCAATTACAGCAGAAACCTTTTCCTCAGGTGTGCATGAAACATTGTCTAGGACTTGACATGTTAGCCCCTAAACAAGTCATTGAATTTTAAGACTAAAATCATACAAAGTATCTCTTCTAGCCAATGCAGTGAAACCAGAAAACAAGAGCAGAAGGAAAACTGAGAAATCGACAAATATAAAGAAATTAAATAACACTAAATGGGTCAAAGAAGAATTAAGACATACTAGAACTCTTGAAATAAATGAAAATAAAAACCAAAACGTAGGGGATGCTGCCAAAGCAGTGCTAAGAGGAAGTATAGAGCTGTAAATGCTCAACATTTGTAAAGGTCTCAAATCAGTGAACTTGGAATCTGTTTGGGACTGGAAAAACAAACAGTAAATCCAAAACTAGCAGAAGGAAGTAATGAAATATTAGAGCTAAGTAGAAAACCAATGAATCCATGAGTTGGTTCTTGAAAAAGGTTAACAAAATTGACAGGCTAAGAAAAAGAAGTGGGGACATTGTTACCGTTTTTGTAGAAATGAAAAATTACAAGTACTAGAAACAATTGTGTATCAACAAACTGGATAAGCTAAATGAAAAGGGCAAGTTTCTGAAAACTGCCAAGACTAAAACTGAATCATAAAAGAACAAAATATGAACAAGGCCTATAGCTAGGAGGAGACTGGATCAGTAATGGGTGTGGGGGGTGCAGAACCTTCCAACAAATAAGAGCCCAGGGACAGATCACTGCTGAATTCTACCACACATTCAAAGAAGAATCAACACCTCAAACCCTTCCAAAAATATTTTTTATGAAAGAATAGGAAACACTGCCTAATGCATTCTACTCGGCCAACATCACCCTAATACCTAAGCCAGATAAAGATACCACAACAGGAAAATGACAGAATATGCCTTGTGAATATTGATGCAAAAATTCTCAATACAATAAATGGCAAGGCAAATTCAACAGCATATGAAAAGGGTCACGCACCCTGACAGCGGGGTTTAGTCTTGGAATGGAAGGATAGTTGAACATACAAAACCAATGTAACATACCATACAGTAATAGGACAAAGTGAGGGGAAAACACATCTAAGACTCAGAGGTTTCCAACCTGTGGTCCAACACAAAATAATAAATTCACTTAAAACATTACGATTTTCAAGATTATGTGTCAATGTATTTAATGTATAGCCCAAGACAACTCTTCCAGTGTGGTACAGAGATACCAAAAGGTTGGACATCCCCAAAATCAGATGCAGAAAACGCATTTGACAAAATTTAGCACCCTTTCATGATAAAGTCACTCACCTAGGAATAGAAGGAAACTATCTCAACATGAAGGTCATGTATGAAAAAGCCACAGCCATACACAATGACATAAAATTGAACAAGAAAGGATACCAGCTTTTCCACTTTGTCCAATTGACCTGGCTAGAACTGCCAGTACTTCAATAATTTTTTTAAAAAGACACTTCAAACTGGAAAGGAAGTGAAATTGTCTCTTCCCAAATGATACATTTAGAAAACCCTAAAGATGACAGAACTAATATATCCTGCAAAGTTGCTAGATACAAAATCAACACATAAAAAAATCAGTTGTTTATACATTGCCAACAATGAACAATCTCGAAAATGAGAAACAATTACTTATGTAATAATATCAGATAGTAAAATACTGGAGTAAACTAAGGAGATGAGACATACACACTGAAAACTACAAAATATCCCTGAAACAGAAGATGACAAGTGAAAAGACATCATTGCATTGAAAGATGCTGTTTTTAAGATGGCAATACTACACATGGTAATCTAGAGTCAGTGCAATGCTTAATCCAGTAGTGTTTTTAGTGAAAATATAAAATTCAAATGGAATCTCAAGGGACCCCTAATAGCTAAGCCAATCTTGAAAAACAACATAGTTGAAAGTTTCACACTTCCTGTTTTCAGAACTTACTTCAAAGCCACAATAATCAAAACAATATGGTACCAGCATAATCATGGACGTAAACCAGTGGATCAGAATAGACAGCCCTGGAATAAACCCTTGCATAGATGGTCAAATAATTGATAAGGATGTTGAATGGGGAGAGGAGATCCTCCCTCGCTCCGAAAACAAATGGTCCTAGGAAATCAGGAATACCATATGCAAAACAATGAAGTTGAACTCTTGACTAATACAGTATACAAAAATTCAGGATCAAAAAAACCTAAACACAAGAGCTAAAACTATCAAACTCTTGAAGGAAAATGGGAAAAACTCCATGAAATTAGGTTTGGCAATGACTTGGTTATTGCAACAAAAGCACAAGCTACAAAAAAACAAATCGGATGATTACACTTTTGTACATCAAAGGGTACCATCAACAGTGAAAGGGCAACCCAAAGAGTGGGAGAATATAAAACATTTATAAAGAATTAACATCCAGAGTTTATAAAGAACTCCTACAACTCAATACATAAAACAACCCAATTAGAAAATTAACAGGGAACTTGAGAAGACATTCCTCCAAAGGTATACAAATGGGCAGTAAACACATAAGATACCATCACTAATTGTTAGGAAAATGGAGATCAAAACCACAATGAGATTGTGCTTCACACCCACCAAAATGACTTACAAACAAAAGCAGAAAATAATGGAGAAATTCAAACTCCTGTGCATTACTAGTGGAATTGCAAAATGGTATAGTCACTGTGGACAACAGTGTGGCAGGTCCTCAAAAAATGAAACCTGGACTCTTCATCTGATGCAGCACTTCCACGTCTGGGTGCATGTCCCCAAAAGAACCTGAACAGGGACTCAGATACCTGCACTCCCATGTTCACAGCAGCTCTCACAGTAGGCAAGAGTTCAAACCCAAATGTTTGTGGTGGGTAGATAAACAATGTGGGAGATCTATATATTCACATACAATGGAATGTATTATTCAGCCTTAAAAGGGAAGAAAATTCTGATGAACCTGGGACACATGCTAAGTGAAATTAGGCAGGCACAAAATGAGTATAGTATCTTTCTACTCATGGGGTATATTTAGTCAAGTTTATAAAAACAAAATAGAACAGTGATTCCTAAACAGGTTCAGGCACTGGGGTGGAATGGGAGTTTCTGTCTGATGGGTAAAAAGAACATGGAAGTCAACAAAGCACATGACAACATGGATCTGTAAACACGATATTAGCTCAAACAATTATGATGATTCCATTTTTATGAAGTCATAAAACCTAACGTGCCCTTGAGAAAAACACATGGCTTATATGGAGACAGGAAAGCAAAACCCAAGAGGGTGACTTGCTCTGGGAGTCAGGACGGTGGTGGTGCTGCCCCTGGGGTTAAGGAGGGGGTACAGTTTTGTAGGGCTGCAACCATGGCTTTTAAGCAACTGATGAACAGGTTTCTTTGCGTAAAAAGTAGGTATGCAGATGCTTATGATCATCCTTGGAACTGTAATAGGTTTTTTGTGAATATTCACAACTTTTTAAAAAGCAGTCAGCCCACCCACTTACCACCACCACCCCCCAAAAAAGAAAAGCAAGCCTTCTCCATATTTTACTTACCAGATGGTTTATAGTTTGAAGGCTGGAAAATCTAAAAATGCCAGTGATTACTTTTCAGTCTTCTCATTGAGGATATTTTTCCCCTCAAAATAGCATCTATTCTGCTTTTTCTCTCAGAAGTAAAATACTTCCAAACACTTTCTTCTCCCAGGTGTTTTAAGACTATGCACATAACCATGCCTGTATCACTACTTTGCCCAGTATTAACTTCTCACAAAATAAAACATTCGCTAGATATGTGTTAAATGTCCTTACGAACTTGTCATAAAATACCCACAAAATGTTTATCTGGTAGAGTTTTCATTGTATTTGAAACACTGTTTTGATGTAAATATGATTGTAGTTAACATCAAATTAACAATAACCAATAAAATCTGAGCTCATTTAGAGCCACCAATTCCAACAGAATTTTTTAATCCCTGAAGATAAAACAGACACAAATAGGTATAGTATTTAATTGAAATATATTTGTCTAATATCTACAAAGTGTGAACAATTGGTCTTAAGAAAGCAGACAAAAGGCACAAAATTAGTATTACTACAGAGAAGCATTCATGCTACTGGATTTTATAAATATTCTCAGAGTGGCACAGTAAAAAATAAATGAAGCACTGAGCAAAAATCAAATGTGTCATTTTTTCCCCCTTGCTTTATATTCTAGTCGAGTCTTGACCTCATTTGTAAAGGCTGAACACTGAGATTCAACCGAAACCATGAAATGCTTAGGCGGGCTTTATTTTAATCACAGTGGTTTCCTTCAAGAGTCTGGGTCAAACAATAGAGGTGCACTAAAAAAAAAAAATGCACAGGATATTCTTTTCTCTTTCCCCAAACTAAATACAAGATTGAGGCTGTGGTTGTGCATGGTTCTATATGCATGCATTTAACTTCTAAAGCCCTTTTTTCATCACAAAAGTAGTGTGAAGTTTCCATATGACTTATTTTCTACTGTAAAAGCAGCTTCAGAAAAAAGTGTATGACTGGTGCTTAGAGCATGAGAAATTATGGGAGGAAAGTTCCACGATGGGCCTGCCTCTGAGTTCTCCCAGAGGGGCTCCATCCTGAAAGGCTCTGGCTAAACCCTGAATAGCTTCCTGCCCATTGCTCATTCTGTGGAGCTGTTTATCTTTCTGGAGAATGGACAAATGAAATGCCGAGGTGGGGAGGGAGGTGGGAATCAATAATTCTGAAATGACAGCCACCTACCAGGAATGAGCCATTTTCCACCAGATGGATGTCAGCTGGGTGATGCCAATTCAATTTTGTTTTGGTTGACTACCTTTGTGAGTGCAAAACATTTTTGGCAAAGCGAGAAATAGAAAACGTCAGACCTCGTTGATAAAAAGGTGCCCATAATTACCCACTTAAATCTTAGTAAGTGAAGTATTTACATGTGTAATACCCAGCAGATGTGTACAGAATGCATGTGTGTGAGCATGTAGTGTGCCAAGAGTCCACACACACCACTGTCCACACACGTGCCCCAAATGGCTCTTGAATAAATTCAATCCTATAGGAGAGTCTGGGGTTCATTTTTCACAGTATGTAACTTCTCAGGTACCATTTCTTGAATGATGTCAAGAGGTCTCAGTGAGTACCAACAGAACCTCGATACTGTACAACTTTAATTCCTACAAAAAGAGGCCTCTGAAGGCTCTGCACCGCCACGCCATCAGTGTGCCTTCCACAGGGGATTGAAGTAGACCCAGCCATCACCCTGTAAGAGAAAGGGGGAGACATCACTACATGGAGACCTCGGCCGGCAAAGGGAGACACGAGAGTCTCGGGCACTGCTGGATTGGAAACGGAACACCCTGCGAAGCGTGCTCCGGCAGCATCTGTTCAGAACCGTCACCAGGACGGGTGTCCGACTTGTTCCTGACACCTCGGCCACACCAGGCGGGTGGTCTCGCTGTCCCTTCTTAGCCCAGCTGTTTTCAAAAGCCCATACGATCTTTGATCTTCACATCCTGGCATTTTAGGAGGCAACCCCACAAAATGACCAAAATAACAACAGGAGGCTTTGCTGGATTACACCAAGGAAGATGGCAAAAAGAAAAAGCAACCCCTTTGTAGAGCAGGACACTGGGGCAGGGGGAAGAGGGCTTCAGGTGAACAGGCAGGAAAGCAAAGGCAAGTGCCTGCATATGGGGTATTGGCCACCCACCAGCCTGCAGGGACCTGCCCGGCGAACGCTCACGGGCAGGCTGCGGTCACAAGTAAATCACACCAGACCAAGATGGTGCACAGTCTGGTGCTCGACTAAAAGGGCCTGTACTGAGGGGTGACAGTTTTGGGGTTGGGGCAACTTTTACTCTCTGTGTGTCCTCAAGTCTTCTGTTAGGAATACACTGGCTTCTATTAAACTCAGTGGAACAGCCATATGTATTCTTTTGTTGTCATTTTATTTTTAATGTGCAACTGCTTGGCTCTGAGACCAGACCCACTTCACAGTCAGACCCTTGAAGGACTCCGTGACAGTTAATTTTATATGTCCACTTGGCAGACACAGGTGCTCAGATCGCGCATATTTCCACGTGCGTCTGTGAGGGTGTTTGTGGATGAAATTGGCGTTTGATTGGCAGACTGAGCAAAGGGGACTGCCCTCCCCAGCGCAGGTAAACACTGTCCAGCCTGCTGAGGGCCTGAAAAGGAGGAGGGAAGGAGGAGGGATTCAACATTTTTTTTTTTTCCTGCCTCACTCCTTGAATTGGGACAGGGATTTACACTGCCAGCCTCCTAGGGGGCTCCAGCTTGCATTGCAAATGGCAGGTCCTGGGGATTTTCAGCCTCCACGCTGTCATGAGCCAGTTCCTCATAATGAACCTACTTGTATTTATGCCTCGTACTGGTTCTGATTCTGTTGTGTTCCTCTGGGGAACCCTGATAATACAGTCACCTCACCTGGGCCAGGCTTCCAGACAGGGTTTCCACTCGGTCTCATAAAGGCAGAGTCTCCCTACCCAGCCTTTCAGTCTGAACCAGAACCAACCTTGGAGTCTCCAGACCTGAGCCCAAAGCCTGGGGGAACAGGAGCTGTGCCCTGCCCCTGACCAGAAGTCCACCCCAAGGTTACTAACTCACCCACAGCCTTCCAGCCACACACAATAACCCTTCCTTGTAGCAGAAGTCAGACATGAGCAGCACCTGAGCCAAGAAAGCCCGTTTAAATTGTTTTCAATCCCTTCACACCACATTAATTTCAGATTTCTGGCTTGTGAATAGTGAACAATCAGCTTGTGGTCATCTGCAGGTAAGGTGGCACCCGGCCCCCTTCACATACAGACTCGTGCCCTGCCCCAGGCCTCACCGGCCTGTTTCTCACTGAGGCTGCCAAGCCTTCAAAACTGGCTTCTACACGCACTTGCGTCATTTATACTTCTGGTCTCGGAATGCTTCCCCACAAGGACCTTAATTGAGCATGTAGTGCCTTGCCCATTGCCCACTGGATGGGCAGTCTTGGCCTATATTTCTGCCTTCCCGTGTCACTTTCCTGGGTGACGGCAGCAGCATGCAGGCACAGGACTCAGGCTAGCCTGCTCCGGCATGCCCCTCCCACTCAGCCCGCAGGAGGCACAGCTCTGAAAAGGCAGTTCTAGCCACAAAGGGTCTGGCCCACCAGATGTGGAGATGGGCTCCAAGGCGCTTCGGTGACTTGGAGCTGACGACAAAGTAGCAGGGGGTGTGTTTTGGGGTTTTTTTTTAAATGACCAGGACAGCATCCAGATCTGCAACCCCACCCCTTGCCCTCCCTGGCAGGCTGATGTGCTTTCCTGCCGGGGGCTGTCAGAGGGCCAGTGTCAGGTGCTCAGTTTGCCCACAGGATGACCTGGCCCCAAGCTGGAGTCAGAGCCAAGCCGCCCCAAACCTTCCCAGGACCTCCGGTATCCTGTCGTCGTCGTCTGCCAAAACCATTGTGTTAGCCAGACAAAGCCATCTACCCCTCATGCAGGACACGTGCCCAAACAGGCGGCAGAGTTACCTCCTGGGTAAAATACTTGGGCTGCCACGGGGTGCGGAGGCTCTCCCGCTTCCGTTCCTCCACCCGCTGCTTCTCCTCCAGGCGCCGCTTCTGCTCCGTGGCAGCGTCAATGTCCCCCAGTCGCAGGTACCGAGTTACCTCCCGCCAGAGGTTCCTGGGGATGCATGGAGGAGAGGAGCAGTTAGCCAGGGTCACAAGGCTGGAGGACGGCCGTCCTTGGCAAGGAGGGGCCAGAGCAGGGAAGGGGACATCTGGGCAGGCCCGGAGAGAGAACGCATTCCAGGTGCCTCAGAGACACTTAGACCCAGCCAGGATTTGACCCTGTGCTGTAAACTCTCTTGTCCTGACCACCATGGCGCTCTCAGGACTCGGACTGCGTAGGGATGGAATCCACAGGCAATAGTAATCTTACTACGAACAATGGACACACAGTCCATATTTCTAAGCATTTTACATGTAAACTCATTTAATCACAACAACCCAATAATAATAGATGCTGTATTATCATCCCTATTTTAAAGGGGAGGAAAATAGGTCCATATTAGATGAAGTGACTTGTCCAAGGTCAGCAAGCTGATGAATAGGAACACTTGGTTTCCCACAGGGGAGCCCAGTATTAGGAGTTATAGACCAGGATGAGTGTGTGTGTTTGGGGGGCAGGGGGTATTTATGCTACAGGCTCGCATGGGAAGTTCCTTCTCTGTCACACTCATTCACTGCAGAAGGCGGCCTAGACTGGCTCCTATCTTATGTGCCAGGAATTTCCCAGGGCCATCCCTAACTTGTACACTGGTCTAGAAGGTAAGGAAAGGAATTAAGGTAGAGCAGGACCCACGCACGTCCTCACTTAGACACGCCGGGACAAGTCAAGATTTCACATTGAAGGAACGCTGATGCAATTCATTGGATCCTGGGGCAGGGAGCATGCCCACCACAGGGCACCGTGACCCTGTCCACATTGAGGGCGCCTTAACAGGAATTTCTGTGTGTTGGCAGGATCGGGCTGAGGAAGGGCGGGGTGCTGGCAGCAACGCAGGGACGCAACCACCAGACCCTGCTGGGGGGGGGGGGGGGTTCACAATGGAGGAGCGGGCAAGGGGCGAGCTCCTGCAGCCAGCTCAGCCTGCCCAGTGGCCCACCCGGAGTCCCGCCACGCAGAGACCCAGGGAGGGTGACGCTCCAGCCGAGGTCTGACAGCAGGAGAAACTTCCGAAGTGGGGAACAAGGCCGGGCCAAGGAGCCTCCCGGCCCCTGCTGTTTCTGCTGTGCCCTGGAGCCGACTTCAGAGGGAAAACACCGGCCAGAGCAGTTCAGGGAGGTGAGTGAAGGCAACTGAGGAACTGGGGGCTGGGTCCCGTCACAGCCTCGATCACCCGCACCCTCAATACACCTCTCCTGCGGAGGGAGGGGCTGGGCACACGGACATCCAGCGGGGTGGGTGCATGCAAGAGCGGGGCCTCCCACGACATGGCCCCACCACAAGATAGTGCCCCAGGTTTAGAAGGCAGAGACCCCCAAGGACTGGAGAGGGGGTTACTGGGACAAGAACTGTCCCCGGAGAGCTCTGGCCAGACACACAGGCTCCCAACCAAGATCACTCTCTGAGGGTAGGGACCGATGGGGAGGGGTTAGGGGCTCATCTGGGAAGGACTAAACTTCGAAAGAAAAAACAGAAAGGTGAAGGAGACTTCAGGAGGGAGCAGGGCAATGAGAAAAGCAGGAAGTCCAGGGGCACCCTCCCTGAGAAGGGCGGGCGAGTGGTGAGTGACGGGCAGGGCGTGGCTGGCTCTGCCTTCACCCAGCAGGGCCCCAAGGGCTCTGGCCAAGGGAGGACTCTACTCAGACCAAATTCTGGGCACCGTGAGCAAATGCGTAGGTGTGGGCAAACAGTCTGTCTGTCTGTCTAAAAATCTGCACTCTTCTCCTGACAGGAGAGTGTTTCCCTCCCCTCCAAGGGGGCAAGTGGGGACCAGAGGTGTCACCAGGGCTAGCACCACCATGGTGAGGGCTAGGACACCCGGTCGAACCACTGGTCCCTCTGGGTGAGTGGGTTGGAGTGTTCCACGAAGCGAGGGCGCTCCTGGACCCGCCACCGCCACCTTGCTGGGCTGTTTCCCCTGGGGAAACAAGGTGGGTGGGCGGGGCTCGTTTTCCCTGCAGCTTAGCACCATAGTTCAGCAAGGTCCGCAGAGGTAAGCCCAAAACAGGTGGCACCCTGTGTCTTACTCCAGTACCAGACCCCCTCCCCACCCCAGGCTGAATTCTGAGCTCCCCTGGCTGCGTGAAGCAGCATAGCCAAACCAGAAACCACGGGGTTCCTGACCGTGGGAAGGCTTCGTTGGAGGCAGTGCGGGCAAGGGGATGGCTTTCTGCCCTGACACACCCTGTCCCTTGTCCCACTACAGTGGTCCAATAGGCTGAGCTGAAAAAGCCAATGGTGAGAGTTCATGCCCTCCATTTGGACACAGAAGGTCACACCCACTGTCCTTGAATAAACAGAAGAACGAGAGTGTGCTGATCCTACAAGGAGGCAAGGGCGCCGGGGTAGTGAGGCCCTGGTTTCATTCAGCTCAGTTATAACGTACTACTTATACCCACTGTTGTATCCCCACTGGTGACACACTCTTCTTGTGAAGGCAAACCCTTTCACAGAACCATCTGTAATTCCATTGTCATTCTACACCACATTTCTAAAGAGCAGTATACTGCTTTTAGATAAGAACAGGAGTCGGCAAATATATTCTGTAACTGGCCAGACAAGCAAACATGTTAGGCTTGGCGGGCACTAGGGTTTCGGTCACAACTACGTCACTGCCACTGTAGCAAGAAAGCAAAGGTAAACAATACTCATACCTACGTTCCCACACAATTTTACAAATATCAGCCATAGGCTAGATTTGGCCCCGGGGCCAGAGTTTGCTGACCTCCTTGATTAAAAAAATCGAAACAGCAGCTCTGGCTGGGTAGTTAAGTTGGTTGGAGTGTAAGTCCCATACACCAAAAAGTTGCAGGTTCGATTCCTGGTCAGGGCACACGCCATGGCTGCGGGTTCGATCCTCAGCTGGGGCCTGTATGGGAGGCAACCAATCTGTGTTTTTCTCTCCTCTCTTCCTTTCTCTCTAAAATCAATGAACATATCCTCAGGCGAGGATTAAAAAAATCAACAATGACAAAGAGTATGCCGGTGTGGCTGCATTATATCCACCCCGGAGCGGACAGGCTACCCGATCAGATAGTTTACACTTAACCGTTTTCCTCCCGCTGAACAGGCAGGTGGTTGCTGCTGCTTTTAATTCTTTAGTCTGTGTTCTATTACAAAATTCTCTGAATTTAAGAATTTTCCCCTAGAATAGATTCCCAGAAGTGGAGCCCAAGATTAAACTGAATTAATGAGTTTAAAGCTACTGATCCGCGCGCTAAACCTCACACATTCCTACTCCAAGCTCAGCGTACACGGTGTCAATTTGATCACACCCTTGCCAGCACTGAAGTTTCTTTTTTAATGATGTTGCTAATTGGGTAAGAAAAAGAAAGAGGAAAAAGGTATCTCATTGCTTCACTAGTTCTTTGATTACTAGCAACTGTCTGTATTTAACTTTGTAATTAAAGCCACAGAGCAGTTGACAAACTCTGTCAGTGCCCAGAGGACAGGCACTGGAAGGCTGCTGCAGACTCACACTGCACCACCGGGGGCGGAACAACAAACTGAAGCTACAAAGGATCCACTGCTCCGTGACGCAGGAAAATCCCAATACCTCAGCAAGCCAGAGCATGGTTCCCGGCCCATTTCCATACCCTGCAAAGGCTTCCTGCCTGTCCCTTGGTGAAGTGCTGAGGACAACTAAGCTGGGGAGCAACGGCCTGACCCCCACCTGGACTCCATGGGCCCCTGCTTCTCCAGAGGCCTGATCTTCTTAGGGCACACGGGCAGCGCGGTCGTGTCAATGACTTTGGTCTCTCCGTTGCTGTAGGTGAACTCTAAGGTGCCGTTCCACTCCCCGTGGGCCTTACAGACGATGGTGTTGGTTGGGTTGTGCTTCACTTCTGCTGTGACCCTGAGTGAATGAACCAAAGGAACACGGTTTGTGACGTGATCAAAACACAGAGACTGCAAAAGGCAGATTTTAGTGTTTTGCTCACAGACTAGCTTACACAATGTGATCTTACAAAAAAAGAAAAGAAAAAAATTGGTGGGAGGTGCATCAAATCTACAGACTAGTTAACAGGCCAGTCTAATGAAGGCTGAACAAAAAACCTAACCTCTTGCGTGGCCTCGCATCGATACCTTCCTACTCACGGCAGCGGCTCAGGGGGGCCACCTTCGAGCTGGCCGTGAAAGTGCCTTGGCAGCGATCTGCAAGCGTCTGCGTCACCCGCCTGGCCTGAGGGAGCTCTAGGTCTCCAGCTCTGGGTGACAGACAGCAGGTCCTGGCTCCCTCGCTATCTTGAGGCTCGCAGATTCTGAAGCTTGAAGGGTTCAGAAACAGTAATCCAGCTCCAAGCAGCCACGTCTACAAGCTCATTTCTTCCCGATGGCCCAGCTCGGGTTGACCTGAGTTTTCAAAGACAGGCTTGGAGCTTTCTGCCGGAGCCCCAGCACAGCCTAGGTCCCTAAGTGGTGCACAGAGGCTCCCGGGCAGCATCAGGAAGACTCCAGGCTGCACCCAGGGGGAGGGCCTTCGTGGTGTGCAGGTAAAGGTTTAACAACCGGCTCTCCAGGAGGGAAAACACCCAATCTGTGGCATTTGCGTATTTCGCTGGGGCCCCACCACTGCTGATTTCAAGCCACCAACTCAGTATGAGGGGTAGCCCTGGGCAAAAGTGCATGCACACAGTCAGCTTGTGAGTCGGTGTGCCTGCATCCCAAACGGCCACTGAGGGTGCCCGCTTCCCCGGGCAACAGACACTCCGAGGGCCTCCCGGGAATACCATACAGAACACTTCCCACGAGAAGGGGCAAAGGCGGGAGGAGCTTGGTTCTACTGTGATCTGCTCCGAAGGAGAGAGTTCTATAACTGGAGCAACAAAACCAACGTGGCACTTCTACCAACGGCAGACCTCACCTTCAGTTTCTTAGGCTTGTGCTTCCCCAGCTCCTAAAGTGGGGGGGGGGGGGGGCTGGAGGGGAAGCCCCCGATCTCACAGAGGACACAGGATTCGGGAGATTTAATGGAGCCAACTTAACACACACCGGCAGCTCTCAGATCACATGGCCTCCGATCAGGAAAACAGGCTTTGGCCTCAGAAGGGAGAGCTAACAAACGGAAGCGTCTTTTCCTCCAGTGTTCTGCTATCAGATCACCAAAGGATCTCACTGTAGGCTTACCTGGGGAGGGCTTAAAAAAAACTGCCATGTGAGGAGGGAGAAGAAGCCTATTTTCAAAAAGGTCTGTTCAAAACTTTCTCTTGGTTCTCAATTCATCCCATGGCTGGAACCCCATTTCCAATGGAGGAAGGAACGCAGGGCATGGTGATGAGACCCCGACAAAGGCTCCCGGGCTGCCTCCTACCTGTGCACTTTCCCTCCGTAGAAAGGCTTCGTGTGGAATAGCACGGTTGCTGAGTACCCCGTCTTGGCGCAGGTGATGCTGACTTTTCCTCCAAGCTCCACCCAGGGGACGGTGAGGATGGAGCGCGCGTAGGCACTGGGCAGGGTGAACACGTACTCCTCCCCGTGTTCCAGGAGCCTCAGCACACCTCCAGGGAGAGAGGAGGGGGTGGTCAGGCACTCAGGTGCAAGAAAAGGTGGCTGGGCAGCCCGAGACACGAGAGAAACCAAGCAGCCTCCTGCAAAGGGGCCTCCCACCTCTTCCCAGGCTGGCTGCCCATTCGCCATGAACGAATCTACCGTGTGCCTACTGTGTGCCAGGTGCTGTGCGAGGCACTGAAAATACAACGGTGAACAAGACAGACCCACTGTCTGCCCTCAGGGACTGGGGCAGAAAGGTGGGCGCTAATTACTCCACAAGCAAACACAAGGCCGCAGCTGTGACGAAGGTGGAAGGGGAGGTGCCCACTCTGTCCCCCTGAGTCACCCCAGCCAGGGCTTGACGGGGGAATTCATTTGGGGATACGGAGGAAGTCACAGAGTCCGTGGTGGGTGGTGCACATTAGGGACAAAGAGGTCAGTGGGGCCACCTCCTGCCACTCATTGTCTTTAGAAAAATCTCTTCCAAACCAACATGGACTTTCCCTCAAGTCCCCAGAAGCCAGTGGGCTCCCAAACTAAGCTGGTGTTAAAGCACAAGCCAGACCATATTCCTTTGGCTCTTTTCTGAAGATCTTTACAATATAAATGTGTGCTGACTTATTAAATACCCTGTAATTAAGCCTTCACACCACTACTCTGTAGGGTTCCATAAAAAAAATACCTGCCCCTAACAGGAATAAAAGACTACATTAACACGAGACTCACAGATGGGAACCACAAACGAAGCCTCCTTTTTCATTGGCCTAACAGCTCAGAGAAACGGGAAAATGCCAAATAACCCATCTTTGCCTGCCGATGTTCGTCCTCAAGTGGGGAGATGGTCGTGTTAAATCCCACAAACTGACTTATCAATAAACACAAGGCCGAGCATTCAGACTTGCAAACTGATAAATTTCGATTGGTTGCACATGTGATCTCAACCCGAGGAAGCAAAAGACTCTGATAGAACGTGTGGCCTAGAAAGCCCAGACACAGAGAGCGACTCTGGGGAACTGGGCTGCGGGCGCCGGCGGCATCCACATTCGTCAGCACCAGGCCACGCGTCACTTCTCCTGCTGGAACTAATTGCCTTTCCCTACAGACTCAATTAAGAGGCTGTGCCATTTTACTGGGCACTGGTTCTGCTGCTGTGTGTCTGGCGGGGGGGCGGGGGGGGCGGGGGGGGTGTTGCAAGACCAGCAGAACTGGCCGCAGCTCCCCGGCAGTGTCGGGGAGACAGGAGAGGTGTCTTTGCTTCCCTGTGGACACGGCGGATGGGGACACTGAATGGCATCTCAATTAGGGGTTTTCAGTGTCAGAGCCTCGGTGTGGGGGGTGGGGGAGACAGTCTCTGAGCTTCAACCTAAGTAAATTCAAGGCGTAATGAAGCACTTTATAATGGCATTTCGTAGTTAGCTAAATATGCCACAGCCTAAGGCAATAATTTAAAAGATAAGCCCATGTATTTATCACACAATTTCAAGGGGACCCATTTAAAATCTAAATTTTACCATGAGAGGGTTAGGAAAATGTTACTTTAAACTCAGTCAAAATACCCACGGAATGTTCTGGATCCACGCAAGGAACGAGTGAGGACGAGAAAAGCATCCTGCTTCCCCCTGCCCAGTCCTGCAAAGGAGCTCTGAGTACAGGAACCAGCAAACTCTGACGTCTGGGGGTTCTCACAAGGGTTTTGCGGTGTGGAAAAATAAGATCATAGGAGTTTCCGAGCAGACAGAAAATCAGCAGCAGCAAATTCTCTCTCTGCTTCAGGGGTGCCTACAGCTGAGGCCTCAGAAAGGGCGGTCCCGGGCTTCCCACCCACAGCATCGAACATCCCGGACCGCGCCCAGGGCTGTGCCCCATGAATGAAAGGCCCAGCCCCTACCTGCCGTGTGTCTGGAACAAGGGAGCCAAGGCCCTGGGACAGCAGGGGCCTACCCTGCAGACAGAGACACGCAACAGCTGCCAACCGAGGGAGATGGCGAAGATGTCAGCTCACCGCAGGGGACGGGGTGGGAAAACCAGGGCCCAAAGCACCCACCACTCTCAAGCGAGGTTTCCGAGCAGATGGGCAGAGGCCGTGGCTTCTGCTGGGCTCAGGAGGGAGCCCCCTGGAAGGTGGTCTTAAGTGGAAGGGCTGACAGCATGGACGGGGTGCAGAGAATCAAGGAAGGAGGGGAGAGGTGAGCAGACGTGCTGGGAGGCGAGGACTGGCACTGAAGCCATCACACAGGCAAGGGCGTCACACCCCCACCCCCTCAGTACAGCCCACCCCTGGGGCCGGAGGGCGGTGGGTGCCCTTCGACTTTTGGGTGAGAGCAGGAAGCGACCCTGGGGCTAGGAAGAGGCGGAGTTTCTCTGATTGAAGACTTCCCCAAATCACCAGAAACCGATCTGCAAGCTTCACCTTTATCCAAAACTTGTAGCAGATCCCTGCGTGGGCCCAGAGAAGGGAGGCGCCCAGCCCCTGCTGTAATTTAGGGATCTGCGGGTTCCCCGCGGCTTGACAACTGGCAGCAGGCGGTTCTGCCGCGCGCAGGGGAGTCCCCAGACAGGAACTTGAATGTTTCCTGTGTACCGGAACATTCATTTAGTTTTCTCAGAATGTACTGCATTCACCGAGCACTTACTCTTGGCTAGTCTCAGATTTAAAGTGTGGGCGCGCGTAGGAAGGAGGAAGAGAAAAACAACTTGTCTACGCCTAGTTTTGCCACGGGGCCCCCTAACTCCCACCTTCAGTCCGTGCTTCACACAGCAGCCATGGGAGGTGGCCAGAACCACACCACCCTCCACCGACTCTCACCTCACTCAGCGCAAAAACCCAAGGTCTTCCGCAAAAACCCAAGGTCTTCCGGGCTCCCCAAGCCAGTGCCCATGACCTGGCCCCTGCTCCTGGGCTCTTCTCCTCTCCCTGCCTGCCACCCCCGCCGCCTCTGCTCTGCTCCGCTCCAGCCACACTGGCCTCCTGATGTTCCTGGCACTGTCCAGATACTCGCTCCTGCCTGTGGGCATTCAGCTTGCTGGGTTGTTCGCTTGGAACATCCACACGGCTTACCCTCTCTGCTCCCCCAAGCCTTCGGTGAGGTCCTCCACTCTCACTGAGGCCCCCTGGCAGCAGCCCACTCTCCTCCTTTCCGGCTCTGTCTCGCTGGCAGCAGTCATCACCTGTCACACCTCCGAGTTCTCGGGCACGTCTTGTGTTCTGACTCTCACATTAGAACATCAGCACACCGCCCCCCCTCACCTGCGCAGCAGGGCGGGAACTGGTCCATCCCGCTCACTCCCACACATCCAACTCCAGGTAAACTGCTGTTCATCTCACACATGAATGGACGACCCCACGGATCTGAGTCACCCCGTTATGGAGAAGGAGGTACCTACACCGGAAGCAGTATCTCTAATTCAGAGACCATCTGGGCAAGGTTCCTCCAGGCATCCTTCCCACCAAAGGCCCTTGCCTCCCACGTATCCCAGACCCCGCCTCATAGGCTCTTCCTTCTGCCCCACCACGCACATTTAACAGACCATCCTATGGTCTTAAAGTCATATCAGATGTCTTGTAGGTTAATATGGAAGTTTATTCTAGTATGCTGATAAAACTCAACAGCTGGATGAATTTCCAGATGACACTAAAAGTCAGTGAATGAACGAATCAATCACGGGAAGCGAGGGCAGTATCTCTACAGAACACGCCTGCAATCTCCCACTCCACGGGCTTCAGGTTAACTGGGGGGGGGGGGGAGGGGGGGCGGCTGCCTCCCTCAGCATGTTACTTTCTCTGCACATGAGCACACTTCTTCTCCATGCAATACATCCCGTGGGAAACTGAGGCTAAGGAGCGAAATTAAGCAGAACGAAATGAGTCTCCCAAATCCCAAGATCTGTTTGGAAATAAAAGACTTCACCAGCGCAAACCTCGAGGCGTTAGGGGGGCCGCTGCCAACCTGCAGAAACAGAGCCCCAGATAAGTCACAACCAAGATTAATGCCACTCTCACTCCTTATTACACACGCCAGTGCATGAAGCAGTGCAAACACGAGCCTCCCCCACAGGGGTCTTGAGCGAGCCTCTTCCTGCGCGTTCGCCCTGCCTTCAGGAGCAATAGCTGCCTGGAGTGCTGGGACCCAGCTCCCCGCTCAGGGCACCGCACCACGCTGCACCACACCACGAGGCACCGCACACAGCACCCCAGCAGCTGGGCTGAGACCTGCCTGCCGGGACCTGCCCTGCGGCCTCAACCCCATCAGCGCGGCCCCAGTGCAGCTCCCTGTCACGGCTGCGAGGAGAAGCCTCCGATTCCTGTCCCCTCATGCCCTCTCGGATCTACAGCGGTCACCGCTTATTCATGGTTTCACTTTCCACCGTTTCGGTTAGTTGCCTGTGGTCAACAGCGGTCCGAAACTATTACGTGGAACATTCCAGAAGTAAACAATTCACCAATGTTAAACTGGGTCCCCTGCTGAGGAGCATGATGAAACCACTTGCTGCTCCTCTCTGCCAAGCCAGGGTGTGAATCATCGCTTGGTGTGGTGTGGTGTGGTGTGTGTGGTTTATTACCACCTGCAGTTTCAGACACCCACCGGGGTCTTGCAATGGGGTCTTGCAATGTACTGCCAGTGGATAAGCAGGAACCGCTGTACTGCAATCAGATTTTCACCAGCACCATTCCACTCACGCCCCTCGTGGGTCACCAATGACCTTCTCAGTCCAAAAGCCAACGGTCAGTTTTCACTCCCCACCTTCCCAGAACGGAGCAGCAGCATCTGACTAAGCTGATCCTGTCGTCCTCCTCAAAACGGCCTCCCTCGGCTGGCGGGAAGCGCCTTCTCCCAGCCCGTCTACCTCTCTGGGCCTCAGTCTCCTTGACTGCCGCTCCTCGGCCTTTGGGCCTCGAGATGCTGGAGGCTGCCGGCAGCAGTGCTCACTCAGCCATCTCGTTAGGCTCCAGACTTTGGGTCCAGGTTTTTACCTTAGCACGGAGCCTCCCTCCAGAACTGCAGGTGACGACTCAAGCACCCTCCTTGAGCGACTAAACCATAACGCAACCTAACTGAGCTCCCACACTCACCACCCAAGTTGGCTCTCGCTCCCCCAGCCCCGAGCCTCCCCCACCTCCGTTAATGGCTCTTCATCTTTCTAGGAGCTCAGCTGGAAAGCCTCGATACCGCCTTCCTCTCGAAACCAACACCAGACGCGGATCCTCTGGGCTCTCTCCGCTTCACAGTAAGTCCAGACTCTCACCGCATCTCTCCTCCTGCACTAGTTCTCCACCCTGGCCCAAGACACCATCGCCCTCTTGCCTGGATTATGACCATTATCTCCTAACTGGTCTCCTTGCTCCTATCTCTACCTGTCTTATGGTCTGCTTTCAACAGACAACTCAAATAATCTCCATAAACTGTGACTCTGATCACGACATTCTTCTGCTCAGAACCCTCAGCGGCTCCACGGCTCACTGAGCGTGAGAGCCAAAAGCCCTAGCAACGGCCCAGCCCGAGCCCCTGCAGATCTGGCCGCTGTCCCCTCTCTGACCTTATTCCTCGAATCCCTGCCTCGTACACCCTGTTCCAGCTCTTCGGGCTTCCTGCCTGCCGCCAGCATGCCAGGGCCTCCGTTCTTTCTGCTGTACATATTCTTCCCCTGGCCTGTCCTTTATCACCCCCCCGTCTCTGCTTAAATGTCCCCTTCTTAGTGAGGCCTTCCCAGCCGGCACCCCATCCTGAAGCTTTATTGCTCTCTCCCCACTACTCCCAGGCCCCTTCTCTGCTTTATTTTTCTCCATAGCACTTACCCTCCAACCCTCCAAACAGAATTTTATTTCCACGATAGACTAGAACAGAAGCTTCACGAGGACAGATTTTTGGGGGGGTGGGGGTTTGTTTTGTTCATGCAAGTATCCATAGCTCCTAAGGCGATGTCCGACATCTAGTAGGTGCTCAGTGAACAACAGGTGTTCTTACCTCCTGGGGTTTCACAGGGGGGCTCCCAAGAAGCTGTCTACCCCCTGACACTGAAGCCTCCTTCTGCTCCCCACACCACCCCCCAAAAAGTGAGACTACATCCTTCAAGTTCCAAAGGGATGTGCGACTCAAAAGAAGTTAAAGAATCACCAATACAGACACTTGAATTTAACAAGGATTATCACAGGTTTTTTCAAATGATGGGTCAACTTCATTTGTAGCTATTTGCTGAGACAGAAACGAGCAAGCCGTGAGCGGGTGATTCACGCTGTGCTCTTGCTTCAGAACCTCTAGCCCAGGGGCCCGAGATCTGCCATAGGGGTGTTTAGGAGCAGATGGTGACCAGGTAGCTAGCACTCCTCTCCCTCACCGTCTTTGAGCCAGAAAACAGGTGGGAAGGGGTAAAAATGTGCTTTACAGATCTGGAGCCGGCTGCAATAGTCACGCAAAGCTGAAAACAAAGCACATGTAAGGCCACTCACGCACATGCGGCGCACGGGGAGATCCGGGTGGACAGACAGCTACGTGCCCCATCCAGTCCATCACTCCGGCCCCACAGAGAAACTATCAGGATCTCGTCTCAAAACAACAAAACCCAGCCCCCTTTCCTGCCCGCCCACTCCCTCACCCCTCAATCCCCACGCAAGATAAAAACGAGGAACTCCACAAAGAAAACCATCAGTGGTCTATCAGGTACGCAACCATCACTGTGTGTGAGTCGAACTCCAGCGAACACGATATGGCTTACCTTCTCCTATCATAGAGACCCCCACAGACATGCCCATGAACTTGCTTTTGGTCCATACGTGAGTGTTGACGCACAGTTTCTTCTCCTTGCACTCGCAGTAGAAGCAGGAGATGGGTGGGTGATGGGACACCTGCTCAGCCACGAACCTTAGCTTGTAGCTTTCGGAAGGGTCACTGGCCGCCAGGTGTTGGTGGCCGGGAGGAGAGTGGGGAGCAGTCCTCTTTGGCTTGACCTTGTCCTTGGGAACTTCCCAGGAGCAGTGAAACGTCTCGCCAATGATGGGGTTGTAGGGCTTCTTGGCCAAGGCCCCCTTGCGGCCCTCGTGGAAGGAGGTCAGGTAATACTCCACGAAGCCAATGACTCTCTCCTCCGGCGTGGCCCCCGCCTCGATGGCCAGCAGCAGGTCTGGGTGCGCCATGAAGTCCGCATACATCTCCAGCAGGGACCGCTTCTCCAGAATGAACGTGGGAAGCACCACCTGCGGTTGGAAGGAGGCCAAGTCAGACAGGAACCCCTGGGATGACACGACCGAACGGAAAGGGACACATGTGAAAGCTGCAGCCACGTCAGGCAGACGCTCAACGGCTGAAGCCAGGGCACAGCTTCTTCCGATTTGTACACAAATGACGCGTCAGGGGAAATCATGTGGCCGAAACTGGAAGTAGCTGTGGCAGTGGCATCAAAACCAACCTGGCTTCGGGGACAAGACGGTTCCAAGTGATTCTCTTCTCGGCCCATCTGGGCTAACACAACGGCCTCTGTCTCTCTCCACTGCCGTCCGCCCGGTACCACACAGCCCTCTTCCGCTCCTCATCATTTAGAGGGTGAAGAGAACAGCTCGGAAGGGCTTGCCCATGACCTTCCCGACGTCAGGCACAACCAAGGGGGGTGCTCAGTGTGTTCCCACAAACAGGGACTTTGCGGCTTGCTGGCGCCGTATCAAAGGGGGTCTGGGTAGACCAGGACCCACCAGCAACCATCTGATAATCTCCATCACAAGAGAAGCCTATAAAACCCAACGAGATCAGGCAGAGCAGGGGTGTGGCAGGGGCCCCGGCCCAGGTCTCCGGGAGGCAAGGCCAACTACCAGGCAGATGTGCACGGAGCTGCCGCCAAGCAGAGACAGGGGCCATGTGGGCCAGAAGAAGCGACCAGAAGTTACAAAGCAGCAGGCTGGCATTGAACCTGGGTTTGTTATTGGCCCCATGACTGAAGATAAATAGAAGTCAGGGTGGCTCTGTCGGGGATGGGACACAGAAACTCCCTGTCGATCCGAAGTGGTCACTCAGGTGCCATACAACCTAAATGCCTGTAATCCCGTGATTAGTTACTTACAGCAAATGAAGGATCTTGTGAAGTTGGGCTGGAGAGCAGGTAACTCATTACTACTGCTGATACGTGGAGGAGAGCGGGCCTGTTTCTCACGGCTCGACAGCGATCTTAAAATGACTCTAAGTGCCTAGATGTTAGCGTCCCCCCTGCCTAAGCCGCACGGCACAGCCTTTTTTGACCTGGAGCATCTCACGCTGCGGCTCCTCCTCACAGGGAATCACAGGATTTTGAAGCTGGAAGCCTGGCCTTGACCTGCGGGCTCCTCCTTGACCCCCTCCAAGTGAGGAAAGAGGATCCACACTAGTTCAAGGTCGAGCAAGTTGACCAAGGCCATGCAGCTGGATCGTGCTCCCTCCTTACATGACCAAGCCTGCCCTTCATTTACACAGTCGCTAACTTGCAGGAGGACATTTGCAAAGGGGCACATCCCTGGGCGTGAACATCTCGGCCCACAGATCTGTAACCGTGCCTCCACTTCAGCTTGCTAAGGCCCAGCCTTGCTGAGCACGTTGCTGGAAGACAGAGGTCCTGAGAGAAAGAGACAGACAGGCGGGCATGAGGTCAGCAAAGCACAGGGGCTTCTGAGAAAAGGAGACAGGCCAGCCCACTGGACAGATGAGGTTGGTATCTTTTTTAAGGTTCTTCTATCTTTCATCTAAAAACTGTGCCAGAGGAAAATGCACCTGTATTAAGTAAAGAAGCGGCCAGATGTGAAATTAGACACGTAACACAATCCAAATATCATAGAAAGGCCTCAAATGTTAATGTATCTGGTCTTGATACACTTCCTTATTTCTTCTGAGCACCTTTCTGCTTTGCTTTTATAATGGGCTGGAAGAAGAACGATGATTTAAAATACAACTACAGCAAGTTAAAGGAGACTGCCTAACGTTCTGTCTGCTACAACTTAACCACAGTGAGACACTCAAGGATCTGAGCTGGCCAGGAGAAGCACGCCCTGGCTCAGAAGGGCCTGCAGACGCCACTGGGACTACTGCCTGTGCCTCTCGGTGGGACGGGCGTCATTCACCAGCCATCTCAAGCCTCAGGGGTCCGACTCTTCCAGGCTGCTCCTCTCCCCCCGGCTTCCCACCACGCACGGGGCTGACAGCAGAGTAAAGAGAGAAGCGAAATAACCCCAAACACTCATCCTCTCGCCTTCTCCTGCCCCCAGAGCCCCTTGAGTTCTCCCCCAAGAAATGCCCCAGCCAGGCCATGCAGCTTAGGGACTGTGGACTTCAGTAGCCCAGGCAACCCCCTCAGTGAGGCTGAATCAATGAGAAACAAAAAGAAGCCACAGTGTCCACATCGCCAGACTAGCCCCAAACCACGCCCCTTCCTGCTCTCTCCCTTCCAGGGCCCGGGGACCCAATCAGGAGGCAGGCCGGGAGGGAGTGGGCAGAAAGACAGCGAGGGCTGTCAGCCCCGCCACACGGAACGCCAAGGGAAGACGACTCCACGACCTTGACGCCCATCCTCCTCCCCACCCCTGGCAGCAATGGGGCTGCGCTGGAGACAATTCCACCTCTGGACAGCAAGAATCCCCATGTCTGTTCCCGAGGCCGAAATTGCAGGGAAAGAATCAGCTACAACATGTCCTCATGGTGTACTTTTAAAAAGGCAAGAATTTAAAGCATTTTTCCTTATTTATCATTTCTGAACTCAGGACCTGAAGGATTAAAACAAAATAAACAGGAAAAAGAACTCCACTGAGAACCCCAAATCACTGGTCATCAGAACCAAAAGAAACCTTCAGGATGATGGAATTTGCCACAGCTGGTGTGGCTCAGTGGACTGACCACTGGCCTGCGAACCAAGGGTAACCAGTTCAATTCCCAGTCAGGGCACATGCCTGGGTTGCAGACCAGGTCCCCAGCAGGGGACACATGATTGGCAACCACACATTGATGTTTCTCTCCCACTCTCTCCTTCCCTTCTCTCTAAAAATAAATAAATAAATATTTAAAAAAGAAAAGAAAGAAAATGCAGTTAAAAAAAAAAAGGGAGGACATGCGTAGCTAGCCCTCTAGAAAACCTCAGCCGAAACTCCCTCACGGGTGTTCCGGCTTTTGGTCCTGCCCACCTGCATTTACTTACTTCTCCACACCACAGCCAGATTCTTCTTGCTCAAATCTCGACAGGAGATGAAGGTGAATCTGACCCCCAGCTCCCTCTAGGCTCACAGTACCCCTCAATCTGGCCTCCAGCCCTCCCTCATAGGTGCCCCTCCACTGACACACACATTCACTCCTGCGTCCCCTTTCTGCCCTCTCCCCTGCCCTGTGCAAATGATTCAAGGCTGTTCCGCTCACAGGGAACCTCCTCTGCGAAGCTTTCGCCAACAACTCTCGCTCCCAAGGCTAAACCAGCAGCCGCCTCCTCCCTGTGTTCACTGCGCCCACACTTCTCCATCACAGCATCCACGGCGCTCTTTTCGCTCTTAATAAACTTATAAACAGCATTATGGGGAGAACTGGGGAAACTTTTACAATGGGCCCTTTATGAAATAGTATTGCATCAATGTTAAATTTTCCAAGTGGAATGCAGAAGAGGAATGTCCCACTGTTCAGAGATCCTGCAACACTCCAAGTGCTTCATCAGAAAATAAACATACACATACGTGCACATGTGTATGTGGGGTTGTGGGGTGGGGAGAAATGGAAGAGGCAGTGGAGAAAGAGAGGAAAGAAGGGAGAAGAAATGCAAAGAGGCAAAATGTTAGCCAGCCAATAAAGGTGATACATGCATGGAAATGCATCACACTATTCTCGTAACTCTACTGTGGATTAGAAAATGTGCGAAATAAAAACGTGGAGGGAAAAAGAAAATAGGCTCTACTGCAGATGCAACACCTGAGAACTGACCAATTTCCCAAGATAACCCTCCTGAAATTGCACACGCAGGGAGTATGGTGTCACAGCTAACGCCAAGTCCAACCCACTGGATATGGATCCTGCACTTGACAGTGAGGCTGTGGCTTTGTCTGAGAAGGGAAAAGGAGAACACGTGAGAGAGGGAGGTGGGTCGGAGTGGAATGACCATCTCCCCTTTCACCTCTTCTTGGTAGGTTTTGACGGTGTTTGTACAGAACGCCAGACAGACGCCTTTCACACCAGCCCTTTGAACATTCTGGGCCAGACATCACACCTTTCGTTAAAGTAGATTTCTTTTTTAAAAAATATGTACTTATTGATTATGCTATTACAGGTGTTCCAATTTTTATTCCTCTTTGCCCCTCTCTGCCCAGTACCCCGCTTCCCTCTTGCAATCTCCCCCTTTAGTTCACGTCCATGGGCCATGCATGCAAGTTCTTTGGCTTCTCTACTTCCTATGCTATTCTTAACCTTCCCCTATCTATTCTGTACCTACCATTTATGCTTTTTATTCCTGTACCTTTTCCCCCACTCTCCCCCTTCCCCCTCCCAGCTGATAAACCTCCATGTGAGCTCCATTTCTGTGATTCTATTCCTGTTCTAGGAGTTTGCTTATTTGCCTTTGTTTTTTTAGATTTAGTTGTTGATAGTTGTGAGTTTGTCATTTTACTGTTCATAATTTTGGTCTTCTTTTTCTTAGATAAGCCCCTTTAACATGTGACATAATAAGGGCTTGGTGATGACGAACTCCTTTAGCTTTACCTTGTCTGGGAAGCACTTTATCTGCCCTTCCATTCTCAATGACAGCTTTGCTGGACAGAGTCATCTTGGATGTAAGGCCCTTCCTTTTCCTCACTTTGAATACTTCTTGCCAGTTCCCTTCTTGCCTGCAAAGTCTCTTTTGAGAAATCAGCTGATAGTCTCATGGAAACTCCTTTGAAAGTAATTCTTCTTTTGTCTTGCTGCTTTTAAGATTCTCTCTTTATCTTTAACCTTTGGCATTTTCATCATGATGTGTTGTGGTGTTGCCCTGTTTGGGTTCAACTTCTTTGGGACTCTCTGTGCTCTCTGGACTTGCATGTCTATTCCTTCATCAAATTAGGGAAGTTTTCTTTCATTATTTTTTTTCAAGTAAGTTTTCAATTTCTTGTTCTTCCTCTTCCCCTTTTGGCACCCCTATGATTCAGATGTCGGCACATTTGGAGATATTTCAGAGTCATCTTTCTCTTCTCATTTTTTTTGAATTTGTGTTTCTTCATTCTGTATTGGTTAACTTTTTACTTCTTCCTCATGTTCCAAATCACTGATTTAACCCCGGCTTCCTTCCCTTCGCTGTTGGTTCCCTGTGGATTTTTCTTTATTTCACTCAGTGTAGCCTTCGTTTCTCCCCTTATGCGTTTGCAATACTCAGTGGGATCTCTGAGCATCCTTACCACCAGTATTTTGAGCTCTGCATCTGATAGGTCTCTGTTTTGCTTAGTTCTTTTTTTGGAGTTTGGATCTCTTCTTTCATCTGGGTCATACTTCTTTATCTCCTCATTCTGTCAGCCTCCCTGTGTTTGTTTCTGTGTATTACATGGAGCTGCTTTGACTCTGTCTTGGCACACCTGTCACATTATAAGGGGCGGAGCCTCAGGTATGCGACAGGGGGGGGCAACCTGTTTGGCCACTTTGTGGCACTGTATGTGAGGGAACAATGCTGCTGGCTTGGCTCTTGCCCCATTTCGAGTCACTTCCCTCACTTCCCACGTGTGACTGGCACCCTTTTTAGCTGCTCCCCTGGTGCTGAACACCAGAGTGGCTGGGTTTGCATACATTTTAGGGCCCTGCAAGTCCTTTAAATGAACTATCCTGAGAGACAGGCAGTTTCTTCCGCCACCCCAACCCCCACTGGTTTTTATAGCAGGAGTTATGAAGGCTTTATTTTCCTGACGATGGAACCCTGGGCTGCATGGTCTGGGCCTGGCGCGGAGGTGGCTCACTCCCCAGGTGTCCCTCCCGGTTTTTATCTGCTACATGTGAAGGTGGAACCGCCCGTTCCACCGGCCACTGCCATACCACGCCCTCTCCACTGCCCTGGCTCCCCATCTCCGTCCCTCCTACCCATCTGGATGAATGTTTCTTCTTTAAGTCCTTGGTTATCAGACTTCCATACAGCTCAATTTTCTGGCAGTTCTGGTTATACTTTGAAGTTAGTTGTAAACCTCGTTGTGGCTACGCAGGAAGGCAAAGTGTGTCTATTTACACCTCCATCTTAGCAGGCTCGTGAAAGCAGACTTCTATCTCTCATACAATCTTCCTGCTCTTTTTTGTGTGTGTGTATTTTTGCAAACAAGTCACTTAATCACCTGTTTCTTCGGCGGTGGACACCAGAGAGATAGAGCCAAAAACTGGTGGGTACTAATTGGGCTGTCTGCCTCCAGTGGAGAGGTGAGTGATGGCCCAGCTGCGCAGATGACGGTGTCCAAATGGCCAGATCTAGCTGCAGATTTATGGAGCCATCAATAAGGGCTGCCTTTTCTCCCATTAACATAATTAAGACAACGAACTGCTTTGCAGGAAGGGAAAAAAAGAGAAGATCTGCACTTGGGACTCAGAGAACAATTAATTACATTTAAAGCTGCATTCATCTAAATGTAAGTAACTAATCTCCGACCTGGGCCCTAAGAAATTCCAAACCCTCAGTCACCCACGGAGAAAGGAGAAAGTCAAAGGGCTCCCGGGAAGAGGGACGGTCCCTTCCCCCCAGCAGGGAACACAGCAAGTTGCTGCAACGGAAGGCCTGGAGCAGGTGCAATGCTCTGCAAAGAAGCATCAGTTACCTTAATAACCTTCAGAATTATCTACCTATCACCCTGCCCTTAGACTGGCAAACCTACCCAGTGCAAACACGCAAGTGGAAAGAGGCCAAGACCACCCACCGAGACTGATCTATGTAATCCTTTAAGGAAACCAGGGGAAAGAGATAAAAGCCCCAACCTTTCAAAAGCAAGGGGAGACAATTCACCGCTGCCAGAGCTCCACTCAATCTCCTTAAAGTGCCAGATCCCTTGGCAACCAATCTCCCTGCACTTAGAACATCACAGAAGGCATCTATTAAAATTTTCGTTAGATGGAAAGGGTTTGAAATAAAATTTTATCTTTTCCAATAAGATATTTACTACCTGAGAGAGAGACACTGTGGAAACCAACCCCCGTGTTCCCTCGGAATCCCAGCCCTCGGCCTGCGGAAGTGCGCCAGAAGCTGTGAGTCGAGGTTCACCTCTTGGCAACCCAGAGACGTGTGTGGGGGCACATTCACCTCTCCAAGACTCACTCCACGGCAAGACAGGGGAAAGGAGAATGCCGACCGCCTAGGTTCTTTGTATTAAATGGGAGCATAAAATTAGCCCAGGGCCTCCCTGGCACATAGTAAAGGCTCACGCACTTACTCTCTGCTGGTGGAGTTTATCGTCAGGGATCAGCACCCTCATCTAGAAACCAGGGGAAAATAAGGACAACAAAAATCAGACCCAAGCTTGTCACACAGTATTTCAGTGACACAGCTGACGACTAGAAACAAGTCTCCCAATGACTAGAGCAGCCTCCAGGACCACCTCTGATGCTTCTGGAAATAACTGGTTATTTGAGAATACAGAGAAATAATTATATAAACACGAAAAGTATTGTAAGAATGCAAGACATGTTTCCAATGTAAGCCTTTTATAGAATTCCAGCCCAGCACAGTATTTGGGGATACACATTATCTTCTTCTGTTGTTGTTTAAAGATTTTTTAAATTTATTTTTAGAGAGAGAGAGCAAGGAAAGGAGAAAGAGAAGAGACACATCCGATGCAAGAGAGAAACATCGATCTGGTTGCCTCATATATGCCCTGACCAGGGACTGAACCCACAACCCGATATGTGCCCTGACTGGGGATCGAACCAGTGACCCTCGCTTTACAGGACAACACCCAACTGAGCCACAGAGGTCAGAGCAGGATACACATTATCCTGTTGAATCTTCTCGATAACCTGTGAGCAGGGATGACCATTCCATTTCACAGATGAGAAAACTGAAGCCCAGAAAGGTTTTTGTCATTTTCACATGGCTAAAAAAGTAGAGAGCTGGGATATGAACAGACTCTGCTTGGTCAAGGCCCATGCCGGACCCCTCACTGCCCCCAGGGCGCCTGAAGACTCACCTTCACTCACTGGAACTCTTTCGGGAAGAACAGGATGGATGAGATCATGCCAATCCCACAGGAAGGGAGCACAGAAATGGCACACACACTGCCCCCTGGTGGCACAGATGTACACACACAAATTTAGGGAAGCCAGGTCACTACTGTGTCTTCTGTTAAAAGGCAAACATTTCTGGAGAGGTAGTGGGCTTTGTTTGACAGCGTATTAAAAACAAGATCTGGAGAGAAGAACTGAAGGGAAAGGAAGTGGAAGCAACAGCTGAAGGATAGAAGACCCTGAATATCCACAGTTCTGCCTGGGGGTTGTGGGGGGAGGTAGTTAATCCCTGGACCTTCTGATTCTTTTCATACAAATTTCCCCTTGTAAGAAATTCTCCTTGTAAGCTTATTTCTGAGCTTGAGCACAGCAATGTCAATCTTTGCATACTGTGAGGGACCCTGGAAAGTTTTTCTAACAAAATAATTCAATCAAAGGGTAAAAAATCGGTATGCTCGCGACGCCCCCTACGTCACAATAACAAGAAGGTGAAGGAAACAGGACCGGTCCCCTCTGATCCAGCCACACTGGGCCTTTCACCCAGAAAGGACCATCTTGGGCCTTTTCACTCCTGTCTGCTCAGCACAGATCACGCTCCCACGAGACACTCACAAGGCTGACTTCCTCACTTCCTCCTCTGAGTCTGGTCTCTGGCACAATGTCACCTGCCCAGTCTGAGAGGCCACCCCCCCACCCCGACCCCATCACCTCCCACCCTCCTTGCTGAGCTGTACTTCTCTTCACTGCACGTCTGTCCCACCTCCAGTTTCTCTTCTTCTCTGAGTCTGTTCCCACTGCCACGCAAGCTCCAAAAACAGGCAGCACACCTGCCTCATAAACAGACACCAGAGCTTCATCCTTGAATCAGAGGATGTCCGCTCAGCAGACACTCCATTCCGGCTAAGGTCTGCAATTGCCAACTTAGCCCGTGCTTAACTTAATGGCCTGGGCAAGAACCAAGAAGAGAAAAGACAGCAAGACAGAATTTCACCGGCCCTTTTCTGATACGGAGGAACAAAAGCCCACAAACCTTACATGAAATAAAAGGTCTTACCGCTTCCTTATCAAGTTCCCGCTTGGCTTTTAAATAGCAGCTTCTTCCCAGTAAATAAGTAAGTTAATAAACTGCGGACTAAGACAAAGTTTTTCTTTCATGTGGCCAGCTGAGTGGTGAATAAACCCAACATTTGCTTTCATAGAAATAGACCCTGGCTCCGGAAATGCAAAGCAACCAGATCCTAATAAAACAGCAAGATGCACAGTTCTGATTTCCTTAAAACCAGAGACCCCTAACGCACTGCCTCTGGGGACAGTCAGCCTGCCGTAGTACCACAGTCCCCGCAGTATCTTCCTGCTTCTCCACATCCGACGTGGACAACTTCAGTGACTCTGAGAGTCTCTCTCCTACATCTTTCATGAGTCCACACCAGTGTTTCCCAAGTTTTTTTCAGTATTGATTTGGGAGACAGAGAGACATCAATGTGAGAGAGAAACATCAATTGGTCGCCTCTGGTAGGCGCCCCAAACCCACAACCAAGGTATGTGCCCTGAGTGGGAAGCAATCCTGCAACCTTTGGGGTATGGGATAATGCTCCAACTAACTGAGCCACCTGCCACCGCCCGGCCGGGGCTCTAAACATTTTTTAATATGATCCATGAGAATTCATTTTATAATGTAGTCCAATTACTCGTGTAGCGACAGAACTAAAAGTTTCGTGTGTTATTTTCTGATATTTTCTATTATATTTTATTTCAATCTTTAGAAATGATAACTGACCCACTACAATTGGCTTTACAATCTACTAAATGGGTTATGACCCACAATTTAAAAATATTATTTTACATCCTGCTAGTACCCATATTCTATCCTCTGGATCTTAACTCAAGCTCCATCTGAACTGACTCCACAATCCGCTACAATAAAGAAGAGGCGGCTTTTAAAAAGGCAGCATTTAAAATGAATCCTCCAGCCACAGAGGTGAGAGTTACACAGCCCAGAGACCAGAATGTAGACAGGGGAACAGAACCCAGGGCCGGGTGTGCAGAGCTGGGCAGACCAACCCATGCACGGGGCGGAGAATGGCAAAGCTGGAGGGACTTCCTGCGTCAGCCCCCTCAGCTTGGGCCCACAGTTTTGTTTAAAGGGGTGCAGTCTCCCAAAATACGACACACTCATCTCCAAATACATAAAAAACATTCCAAAGAAAAGGGGTTTTCTGTCCTCCTTGGGACTCCCAACTCCTGTCTCCTCAGTCACTAGGTCGTCATCTTCCCCTTTGAAGAATCTCTCAAATCCACCTCCCTCTTCTGTGGCCTCCCTTCCAGCCTGAGGTGAACTTGGGGAATCCACAACCTTCACTGCAGCCAAACTAGCCAACTCCCCTCATGGCGGCTTCTGCAGGTTGTGCCTTCCAGGGCTCTGTCCGTTTCAAGGATGCCCACATTTTTCCGACTGACCTTCAGTATCTAGATCTTCCATTCACAGCACATCCTCCCCACGGGCTGTGCCTCTCCCAGCCCCTGGGGCTTCTCCTCTCCACCACATACCGTCCATCACACGACACAGTGCTCCTTAAGGAGAAGACTGAGGACACACCTCTCACGACGTCAGCACTGAGCCCAGTCTCTCCACACAGCCTCTAGTTCTCACTCTGCCCTTTGGGAGTAACCGAGACTAAACACAGAATGCAGGTGGTCCAGACAGCAAAGTCCAGGCACCCTCCACACCCCTGTGCCCCCGATGACGCCATTCCAGCTCTCACCTACATGCACAACTGCTTTTCCTGCTGGCCTCCCCAGGGAGGTCACAGACCTGCAGGGAGGGCAGGCCTCTGGGGGCCATTGGCTTGCCACCCGAGGTTAGGATGCTGGAGGAGGTTCCCCGGGGAGAATCCTGGCTGCACGCGCACCAACCAGCGGGTCCGTTTCTTTACAAGTGGACGAGGAGATCTGGGTCACCATCCAGGTTGCCTTTGGGGGACGCGCTGTGAGAGCTAGTGACAGCGTGGAAGCCTCACTCCTGGCTCCACTGTTTTCCTCCCTCCCGTTTTCTCTCTGTGGCCAGCGTGCCTCACCTACCTCTGCCGATCATCTTTCCCTTCTCCAGGACACGGCCAGAAACAGAAATACCCTATCCTGAATCTTCCTTATCACCTCGCACCCTTTTGCCAACGCTCTCCCTGCCCTCGTAGTCACAGCTCCTGCAGGGAAGCCCGTGCCAGGCTCACACACGGAGGCTGAGCATCAATCTCCTTTCCAATCACACCTGGAGTATCCGTCCTCGACCGCAATTCTGAGCTCCACCCCGCTCTGCTTTTCCGGTCTCACCACAAGGAAAGGCAGGGGACCTGGGGAGGCTTAGAGGTAGAGATGGCACCCAAGCAAGCCGCCACGCACCCAGTGGGACATGCCAACCTACCTTGGTCAAATCCATTCCAAGTTTGAGCTGTGAAATGAGGTGAAGAATCACACTGCGCTGGTCCTCCATGACGCCCAGTTCACTCTCTTCCTTATCTTCAGTGTCGCTTTTTTCATCTTCGGACAAAACCAGTTCAGGGCCTGAGTTTGGCTACAAGAAGATGGTTGATAAAAATCACCAACTGGTCCAGCAGAAGTCAGAAGCATGGCACGCAAACCCATATGCTTAGCAAGGGCAGAGGGAATCCAGTCCCTCCCCAAGTCTCCCTGTAAACAAGTCCTGCTGGCCACAGGGCGCAGGGTGACCCTTCTGAGGGTGCAGGCCATCTTCGGCTACTGCACGTACCCTCTGAGCTTCCCTTTACCCCCCTCCACTAGTGAGCCTTCTGGCTTAAGGACTTGCCCTAACAAAAAACTGACCTGCCCTTTAAGAAACTAACTCTCGCAGACGGGAATGAGCCCCCTTAATCTTGACTATTCTTCCCAACCAATATTCTCCTGTTAGTCTGCACAACCCAGGACATGTTATGCCTAATACAAATTTTTCTGTTTCTAAGTAAAAGTCTGATAACCCAGAGAGGGACTGAAATGACCTCATCTATGGGAAAATTTACTGAGACTCTCTCTACTGTTCCCCCTCAGTTACTATCACCCTAAAAAGTGTGACCAATGGCTCAGAGCTGGTGCCAATTTAGGGTGAGAGACAAAAAGGAAAATGCAAAGGAAATCTGACATTTTTAAAATAATGCTGAGATGTATGCGGGCCAAGAGACCCTGCTTCCCTCAACGCAAGTTTATTAATTTAATTGCTTGCTCCATTTTTCCATTGACAAAAAAAAGGCAGGTTAATAAACTAAATGTGCAAAGGGAATGAATGACTGAGCATAACATTTTTTCAACACCCAAGACTCAAGAGCACTGGCTACTTTGTTAAGTACCCTCAAAATTCTGATGAAAAGAATGGCCCCCATTCCACCATTCCACACTCACCTATGTTCTTAGGGCGTTGTTTGTATGCAAAGCAAAACCGCTCTGCACAAACCATCCTGTAGTTGTTTCTAATTATCAACAACGGGTCAGACACAGTGAGCTCGAGACACAGAAATGCAGGAGCTCCTAGGAATTAAATATAAGAGGGGACAGACTTTCCCACATGGCCATGCAAAATCTAATGATTTATCATCCTCACTAGACAGAATGCTCTCATTTTATTTAAAGGTACTTGCGATACACAAAGGCCGTCTCAGTGACTGAGGTGGTTGTAATTGTCAGGCCCAACATACGTGTGGCCGGCCATTCCTGACCAGCCCCGCAGAGAGGAAATACAGTGCTTCCCTCTCCCGGGGGGTAGGTATGTTTAAAACGGGAAATGAAACAGACATGTTCCATAGACATACTCCTCAGATTATTCTCAAGTCTTCTCTGAGCAGCTCCAATGTCGGGGAAACCGTGGGGAAGCCTCGGTGATGCCCACAGGCCCTTCCCCCAGCCAAGAATTGAGTTCTCTCCATCACAGCCTGGATCTCTGGCCTCATCACAAAGTATGGCAGCTGACGTCATTGACAAGGGGCTTTGCTAGAATATACGGAACTAGCTGAGAGTGCCGGGCTGCATCCTGGTTCAGGGAGGGCGAACGGGAGGGATGTCTGGGGGCTCTAGGGTGCCCTGATTCTACGCCAGGAAGTCAGAGAACTCAGACAACATCCCTTCAGGGGCAAAGGGGCTGCTGCCGCTACTCCCGTGGGGCCCTGGGAAGTGGTCACTTGTATCAGCCGACTCCCCTCACCCCAGAGCAGCAGGCGGCAGTGGAGAGCACAAGGCCCAGGTATCTTGCTTTGGGAAGAAAATGGACAATCGCAAACAAACCAAGGCTCCATCACGCACCCAAGGGTTTGGGGGTGGCATGCAAAGTCCTTCAACGCCTCAACACGAAGGGTAGCTATGTGTTGAGTGCAATATTTCTGCTTGAAATCAGTTGTCCTCACAAAGTCCTGGCTGCAAACGGAAACAAATCAATAGCTCAAGCGAGGCGGTCATAAGATTTATGAAGCAAAGAATGATTCTTTCTTCCGAAATGTGATTTCCCATTTGCCTCCAAACCAGCACACAGGGAAATTGCCATCCCGCCCACTCGCTGCCACACTCGGTGCTACATGTCGGCAGACCCCCTGCAACCAACCACCTCCCCCTGATGTTCCGCCTTACGGGTAAATTAAACCTGGCTTGTCCCTGATTCCAGTAACCAGGCAGCCTCAGCAAGGTCCTGCAGCGTGAGCCTAAGGACACACGGTAGTGCGCACGCAGGCCTCTCCCGCTCTTCCCACTGCAGGTGACAGCACCTCTCTCCTCTGTGTCTGATGTGACTCCGAGACACTGGCTCCAGCGGAGAGAAGGAAGGGTGGTACACAGGCCCCAGAGGTCGGCTGCCTCCAGGCGACTTGTGTCCAGAGTGCCCTGCAGTCCTGCCAAGGGAGGAAAGGCCGTGGGGGCCCGACACACACCCGCCTCGCTGGCTCAGATTCTCAGCAAACTGCGCCCGAAGCTTAAACAAGGATCAGCAATATTTTTATCTCCCACAGCTTCCAGGAACTCGCCCTTTTTCTTGCAGTATGATTTGCAAAAAATTCTCCTACCCAACCTCAAGGAAATAATCAGGTGTGTTTTGCTTTGTTTTGTTTTTGAGAGCGGGCTTCATTCATCGCACTGTGAGTGAACCTCATGGAGGACACCCGCATTTCCACCCACACTGGGACTTGGTCCACCGGCAGAGAGGCGAGGCCACCCTCTGTTTTGGAGCCAAACATGAAGTGGATAGAACGGTGGGACTCTGTAACAGGTGAACTCGGTTTGCGAGGTATCAATTGGCAATGTAAACACAAATACGTCACCGCCCTCAAAGCGCCTGTCAGCAGGCAGTGCAAGACACGCAGGGTCCGAAGAGCCGGCTCTGGTGGAGGTTTAAAGGCAGGAGCCTTCTTCTTTTTGGGGGCCAAGGGTTTGTTGAGTCTGCTACTCTGACATAAACTCCAAAACGGCTCCAACGGTCACTGGCTCTCAAGACTCCTCTCCATAATCAGGCCCACATGCCCCTCCCCTCTCGGGCTCCCAGAGTCCTGCTTCTGTCCTGGGGGCCCCTGCACAGCCACACCCTCAGGTCATTGCGAATTTCTGCTTGTAAAGCAATGACAACCGTCTGGAGGTGATCAAAGGTGGCAGAGCAGTGTGCCTCCACCTCAGAAGAAAACGGAAAATGAAAAAAGGGTTTTCTAGTGCTGAGGAAGTTCCTAAGACCGAAGCAGAATCTCTAAATCTCCCGTCTCCCAGGGATCTTTGCAAATGAGCCAGCCCAGCCACAGAAATGTACACAAACTTGAAGATAAAATGGAATGGAAATGTGTTTTAAAGAGAAACAGGCTGTGGAATGAGGTTTTTAATAAAAACAAAAATTATGACTCAATATTTCTACCATGTGACCACCTCAGGGCATCTGGCACTACAAAAATCAAGTGACTCATCACGCTTGTTGGCAAACAGGGGTAAGGACAAGCAAAGCCAGTAACAGGAGAAAGCCACGTGGAGGCTGGGGTTGGGGACAGCTCCTTGGTAGCTTAACAACGACCTGTGCCCCAAAACCAGGGTTCTTAACCTGGGCTCTATGGACACTCCTTAAGGTATCTACCACTACCCTTGATATTTTGTATAAAGATGGTGGCGTTTTTCTGGAGAGAAAGTGTCCATGCTGACCTTGGATTCTCAGAAGGGTGTCTGCCCCTGGACTGGCCACAGGGCCTCTCAAGCACTGAAGGGTCTGAGATCATGACAGAGAGAGACCCCCAGGGCGGAGAGCCATCTAATCGCAGTCCCTCACCTACATGGGCGTCCGGCCTCTAGCCACGCCTCTCCTTCCTGCCCAGTGGGAGCGGCACAGCCCTGAGACTGTGGGGAGGCCCCGACCAGAGGCAAAACCGACTTGTGTTCAGCAGTCTTCTCAAGGGGGAGACTGGTGTGGGGAAACACTGAACTTTGCTTTCATCTCTGCTTTTCAACAAAAACCTAATTCTCCATCCGATACAGATGTAAATTCCAAGCCCAGACTGCCATTCCAATCTATTTTTATTCAACACACATTTGTAATTTAACTACAACTTGGTCAGTTCCAGGAAATATCCACAAAACAGACATTTATCGTCAGAGTCCAGTCACTTCCCTACTGCGGCCCTCACTCCACTCCACGCTCCCCAACTCCACCCACCTTCCTGGGCCTCACTCTCGTGTTCCCTTTCTCAGGCAGTGTGTACACAATGCATGCTTCTTTATTCACAAGGATCTTCTCTTCTTTCCCAGCAAAGACCTGGGGCCACTGTGAGCAGGCTGACCAGCTAACATCCTCTTTATGTATAAATGTGCATTATGTATAAATGCGCATTATGTATAAATGCGCACCTAGTGTCCAAACTCAAAGAGCCGAATCCTCAGATTTGAGCCGACCTGAGAGAGACCTGTGGGGCTGCATAACCAACCTTTGAAGAAGCCTTTTTGCTGTCGAGCTGGGGGCCAGCCCAGGGCAGAGCCCACGCGCCACAGACATGCAGGTATGCGGGGTCTACACAGGGTGAGTGGGCTCCTACGGCCATCTTCTGCCCCAGTGAACAGGCGTCAACAGAAAGATAGAACCCACTGAGTTCAAGTGATCTGTCACTGGCCTGACAATCTACCTGGCCAAGCACAGAGAAGCCACCTACAGCAAGAACATCAAATTCTCTTCCAGCAGCGAGCACACTGCGGCTCAATCATTTTAAAGCCTGGCACCTCTCCCTGTACACGTTACCCTGGCACCTGGCTCTGAGTCATACCCAAGAACTTGGTATTGAATGACAAGAAGCAAACACTGTCCACATATTGTCTTTATGGGAAAATGGGGAAACCCAGCCATGTCAGGAAGGATATCTGGTGTTCTGAAGACCACAGAAAGGTGGGCGGTGGAGGAGAAGACCCAAACCACTACCCCCAATAACCTCACATGAGAGAACCGTCATGCCACACAGCAGGGCGAGGAGCAAGCAGGGAATGTGTGTCCCCCCATGTAACTCTCTGTCAACTCCACGACTCCACAGAACATGCTATAACATGCAGTAATGGCCACTTCTGTTCACAAGGGGATAAGAGTCAACAGAAGAAGTTGCCTGGCAGGATAGCCCAGTTGGTCAGAGCATTGTCCTGACCTGCCAAGGTGGCGGGTTCAATCCTTGGTCAGGGCACATATAAGAAGCAACCAATGAATGCAGCAAATGATGTTTCTCTTTAGCTCTCTCTCTTTCTCAAATAAAAAAAAAAGTCAGCAGAAGTTGGCTTGCCAGAAAATGAGAGGTTCTAGAAAAGAGTAGGAATGTGAAATTGAAACATGGATAAAGGTCCAGGGGCTCGAGAAATTGAAAGAGTAGGTGAGTGAGGAATAAAGGGGACAAAGAAACACGGTGAATACTAGAAGGGAAGCCAGGGGTCTGAGTGTCTAAGAAGTGCCCAGGGATCGACTACTAAACCAATGCGTTTTCATTTTTAACAATAACGGTGCTACTCTCGCTGCCTATGTTCATGGAATCCATAAAACCAAGGATTTAGTCCCTTTTATGTCTCGTCATATTTTTCCATTTCAATATTCACAGCATATTTAACAATGTTATCACAATCATTACTTAATCCTCATAGTATATCTTCATATTAGTCATATTTTACATCCTACAGCGCAACGTCATGAAAGTTGGCATAGCTGCATGCAGAGACACAGTTCAGCTCTGTACAGGAATGGATACCACTGGCACAGTCAAAGGCGTAAAAGACGGCCCGCAGTCCGGCAAACTCCACTCGGCATTTCTATCCCTCATGCCCCAATAAGACATTTTTATTGCATGACTATCAAGCACAGGTCACTCCCTTGTACATGCTGGGGAAAACGGGTTCCCCTGAGGACGAGCACAGACATAAGGTTTGTCATATGACTATCAAGTGGCTGCTCCTGATGACCTACTGTCCTTCCCACGCTTCGCACAGGTGGGATTTCTCCTCCAGAACGGTCTCTTTTGTGCCAGCTTCTGACGTCCCCAAGCAGGCCATCTGTGCCAGGTGCAGCGTTTCTCAGTCGACTGGATGGTGCTCTCCTCTGGTCAGAAGTCATACCAAAGAGCTTGTTGTCAGACACATGTCCCGGGACGGCGTCTCTTCCAGACGATGCCCCTCGGCCCTGATGCAGGGCGGCTGTGGATGGCTCCGCACATGCACTGTCTTCTTCACGTCCAAAGTGGGGTGGCTAACTGTGCCTTGAAAGCCACCACCCTACTGAGGGGACCTTATCTTGCCATTTGGAGGTAGGTACAGTGAGGCCAATGTGGGCGGGACCCGATGGAGAAGTCTCTTAGTTCATGTATAAGCACGTCCACACCGCAGGCTGGTCCGAGCTGCCGTTTGGGGGAGGCTGAGTTGGTCGCCACGGACGCCACCATCCTTCTGTTGCCGCCCATGGACGCGCTGGCTTCCTTGCTCTAACCACACATACACACACACTTGCCACACTTGGCTCTCACAGACTGGAAGGACAGATGCTCTTCCTGAGCAAAGGGGCCGACCTGCAGAAGAGTTAATTTTCAATAAAGCGCACCCTGGCGGGAAGAAGGAAGTCAAGGCTGGGGAGGACAGAAAATGTGGGGACATTTGTCATCAGCCAAGGTAATCAGGAATAATTACACCAAGAGGATTCAACAGGGGTTTCTTTAAAGACATTCAAGGGGAGCATTCACAGGAAGCAGCAGCATCCGTCCTTTGCTGACTTCCACACGTCTGCTTGGAAACCTCTTTTAAATGAAAGCCACACACACACACAAAAAAAAAAGAATTGAGAAGGAACAAAGAAAATCTAAAGTACAAAAAAGGAAAAGCAAGAAGCAGCAGCAGATGCAGTTGTGGCTTCTGACCCAGACCAGTGGCAGGCCTGGCCACCCACATGCAGGACTCAAGGCCATGAAGCACACAGTTAAGTTCCTTTAGTATCAGCCTGCAGCCAGGAATGGGGGGGGGGGGCACAGCAGAGGGAGGGCACAGACATGTGGGCCAAGATGCCAAGTGCCGTGTCAGATGCTCGGTGGCATTATCTCAATTAACAGAGGTCTAGCGTCTGCAAACCAGCACCGAGCTAACAGCCTGGCCAGGGCTCAGCAAGGCTTCTGAAAGCGAAGCTGTGTGGGGCTGAGGGGCCCGGGGCCACCACAGCCCTCGTTCTGGGTGTCCTGCTCCCCAACTCACAGGAAGCTCGTTAGCACAGGGATGAAAGTCACGAGAAACAACAGAGAGAGGCCACACAACAGAGAGCACGAGCCCCAGAGCTTCGGGAGGCAGGGAGACAAAAAGGGGGAGCTCTGAGCTCTGAGCTCCAGCTGCGGAGAGACAGTCCCGGCTGTAAAGCCTGACTCCACTGCCTTCCTCCTGTTGGGCTCCCTCTTGGGCTCTGCAAAATGCAGGTGGGACCACCCCCAGCTCAGAGGACTGCCGAGAGGCCTGATGAAGACAAGGCACCAAGCCCAGTGCCTGGCACAGAGGAAATGCTTAGTGAATGGCAGCAGCCTCGTGGGGCCTGTGGCTTTCACTCTGGGTGCGTGGCGGTACCTGTGAGCATGCTCATCTAGAATATGCCCTTCCCTCCTCTCTGGCAGTACCCCTCTGGGAGCTGCATGACTCGGCCCAAGGCTCTTTCCCAGGCCCCCTATCAAGGAAGACCCTGAGGGCTCTGGGGCTGCAAAGGTCCGGGCCCCTCAAATAGTCCATGGCCTTGACCTTGAGGTCTGCACCAGAAAGGGGTTCATAGAAATTTCAAAAAAGAAAAAGTCTCAGCCAAATGTCACGTGCAGAACCACGAGAGAAACACACATAGAGCAAGGCCAGTGAATGGGAGAGGCAGGCCACTGACGGGCCCCGGAAGGTCAGGTACAGTCTAAGTGACAGGAGTGGTGGGCCCACCATCCCCGCTGCCCACGTTCTCCTCAGGCCCAGGGAAGGCAGACAAGAAACTCCTTCGTGACCCGTCCTAGCCCTCCTGGCCTCAGGTAAGAGGAAAAGCAAAGGTTTAAGACAAAGAAGGCCCCCACCTCCTTAGGGTGGGCTGAGTGACAAGCAGACACAAGGCCTGAAAGTCGCCATCACTCCAGCGGCCTTGAATGCCCACAATTAGCAAGGCACCACATCAGGTATTAGATACATAAGGATGTTTAATACTAGGTCTCTGGCCCAGGCTGGTGCGACTCAGTGGGTTGAGTGCTGGCCTGTGAGCTGAAGGGTTACCAGCTTGATTCCTGGTCAGGGCACAAGCCTGGGTTGCGGGCCCAGTCCCCGGTTAAGGGCATGCAAGAGGCAGCTGATTGATGTATCTCTCGCACATCGCTGTTTCTCTCCCCCTCTTTCTCCCTCCCTCCCCCTCTTTCTCCCTCCCTCCCCCTCTAAAAATAAATAAGTGAAATCTTAAATGCTGTGGCTCTGTGGATTAAGTACAGGCTTGACAACCAAAGGGTCACTGGTTGTAGGCCAGGTCCCCAGTAGGGGACACATGAGAGGCAACCACACATTGCTGTTTCTCTCCCTTCTGTTCCCCTCCCTTCTACTCTCTGTGGAGCGGGGCGGGGCGAAGACTTTCAACACCCTAGCAATCTGCTGGAATCGAGTGCCCAGATCTTTCTCCCCTCCCCCCCCCCCCC